>NC_090378.1:109323937-109627054 GCF_036365525.1 Heterodontus francisci
GTCGTTAAAGCTATAGCCTAGTCTGCTATAATAAAAGCAAAATACTGCGGATGCTGGAAATCTGAAACAAAAACAAGAAATGCTGGATTCACTCAGCAGGTCTGGCAGCATCTGTGGAAAGAGAAGCAGAGTTAACGTTTCGGGTCAGTGACCCTTCTTCGGAACTGACAAATATTAGAAAAGTCACAGATTATAAACAAGTGAGGTGGGGGTTGGGCAAGAGATAACAAAGGAGAAGGTGCAGATTGGACCAGGCCACATAGCTGAACAAAAGGTCACGGAGCAAAGGCAAACAATATGTTAATGGTGTGTTGAAAGACAAAGCATCAGTACAGATTAGGTGTGAATATACTGAATATTGAACAGCAGCAAGTGCAAACCTGAAGAAAAACAACCTGAAAAAAACAGTGGGTGAGCAAACTGAACAAACTAAGATGAAATGAAATAATTGTAAAAAATGTAAAAAGGAATGTAAAAAAAAAAAGGAAGAAAAAATAACTAAAAATGAAAGTAAAGTGGGGGGCTGTCATGCTCTGAAATTATTGAACTCAATGTTCAGTCCGGCAGGCTGTAGTGTGCCTAATCGGTAGATGAGATGCTGTTCCTCGAGCTTGCGTTGATGTTCACTGGAACACTGCAGCAATCCCAGGACAGAGATGTGAGCATGAGAGCAGGGGGGAGTGTTGAAATGGCAAGCAACCGGAAGCTCAGGGTCCTGCTTGCGGACTGAGCGGAGATGTTCCGCAAAGCGGTCACCCAGTCTGCGCTTGGTCTCCCCAATGTAGAGGAGACCACACTGTGAGCAGCGAATACAGTATACTACATTGAAAGAAGTACAAGTAAATCGCTCCTTCACCTGAAAGGAGTGTTTGGGGCCTGGGATAGTGAGGTGAGAGGAGGTAAATGGGCAGGTATTACACCTCCTGCGATTGCAAGGGAAGGTGCCCTGGGACGGGGACGAGGTGGTGGGGGTAATGGAGGAGTGGACCAGGGTGTCGCGGAGGGAACGATCCCTTCGGAATGCTGACAGGGGAAGGGAGGGGAAGATGCGACTGGTAGTGGAATCACGCTGGAGGTGGCGAAAATGGCGGAGGATGATCCTTTGGATATGGAGGCTGGTGGGATGAAAAGTGAGGACAAGGGGAACCCTGTCACAGATCAGTTAACTTCTATTTTGATTGCTAGCATACATTGTGTTCCTATGAGTCTTGCATTTTTCTATGGTAATGTGGTTTATTCCTGCCAGTACCTTCAACTGTTCGGTCAAATATTATTTGCCCAGAAACTGGATCTGACCTTATCCTAACCCGTAATAGCTTACACTACTGAATGATGCAAGTTTATTTCAATGTGCCAGAACATGGGCTTTTACCCTGCAAGGAATTTGTCCTTCGAGAGTTCACCCTAATGAAATGTGTCGGGTTTTAATTTCATTTTTGTTCTTCCTGTCTTTGAAAAACACGCTGCAAAATCTTTACAGATTAAAACTACTGTTAGGGAAGCAAGTTAGCACAATGCTAATTGATAACCGGGTTTGTGGTGGGGGTGTGGGGGTGTTGTGGGAAACAGTGTTTTAAGATCTCTCTTTTGAGTACTGACATGTAAGGGAAATCAGTTTGGAGACCCTCATTATTATTTCTAATACATAGACAGGCCGGTGGAATGGGTGGACATGTGGCGGATGAAATTTAATGCAGAGAAGGGCAAAGTAATACATTTTGGTAGGAAGAACAAGGCGAGGCAATATAAACTAAAAGGTACAATTCTAAACGGGGCGCAGAAACGGAGAGACCTGCTGGTATATGTGCATAAATCATTGAAGGTGACAGGGCAAGTTGAGAAACTGGTTAATAAAGCATACAGGAACCTGGGCTTTATAAATAGAGGCATACAGTACAAAAGCAAGGAAGTTGCTGGGTTGCTCTTGGAGAAAGTCAGTACAGACCCGATAGGCTGAATGGCCTTCTGTACTGTAATCATTCTATAATGCTGATGCAAATTCAAGTGCATGTTGATAATGTTCTTAGTCATCTCAGCGACAGCTACAACAACTTATTTGTATAGCGCCTTTCATGTAATAAAATGTCCCAAGGCTCTTTACAGGAGCTTTTTAAAACAACATGACAGTGAACCACAAAAGGAGATGGTAGGTCTGATGATTAAAAGCTTGGTCAAAGTGGTAGGTTTTAAGGAGTGTCTTAATGGAGGAAAGAGAGGCAGAGAGATATAGGGAGGGAATTCCAGAGCTTCGGGCCTAGGCAACTGAAGGTGCGGCCACGAATGGTGTAGCGATTAAAATTGATACTCGAGGCCATAATTAGAGGAGTGTAGCTATCCTGTAGTGTTATGGGGCCGTAGGAGATTACAGAGTTAGGGAGGGATGAGGCTATGGAGAGATTTGAAAACGGGGGTGACCATTTTAAAACCAAGACATTCCTTGCCCCGTAGCCTATGTAGGTCAGCAAGCACAGGGGTGATAGGTGAAATTGGACTTGGTGCGAGTGAAGACATGGGCAGTGGAGTTTTGGATGACCTTAAGTTGACTGAGAGTAGAATGTGGGAGACCAACCAGGATTGTGTTGGAATAGTCAAGTCTAGAGGTAACAAAGGCATTAATGAAGGTTTGAGCAGCAGATCAGCTGAGAAGGGTGAACTCTGGCAATGTTAGAGGTGGAAATAGACAGGCTTGGCAATGGCACGAATGTGTGGGCAAAAACTTATTTTGGGGTAAAATACTAGACCGAGATTTTCAACAGGTTTGTCCTTCAAAAAATACGAGCTTTACGTTCTTCTTTTCTTGTGTGTGCGATTATATTAATGCTAAGCCAGACATTTATATATGTTGCTTAGCTATTTTTTTTCTTCGTTACTTCTCATTGGAAGAGACTCTGTATGTGTCTATAAGTTGTAAGTTTGAACTAACTTTGTAAATGAGTCTTGACTGCAAATTGACTTCTACTTTTGCAGGTTCCACTAACTTGGAGGTAGTGATAAACCTCTGGTATAAAATGTTATATGCATTTATCTGGGTTCTCTGTCTTGACAATCCCTTTTTTACGCCTTCCCCACCAAATTCTGGTTGAAATTCCCTTTCTTCTAAGTGGTGTCCCTGGTTAAGGAAGAAAGCAGAGCATGATGAAGCAGGTCCCGTACGAGTGATGGCTAAACTTCTTCATTGAAGTGGAGTGTCCTGCCTAGTAAAGACATTTTGTATCTTAAAAGTAGGAATATGATCTTTATTCAAGGTGAACTCTTTAAAATTGACGTTACCTTTTAAAAATGGTGGACAATGCTGCAAAAGATGGCCACCGAAGGTCAGACGACCTGGCCTGTGTATTCAAACACTATCTCACTGTCTGTTAAGGACCAAAGGATACATTCTAGGCTAAGATGTGTCAATTACAATTCTAAAACCAACAAGAGACATTTCTGAATTAATGGGTTCTTATGAAACAAAGAAGGTATGAAGTAGCCGCATCATAACAGGATTATACACATCCAGACATTAACGGATGTCCATGGATCCCACATCCTGGTCCATTGTGTGGTCATACCAGGGGAGAAAAACCATGTGTCAGGTACCAGAAATGCTAATGATGAATTGTGACCTTAAAAGGTAACCCTCTGGAGGGAGAGATCACATCATCACAGAAAAGCAGTCCAGCGAGGCTGTGGAAAGAGATCCAGCCAAAATGAGGACAGAGCCAGGCTGCTAATTCTACACTTCAACTTAGTGCAGCAGAGAACTGAAAGTGACTGCCATCTCCAATCCGAAATCTTAACCACCTGAAATCGACAGCACCTCAAGTTAAGACTACAAACAACTCAGGCCTGCATCTTTAAAAGAGACTGTCCAACTTAGAGCCAACAGGTTTACTGTAACCACAAACACCTACCTCACCTTGAACTCTTACCCTTTGCCTTCTATCTATCTTTTCTATTGAGAGCAAATGTATGCGTAAGTGGTGTTGCAAAATGAATATTGTTAAATAAATAGTTAATCTTCTGTTTTAAACCTCTAGGAAAACCTGTCTCTGTCTGTTTGTTTATTTGGCAAGTAAAACACTTGGGGGGTGGGGTGGGGTGGGGTGGTTAAATCATAATTTTAAACCAAACACTGTTGCGGTCAGTTGGGAGGTGAACAGTGGAAACCACCCACACCCCTTACCACCTGTCTGTAACAGGAGTAAAAACCAAAGTTTCAACCCTTCCTTTAGCTATTTCCTTTCCTCTGTTATTACTTAGTATTCACTTGCTTCATGGATATCTTGTCTTCAAGTATAATTACAGGTTTGCAGTGGGAACCACACTGAGTGCAAAATGAACTTTCCAACAGGAAAGCCATGAAAAGAGTATCAGTGTTGAATTCATGCAATCAGTGTTATTTCTGTTAGGAATGTAGGCCATCTGCCTATAATGTTCTGTTGGAAGAATCCCTGATGAATTGAGTTCTTTTCGTCTTCTAATCTGTGGAGTTAAAATTATATATGGTCCCAGTGAAACTTGAACTTGTATGTTTTCTTAGGTAGATGACGTCACATGATCAGAATATGTTAACCTGTGTTCATAGATTTGTCCATTGTCACCAGTCCATTGGCAAATGTGTTGTATATGTCTTCCTGCTTCATTCATGAAGTTTCTAGAATGTCGAGCATAGACTTGAATCAATCAAGGTCTTTATCAAGGAGATTTCAAAGCAGCTTCTTGTACAGTATTGAGGGAACAACTGTGATATGCAGGTTGCAATTCTCAATCCAGCTGTCTTATCAAAAGTGAGGTAACTGGGGCTTCTTTGATAACTTGGTAAGACAAAATGTATAGGATGGTATTAAGCCATGCAGAGCAATAAGGTCATAGATTTGAACGCTACAATTTCCTGGACTTGGGAGAGGAGAAAATATTGGTCAATTTTTTGGCTGTTGGTTTTATATGAGCAGCGCAAAGATTGAGGGCAGGTCCAAATTTCTCTATAATTTGCCATGGTTTGATGGCCCACTGACACTTGGTGTCCGAGCTCACACAGGCAGGTTGCCCACTTAAAGTGCCTTTCATGTCTCAGAGTTTAACAACAAATATCGCAATGTGGACAAGTGTAGCAGCCAATTTGAGCACAGCAAAGTTGTATACATGTCGATGAAAATAAATGACTCAAATCTGTTTTGTTGGTGTTGGTTGAGGACTAATAAATTTTCAACAGAACACCTGGCGAACTCCCTTGCTGCTCTTTGAATACTGCCCTGGAAGATTGTCTTCCTTTGGAACTGGCTGATGAGGCCTTAATTTAATATATCAGCTTTTTTAGGAGAGCAGTAGGAGCAAACAGGACTGTATTTGGCGAAAAAGTCTCAAGATATGTGGCATTAAAAAAAATAACGTAACATTTCAACAGTTGGGTACTGAGTTTATTTTTTTTCTTCCCATGTTCCCAAGTGGTCAACAGACAGAAGTCTTGCCATAGCAATCCCTGACCCTAACCCATTCCACCTGAACCGGCACTATAGTAGCTGGGCAGAGAGGGAAATCGATGGAAATTGGCAATGGTGGTAACACAATTGGGGCCAGTAATTTTTTTTTTTTTGTTCGCATGCTTTGAAAGCATTTACATATGAAAAAAGATCTCCTTTCTGTAGCAGTTTGGCAGATTTTATTGCCTGTGACTTTACCATGATAAAGTGACATTAAAAATATTAATAGATTCTAATCACTGATCACCCTTGAAGCAACCTAATGTTTTTTAAAAAAGTGCACTGGTCTCTAGCTTTCCCAATGACCAAATTGGTGATGAGCAAACTGTAATAGTGGAAATCCCACAAGCTTCTGAACTTTTGTTTTGAGTATCAATATTGGGAACAACTGCCTTCTCCTGGGGAGGTTCTAGAGATATTCACGTATTTCAGAAAAGTTCTAACTGGCCTTGTATCTGAATTCTAAAATGTTGTCACATGTTCAGAATAATTTCACAACAGCCTGACTGGTCTGCTTTTCAAGCCACAATGCAACCAATATCATTTTGGTGTTGAAAGTTTGGTAAAGGACTTCAAATGCACAGGTCTGACATCTATGAGTTCCAGGTTTCAGACCTTTGCAAAACAATACTTGCTTTGAGGAATATCGGGACAAGAGTAGACCATTCAGGCTTTCCGAGAAGAGGCCTGCTACCCGACTCAAATCCAACAACATGTGTTGGGTTTGGGTCGGGCCCATCTTCAGGGTACGGGGCTCGGGTCGGGCAGGACACACACGGTAAGTGCTCTGCTCGTAAGTATTGAAATTAAAAAAACTTAAATGAGCTGGGAGTTCGGGACGAGACTGGGACGGCGCAGTGAACGAGTGATGTCACTATGACGTCATCACACATGTGCTGCAGCTTTGTGGAGCTTCCCAGTTGGAAGGTAAGTAAAGGGATGGGCGGGGCGGGTTCGAGTAGGGTCAGGCTTGGGGCAAAATCGGAGGGACTTGGGTCGGGTTCGGGTCCGCTGTGGTTCAGTTGGGTTCGGTTCGGGTTCTTTTTCCCCGACCTGAGCAGGCCTCTATCTCGGGCCTGTTCTGCCGTTTAATTAGATGAGTGCTAATTTGCCCCTCTGCTTCATTTACTTGACGTTGCTCCAAATCCCTTGATATTTCCACTCAACAAATTCTATCAATCGCACAAGTGAAAAATGTCAATGTAATTATTTTGACACCAGTGTCTGCTTATAGGGTCACATCATACCTCTGATGAGGTATGGTCCTTCTCGTGCTGCAGTTTTTCCAGCAGGAAACTTCATAGTAAGGGTCTGCTGTATAATCTATTAAGGGGAGCATTGCAACTGAGCCTGATCCTTTTCTTCTGCACCCTTTCCAGCAGGAATTATTAGGCAGTGATTAAGGGCCAAACACTGACTCTTTATATCCCACCTCCAGTCCAGGAATGTTGTGGCCAAAATGCATCATCACAAGTGTCACCCTGAGAGAGATCAGAGATTGAACAAATGACTTCTCTTGTGTTTATTGTTAATTATGTATTAATTGTGTGTAATTGTATGCAGGTGGTGGGCATTAACTGGGGATTTACTTGTGACCCTATAAGCAGACACAGACTGAAACTGAGATTGTTGGGTTAGGAGGTGTATGCTTGTCATGTGTAACTTTGCAAATAAATGCTATAAAAGTATATTAAAAAAATGGCTCCAGTTCTATCCTTCACTAACTGGCTTTCTGATTATAGTACTGTATGACTTAGTATTAGTCACATGGTGCACTTACCCACTGAACTATGGGGAAGCCCCATAACTGACATTTGTTTGTTGGCAGATATTGATGTAATAGTGTCTGTTTTAACTCCGTTCATATTGATGATTGGAACTTGGTTTAGATCTTAAATGAGCACTGTTGTGCCTCTCTGCCCATATAAACTTTGGTTACGGAAGAGTTAACTGTAAAGGTGTAATACACCATGTATTTTTTTGGATGGAATTCCTGCTGAACATTGAATTATAACCTCATGGGCCCACAATCACCAGGGCTTGGGGTGGCCCACAAAGAAAACGAACAAGATAAATTAAAACTTGGAGTTGGTATCATGCAGTGTGGATCATATGCATGGACTATCCAACCAATCCATTTGGTCCCAGTTGCACCCGAGCATATGAATTTGTAAGATGCAAATTCAAAAGCAGACTTGAACAGTATGTAGGAAAAAGATGAGTGCAAATATATTGATGAAAGATATATTAAAAATGTTACATCTACTTACTGTTTCCAAGAATGTAGGTCACAAATCTTCAGCTACCTGGATTAAGTAATGAACGAATAAGTGATTTGTTATTCTGTCACTTCCCTCGTCCATTCTCACCACAGCTCTCCTGAAGGCACTGGTTCGTGTTGGATCAAGTTCCATAGTGTTTATCACCCACAGGTGCATCACCTAAATTGCCATTCTTCATATGCAAGCTTAAGTAGTGAGTGTGAGCAGGCCATTTGTCCATGGTGGGCATCACCATCCAGCCTGGCCTGCAAAAGCAAACTTTGTGACAGGAATCACTGGGTAGTTATCAAGAGTGGAAACCATAATCTTTTTTTCACATCAGAATGCCTGTTCACCAAATGCCAGTTGTAACAACAATCTGAATTGTTGTGTTTCCACATAGATAGTGAACTTGGACTAATAGAAATTCTGACTGAGGACGTAAAGTATCTGAGAAAAAATGAAATGAAAATTACAGGGCCACAAAACCTGTACAAGAAGAAAAGGGAAGGTGATAAGTAATGGTGATGTTAGCTGCTATCAATCTTAAATTTTAAACGGTGTTATGATGGGCATCATCCAGGAATGCCATAACTTACTTTCTCTTTGTGGGATCATTTACCATTTCCAAGGTGAGCTGAGAGCTGCCATTTATGGCTTCTCTCCTACATTGGTTCATGAAGTCTTCTTCTTTGGCCTCCTTATCTCAAGAGACAATGGGTAAGTGCCTGGAGGTGGTCAGTGGTGTATGGAGCAGCGCCTGGAGTGGCTATAAAGGCCAAATTCTAGAGTGACAGGCTCTTCCACAGGTGCTGCAGAAAAATTTGTTTGTCGGGGCTGTTGCACAGTTGGCTCTCCCCTTGCGCTTTTGTCTTTTTTCCTGCCAACTACTAAGTCTCTTCGACTTGCCACACTTTAGCCCCGCCTTTAAGGCTGCCCGCCAGCTCTGGCGATCACTGGCAACTGACTCCCATGACTTGTGATCAATGTCACAGGATTTCATGTCGCATTTGCAGACGTCTTTAAAGCGGAGACATGGACGGCCGGTGGGTCTGATACCAATGGCGAGCTCGCTGTACAATGTGTCTTTGGGGATCCTGCCATCTTCCATGCGGCTCACATAGCCAGACCATCTCAAGTGCCGCTGGCTCAGTAGGGTGTATAAGCTGGGGATGTTGGCTGCCTCGAGGACTTCTGTGTTGGAGATACGGTCCTGCCCCCTGATGCCAAGTATTCTCCGGAGGCAGCGAAGATGGAATGAATTGAGACGTCGCTCTTGGCTGACATACGTTGTCCAGGCCTCGCTGCCATAGAGCAAGGTACTGAGGACACAGGCTTGATACACTCGGACTTTTGTGTTCCGTGTCAGTGCGCCATTTTCCCACACTCTCTTGGCCAGTCTGGACATAGCAGTGGAAGCCTTTCCCATGCGCTTGTTGATTTCTGCATCTAGAGACAGGTTACTGGTGATAATTGAGCCTAGGTAGGTGAACTCTTGAACCACTTCCAGAGCTTGGTCGCCAATATTGATGGATGGAGCATTTCTGACGTCCTGCCCCATGATATTCGTTTTCTTGAGGCTGATGGTTCGGCCAAACTCATTGCAGGCAGCCGCAAACCTGTCGATGAGACTCTGCAGGCACTCTTCAGTGTGAGATGTTAAAGCAGCATCGTCAGCAAAGAGGAGTTCCCTGATGAGGACTTTCCGTACTTTGGACTTCGCTCTTAGACGGGCAAGGTTGAACAACCTGCCCCCTGATCTTGTGTGGAGGAAAGTTCCTTCTTCAGAAGACTTGAACGCATGTGAAAGCAGCAGGGAGAAGAAAATCCCAAAAAGTGTGGGTGTGAGAACGCAGCCCTGTTTCACGCCACTCTGGATAGGAAAGGGCTCTGATGAGGAGCTGCCATGTTGAATTGTGCCTTTCATATTGTCATGGAATGTGGTGATGATACTTAGTAGCTTTGGTGGACATCCGATCTTTTCTAGTAGTCTGAAGAGACCACGTCTGCTGACGAGGTCAAAGGCTTTGGTGAGATCAATGAAAGCAATGTAGAGGGGCATCTGTTGTTCGCGGCATTTCTCCTGTATCTGACGAAGGGAGAGCAGCATGTCAACGGTCGATCTCTCTGCATGATAGCCACACTGTGCCTCAGGGTAGACGCGCTCGACCAGCTTCTGGAGCCTGTTTAGAGCGACTCGAGCAAAGACTTTCCCCACTATGCTGAGCAGGGAGATTCCACGGTAGTTGTTGCAGTCACCGCGGTCACCTTTGTTTTTATAGAGGGTGATGATATTGGCATCGCGCATGTCCTGTGATACTGCTCCCTCGTCCCAGCACAGGCATAGTAGTTCATGCAGTGATGGTACATTATATTTACTGACTTATTTGAGCATTCCCAATTTGTATTTGGTTAATTAAACCCCCCCCTCGCCAACCCCATTAAAATAAACTTACTGTTTTCATCTTCCCTTACCTTTTCCATTATGAATGCCATCCACCTGGTTTTGAATAGCTGATACGTGGCAAACCCAAAGCATTATTTTTGCTTTCCTTGCATTAAGAGCATCCATGCAGATACATTGATGCTTTTCCCAGGATGAACTTGCTTTACCTACTTGGTGTTCCTCCTCAACAGCCCATTCTATCCTCCTTGCAGTATCTTTACCATTGTACATTAGATTAATTTCTACCATCTGGTGTTAGCCATGTTTATGTTCCAGTTACATAATTCTTATGTTCAGGCACTATATTTGGAATGCTTTTGGTATTTGTGTCTATGCACCTCGTCTTATATTTGCTGCTGCTTCATATCTTCTTTGACTCCCTTTTATTGAAAGCCAGATCTGGTATTTTTCTACATGTTATTGGTTGTACTCATCTGTTGGCTAGCTTCCACTCTTGGATCAACCTCATATGGGATAATGTTTGTCTGTGGTCTCCACCTTCCTACCTAGTTTAAGCAATTTTTCAACAGCTGTCTCCATGTTCCTTGTAAGTCTGATTATTCACATTATGTTCAGATGCATCTGGCTTCTTCCAAGTCAGCCCATCTTATACTAAAAGCATTCTCAGTTTCTCATTTATCTTTCTGCCTGTTTCTTCATCTTTTGCTTAAGTTTACCAGGGCAAGAAATTGGTTAAAGTGGAAAGAAGCATGCCAAATGTTACTTGGGTTCCTTTGGGTAATAAAAGATCAGATGCTAAGGACTAAGGAATCAGGTGAAGTAAGTCCCCTGTTGGGAAGCAGGCAGCATTTTATAAATTACAAATCTTAGTGAAGCTAGTTGGCATTTTAGATGCAACAGTTTTCTTTCAAGGTTCTCCTGCTCCACAGTTGATCATTCCACATTCTAAATCTGTAAAGCTGCCACTCATCTCCACAACACTTCAGATTGGGGTAAGGCTTCAGAGAGCAAGGGAAAGGTTCTCAAAATGTCCAGCTCCTTGGCTGTTTGCACCCACTGTGCACTTTGAGCTCAGCATTGATCATTTGACTGTCAGAATTAATTAGACGTTACAGTACTGTACTACTGAATCCTGATAAAGATGCTGCCTGTTTGCCAAAGAATGTAATACTGGATACACTTATGATATGTAACTCTCATTCAGCTCTGGGGAAAAGGAATTGTGTTAATTTTAAGGGCTGGGTAGACAAAACTGGTGGTGTTCATTTCACTTCCTCCCTATGTTAATTTACCATGCTAGACAAAGATCGATCGCACCCATGAGGTGTTCAGTCATTAACTTAATCTAAGTGGGGATTTGGCTGTGTAATTCCATAGAAGTCACATTAGATGCTTGTAATGTAGCTAATCTGAGAACACACAATAGTTAGGGAAAGCCAGCAGCAAGAGTCAAAAGATCTTTTACTGTGAGTCAGAACTGCAAGGAACTTTGCTGCCAAGGATGCTATCCAGTCCAATTTCCTGCAAGGTCAGTTTTGGTTTGTTCCCACAATAAAATCTCTCAGGATTCAGCATGACCTACCATAACTACTTTATGTTCCCCCCTCCCCCATTTTCTCCTCCTGAAGGTGCAAGTTGTACTGTGATACAGTTCCTTAGGTGCCAGTAGCCCTTTAGTAACTTGCCCAAGAGGCCCTTCTTGATAGACGAACCCAGACAGTGATTCTTGGCAGGTTGGTTAAGTGTGAGGCATCGTGGCTGAATCTGATATGTATATTTCTTGCAAGTGTGTCTGAAAGAATTTCTTTTGATAATTCTTTGACTTCAATTTTCCCATTCTGCTTCCCTCAAATCATCCTGGAAGCAGGTCCTTTACCACTTGTCAGAAGATTGAAGTAACTTTTTTTTTATTGCTTTGTTGCAGTGTAAAATAGTGTGGTTGCTGAAAATTTCAGGGAATTGTTATCGTGGGGAGGGACAGAATCTGGGGGAAAAAAAGTCAGTAACATCTTTAGTTCTATGATATCTCACACAAGCAGCAAAGTGACATCTTTGGAATGCAGATAGTGTGCAAACAAACATGGAAGACAAAACCAACTTTTCAACTGAGCTAAAACCAGTAAGTCACTTTTGTTGAGTATTAACCTAACTCGCTTTATCGTAGCTGCTGTCATCTTTTCTCTGTGGTTCCTTTAACTGAATGCATGAAGCATCAGTAATAAGATAGATGAACTTGTGGCACGAATAGAGGTAAATAAGCTAGATCTAATTGCCATTATCGAGACATGGCTACAAGGAGATCAAGGTTGGGAAGTGAATATTCCAGGGTACACAATATTTTGGAGAGACAGACAGAATAGCCAAGTAGGAGGGGTAGTCTGATAGTAAAGAATGATGTAAGGGCATTAATAAGAAGGGATCTGGCCTCAGAAGATGATGAAGTAAAATCAGTTTGGGTGGAAATTAGGAATAGCAGGAGTCAGAAAACACTGGTGGGAGTAGTTTACAGGCCCCCTAACAGTAATTATATTATTAGACAGAAAATTAAATGGGAAATTATTAGTGCGTGCAAAAAAGGTAATGTATTAATTGTGGGGGACTTTAATCTGCATATAGACTGGGACAATCAAATTGGCCACTTTGGTCGAGAAGAGGAGTTTGTCAAGCAATACTTTGTAGAACCGACGAGTGATAAAGCTATCTTAGATCTTGTATTGTGCAATGAAGTAGGGTTAATAAGCAATGTCATAGTAAAGGATCCACTGGGAAATAGTGATCAGAAGACCATGAAATCTCATTTCAAGTTTGAAAGTGACACATTTCAATCACAAACAAGAATCTTAAACTTAAAGCCAATTACGAAGGTATGAGGGGAGAACTGGCTAAGATTAATTAGATAAATAGACTGGAAGGTATGGCAGTACATGAACAGTGGGAAACATTTGAAGAAACAGTTCAAAGGGTTTAACAAAAGTACATTCTGTTCAAAAACAAAAGCTTGCTGAGAAAGACCCATCTGTGGCTCACTCAGGAAGTTTCGGAGAGTATTAGACTAAAAGAAGAGGCTTACAATGTTGCAAAATATAGTAGCAAGTCTGAGGCTTGGGAGTGTTTTAGAAACCAGCAAAGGGCCACCAAAAATTTGCTAAAAAGGAAAAAATAGAATGAGAGTAATATAAATACAGATTGTTAAGAGATTTTATAAGTACATAAAAAGGAAGAGAGTAACTAAAGTTTACATTAGTCCCTTAGAGGCAGAGACAGGAGAATTCAACATGGCGAATGTGGAAATGGTGGAGGCATTGAACAAATATTTTGTGTCTGTCTTCACAGCAGTTCAGTACCAGAAATAGACAGTAACCTAGAGGCTAAAAAGAGTGAGGAAATTAAGGAAATTGATATCAGCCGAGAAAAAAATCTGACAAGTCCCCAGGACCAGATGGCCTACACCCTAGGGTTCTAAAAGAGATAGCTGCAGATATAGTGGCAGCGCTGGCTATGATTTTCTATAATTCCTTAGATTCAGGAATGGACCCGTCAGATTGGAAGTTGGCAAATGCTACGTCGCTTTTCAGGAAAGGGGGTCAAGAGAAAACAGGGAACTATAGGCCAGTTAGCCTAACATCAATCATTAGGAAGATGCTGGAAACTATTATTAACGAAGTCTTAACATAGCAGTTGGAAAAGCATATTAGGATTAGAAGAAGTCAGCATGGTTTTACTAAAGGGAGATCCTGTTTGACAAATTTATTTGAGTTTTTTGAGAATCTAACTTGTAGGATAGATAAAGGGGAACCAGTAGATGTAGTATACCTGGATTTTCATAAGGCATTTGATAAAGTGCCACAAAAGGTTAATGGTGTTGGGGGTAATAGCTTGGATAGTGGTTTGGTTAACAGACAGGAAGCAGAGTGTGGGCATAAATGGGACATTTTCAAGTTGGCAGACAGTGAATAGTGGAATGCTGCAAGGATCAGTGCTGGAACCTCAGCTATTTACACTCTATTAATGACTTAGATGAAGAGAGAGAGTGTAATGTATCTAAGTTTGCTGATGATACAAAGCTTGGTGGAGAGGTAAGCTGTGGGGAGGACAGAGAGGGTGCAAAGAGATATAGACTGATTAAGTGAATGGGCAACAAGATGGCAAATGGATTATAATGTATGGAAGTGTGAAGTTCACTTTGGTCGTTAAAGTGGAAAAGCAGAATATTTTTTAAAAGGTGTGAAACAGGTAAGTGTTGATTTTCAAAGAGAACTTTGGGTACTTGTCCAGGGAATGCACAAAGGTAACATGCAGGTGCAGCAAGCTGTTAGGAAAGCCTTTATTGCAAGGGGATTGGAGTACACGAATAAAGAAGTCTTACTAAAGCTGTACAGGGCTTTGGTGAGACCGCACTTGGAATACTGTGTGCAGTTTTGGTCTCCACATTTAAGAAAGGATATACTTGCACTGGAGGTGGTGCAGCGAAGATTTACTAAATTGATCCTTGGGATGAGGGGTTTGTCCTGTGATGTGAGGCTGAGTAAATTGGGCCTATATTCTCTACACACATTCATATATACACACATACATACACGCACGCACACACACATACATGCACGCACACATACACACATATACATACATATATACACACTTACACATGCATAGATACACACATACATATGCATACATAGGGTTGTGGATGTTCCATCATTGAAGACAATTAAGGCTGGCATCGATTAATCTTTGGTCTCCCCAATCAAGGGATATGGTGGGTGGGCAGGAAAGTGGAATCGAAGCCCGAGATCAGCCATGATCGTATTGAATGGCGGAGCAGGCTCGATGGGCCATCTGGTCTACTTCTCCCATTTCTTGTCTTCTTGTATTCCTATGGACAGCTATTCTTGGTGCATTTATTTAGCAGATTGCCTGGCACCTTTTTAAAAGTGAAAGGCTGTCTGTTAGCAAACTACCAGAGGGGAAAATATTTTGAGAGGATGAAATGAATAAAGAAGTAGTGATCAAATTACATCAAAAAAGGAAAAAAGAGAGACTTGTATTTAAATAATGCCTTTCACGACCACCGAACGTCTCAAAGTGCTTTACAGCCAATTCAGTATTTTTGAAGTGTAGTCACTGTTGTAATGTAGGAAACATGGCAGCCAGTATGCACACAGAAAACTCTCATAAACAACCATGTGGTAATGACCAGATAATCTGTTTTTGGGATGTTGGTTGAGGGATAATTGCCATGCTCTTGCTTGAAATAGTGCCAATGGATCTTTACATCCACCTGAGCAAGCAGATGGGACCTCAGTTTAACGTCTCATCTGAAAGACGGCACCTCACACGATGCAGTGCTCCCTCAATACTGCACTGGAGTGTCAGCCTTGATATTTGCACTCAAACTTGAACCCGGAACCTTGTGACTCAGGCAAGAGTGCTACCAACTGAGCCGTAGTTGATACTATCAACCTGAAGACTCGGATATAAGAAGGAATTGCATAGAAATTACAACATTGAAACAGACCATTTGGTCCAACTAGTGTGCTTTGGTGTTTGTTCTCCACAGAGAGAGTCGTCTTCACCCCACGTTTACCACCCTGTTTCTCCCCATCCCTTTTGTCCTTTTATTCAACTACCTATCTAGTTAAAAGTTGACACGTTCTCTGTTTAAATCACTAATTGCATTAATCAGCCCCATAATCCTCTGCAAAAAATGGTTTCTCCTGCTGTCTGTCCTAAATCTGTTACATTTAGCATTCAAACAATCTGCTTCAATTGATTCTGTCCCACTCTATCATAACCTTGAGCACCTTCAACAAATAGCCCAAAATTGTTTCTGTTGAAATGAAAAGAACTCCAATTTTCCAACTATTTCTTCAGATTTGTATTTCTTTAGTGAATTTGCATGGTACTTTCTCTAATTCGGATGAGACGTTATACCTGAGGCTCTGTCTGCCTCTCAGGTGCACATAAAAGATCTCACGGCACTATCTCAAAGAAGAGCAGGGGAGTTATATTGGGGCAAGCTGCAGCTACCAACCACACCGGTCCGTGTTGGATCATCAGAACAGTCTCCAGACACAGGCTAGCTGTGAAATGAGTAGGACCTTTCCTGAGGAATAAGCAGTCGTGGACCACAGTGGCAGGGTGTTTAGGGTGGGATGATGTCGAGGGTACTGCCTCAAAACCCACATAAACCTACACTGTAGCACTTGTGACATGGCAAGCATGGTCTGCCATTCAGTAAGTTCTACCACAACAAAATCTTTCAACAGTGGGTTGGCTGATGGCTGTGAAGGCTGCATCAGGGCCTTGTCCACAATTATACAGTTTTGTCTGATCATTTGAAACCAGGCAATGCCCTGCAAAGACAGTGTGGTGCTAGCTGTGCAACAGGCCTCCCATTCTAAAAACACAACTCGCACAGACCCTTCTGTGGATGGCAAAATTCTTCAAGCACTGTGGTGATCAGTGACGGGACAGGATTGTGATATCTGACACAAAGGCGCCAATTACCCGTTAACAGCTCCATGCTTAATCGAGGCAGCAGGGTGATTTGGTGTTTGTAGCTGTGTCTGTGCAGTCCTTTTCAGGATTAGCTCTGTTCACCCCACTGGGAAAGGAGCTAGAAAAGGTGCCCTAAAATTAGCTTTTCTTTGGAGTTTTTCTTCTCTATTTTTTAATTAATTCTAATTCTCAAGATTGCAACTCCTATGATTCCACAGGAAACAACTCCTTTGTACCTTACCCAAGTGGTAATTCTTCATATGTCAGCCGGACAGTGAGTGTCAGTAGGCTATTTCATTTGTGCATTTCAGCTAACCTCTTTCCTGTGCTTGCATGATGCCCATATCTCAGCACTGCAGTGAGTGATCAGAGGCAGATGGCCATCACGTTGGCACCCTGACTGAGATCAACTCAGATGGTCACAGAGCAGGGTTTAAACCTAGTACCTTCCTTGTCTGCATGGCTCTGTACCACACCTTGTGATCAATTTATTCACTGAGCTATCAGGCTACTGCTTTCCTATATATTGGGTAGGATTTTAACACTAGACTTAAAAAGACCAACGAGTTGTTACGATCCCACTCTTTGCAGAAAAGAAGCTCCTGGTTAGGCTGGGAATTTAATATTGACCTTTCTGCCCTAACACCTCTTTCTCCTCCTATAAGGCAGCTCTTCAAACCCATCTCTTTGACTAAGCTTTTAGTCACCTGTCCTAATATCTTTTTTGACTTGAGGTCAGTTTTTGTCTGAGTACATTCCTGTGAAGCGTCTAGGTCATCTTACTATGTTGGAGGTGCTATATAAATGCAAGTTATTTAATTGGCAGGATCCCAAAACTACTGTTGTAAAAAGGCAGAATTTTATTGTGCAGGAGGTGTTTATGCAGCTCATAGTGCGCAGAGAGTGGCGCAAATGCGATCTATTTAGTCCCTTTTTTGCATACGCTTTTACATTTTTCATTTTCAAATGCTTATTTACATCTTTGAGAAATTCAGCATATTAATTTGTTGCAACAGAAATAAATGGCCTGTCTTGCCATCATTTCTGGTAATTATTTTCTTTATTGCTGCATTTGCAAAGAGACATTGAGATGATTTTTAGGTTCCTGCAATAAGCAACTGTCAAATTGCCAAATTAAGGGATGGTGGAATAACCAAAATCTCTCCATCTTAATTAATGTCAGTGCACCAGGTTTTTTTCATTTGCCTTTGACTTGCCTTGCATAAATCTACTTCGCCTAAACTCTCAATTTGTGACTGCTGCCTCAAATCAATACATAGCAAATCCAAAATTAGTTTCAGATTTAAACATGTACTCTGTACTTTCTCAATTGTCCATTTTGATCTGAAGCATTGCTGTACTTGTCAAAGCATTGCCACTAAGTGACTTTCTGAGCAAATTCTTGCAGGTGGTGGATATTTGTTTTATTTATTTATTCTCCTATTTTGCATTTAAATCTCCATGGTTCAATAGTGTCGGCCACCTGCTACCAGAGCTCTGCTCATCCCAGACACTGTGTATTATGTGTAGAGATTATGGAGTGCAAAAATGACTTATAAACATTATGAACATGAGATTATCTTGAATTTGCTTTTGTACATAATGAACCCACACTTTTTGGGATTTTCTTCTCCCTGCTGCTTTAACATGCGTTCAAGCCCTCTGAAGAAGGAATTTTCTTCCACACAAGATCAGGGGGCAGGTTGTTCAACCTTGCCCGTCTAAGAGCGAAGTCCAAAGTACGGAAAGTCCTCATCAGGGAACTCCTCTTTGCTGACGATGCTGCTTTAACATCTCACACTGAAGAGTGCCTGCAGAGTCTCATCGACAGGTTTGCGGCTGCCTGCAATGCGTTTGGCCGAACCATCAGCCTCAAGAAAACGAATATCATGGGGCAGGACGTCAGAAATGCTCCATCCATCAATATTGGCGACCAAGCTCTGGAAGTGGTTCAAGAGTTCACCTACCTAGGCTCAATTATCACCAGTAACCTGTCTCTAGATGCAGAAATCAACAAGCGCATGGGAAAGGCTTCCACTGCTATGTCCAGACTGGCCAAGAGAGTGTGGGAAAATGGCGCACTGACACGGAACACAAAAGTCCGAGTGTATCAGGCCTGTGTCCTCAGTACCTTGCTCTATGGCAGCAAGGCCTGGACAACGTATGTCAGCCAAGAGCGACGTCTCAATTCATTCCATCTTCGCTGCCTCCGGAGAATCCTTGGCATCAGGTGGCAGGACCGTATCTCCAACACCGAAGTCCTCGAGGCAGCCAACATCCCCAGCTTATACACACTACTGAGTCAGCGGCGCTTGAGATGGCTTGGCCAGGTGAGCCGCATGGAAGATGGCAATGTGGCCAATGTACAGCGAGCTCGCCATTGGTATCAGACCCACTGGCCGTCCACGTCTCCGCTTTAACGACGTCTGCAAATGCGACATGAAATCCTGTGACATTAATCACAAGTCGTGGGAGTCAGTTGCCAGCGTTCGCCAGAGCTGGCGGGCAGCCATAAAGACAGGGCTAAAATGTGTCGAGTCGAAGAGACTTAGTAGTTGGCAGGAAAAAAGACAGAGGCGCAAGGGGAGCGCCAACTGTGCAACAGCCCCGACAGACAAATTTCTCTGCAGCACCTGTGGAAGAGCCTGTCACTCTAGAATTGGCCTTTATAGCCACTCCAGGCGCTGCTTCACAAACCACTGACCACCTCCAGGCGCGTATCCATTGTCTCTCGAGATAAGGAGGCCCAAAAGAAAAGAATAATGAAACTGGTCTATGGTCACCCACAGAGTTAGCTGTAATACACAAACCAGTATAATTTTGGCTCATTTGGTTGTACTCTCATTTCTGAGTCAAGGCCATGGATTCAAGCCTCATTCTAGAAATTGAGCAGCTAATCTGAGCTGGCATTTAAGTGCAGTATTGAGGGAGTACTACACTGTTGCAGACCCTGTTTTTTGGATGAAATATTAAACAGCCCATTTGCCTGATTTTGCAGCACTATTTGAAGAGCAGGGAATTATTGTGTCTGGCCCAACATTCTTCCCTCAACTGGCATCACCAATGAGTAACTGGTTAATCATTAGATTTTTTTTGTGTGCGGAAGCTTGCTGCATGCAAATTAGCTGGCACATTTTCCTACCTAATAAATCTTTACGTTTCAAAGATTGAATATCAAGTGCTTTGGGCATTGAGGACATGAGAACTGTATTTTTTTACTTACACAGATGCAGTATCTGTGCAGCACTAGATATTGAGGACAGTGGGTCTTTTTGTACCCTTGAAGCACACTTAGTTGGTATGTTTTGCACAACTTAAAATGTAAGTAGGCCATGTGAACAGTGAAATATTCAAAACTTCTCCCCTGTTCTCATCCTCTTTCAGCAATGGTGACTCATCCTGGTCCATGGTTCCTTGGTGTTGGCTACCCTCCAGTGACTCACCAAATGACCATTCTTCAGGTGGGAGTTTGTCCAAGTGATTGTTGGCAAGTATCCTATCAAGCCAATTGTCACCCTTGCCTCATGCTAATTTGCGTACACTTTCCTGTATGAGTAATTGAAATACTATCTGGAGATGAAATCTTAGGTGATTTTCCCCTCCTTTACCCTAAATGTTGCAATAGAAACCTGAAGTTAACTGTGGAGCATCAACTGCTGCCCTGGCTGAAATCTGTTAACTCAGTACAAACTGGAAATTAACCTTGAGACTTTTCAGTTCTTTCCACCCGTTGCCTTCACTAACCAAACTATTAGAGGAGTGAAAATCACTTTGCTTTCACATAGGTCATGGTGTTCTGCAGGGTCAGAGTTTTAGCCTGTTTTCTTCTGCTGCAGTACAGCCTCATCTTTGGATCATTGTTAACATTCCTTCCCCCCCCCCCCCCCCCCCCCCCCGGCGTTTCCTCCACCCTGTTCTGCCACCTGAAGTTGTTAATTCATGCTCAGCTGCAGTCTATGGTTGCCAGGTTCTCATCAGTGCCTTAATTGTGTCATTCTTGATGTGTGAAATTAGATATTGATTCTTGATTATAGAGGCTTTACAGCTGAGTTTGACACTACCCTCACTTGCTGTCCATGTACACACACATTTAAATACATGGGTGACTGGATAGAAATTGGGCACATGGATCCCTTTAATATGTTTTCTCTAGCTCAGTGAGGCAAAGACTAATTGTGGCCAATGCTGCTCTGGCTGAGTCTGGCAAATGTAATCTAGAAAAGTCGTTAAATTTGAAGACTTATTGGTCTCTATGGTTTAGCACCAGATCATGTTGCACAGTTATTCACTAACTGTTCGGAAAGTCTAAATTTGGTTTTCAAAACAACTTCTATGGTCAGTCTGTTCTGCCTGTATTGTGTCATGGACAGTAATTATTGCATAGTGGACTCTATGTACTTAAAGTACTATTCTATGGGAAGAAACATCTCATGCTGTGTTGATTTAACTATTTTTAAAAAGAAGCTGGATGAATGTGGGTTCATGATCTTGAAAGTATTGAGATAAGCACCTGTATGAACAAATATTCTCGGAGAACATGCATTCTGTTGGGAATATTGTAAACCTGTCTATGGACTGAATCCATGTGGGTTGAATAAAGTACAATGTAATGTTTGATATTCTGGAATTTAATTGTCATTTGTCGTTGGTATTTGAGAAAAATTTTCCTTTCGTACATCTTTTTAGCTGTAGTGATTCATTATCCTCAAAACATTGAATTGGGAAGAGTTAATAATGGGGTTGCACATGGATCTTTTAGAACATAGAAAATACAGCACAGAACAGGCCCTTCGGCCCACGATGTTGTGCCGATCCTTTGTCCTCTGTCAAGGACAATTTAATCTATACCCCATCATTCTCCTTTATCCATATACCTATCTAAAAGCCGTTTGAAAATAGAATGGAGGCAGAAAGCTTGGTGGGATGACTGACTTCTTTGTTTTGCTCTTCTGTTGCATATTAACTAACATTTTAATTTCAAAATTTTAGTCCTTAGCAACTTCCTCACCATTAGGGTCAAATTTTAAATTAAATAATCTCTTCTTGTTAAGGTGAAACTTCGGTTATTTATGTGGGCAGTTACATGGTCAGCATTACATTAAGGGAGGAAACTAAGTTTTGAACCAACGTGGATATGCACAGGTTGTTCTCTGTGTACAGTATACATAAAATAGATCTAGTAAGTTCAAGCTCCCGTTTATTTTTTCCGGGGAGAGAAATTGAATTTTGAAAGATTTTTAGTTGTATTCAGGAAATATGCGTATCATCTATTTTTTTTCAATAGCTGCTAAACATTTGATGAGTGCACACTACTTTTGAAATTCACATTTGTCATAAATTCATATCTAAGGTAAATCTTGGTGCTTAATGAACATAACTTTGTACAGTGCATTCTTTAATTTGCTGCTGAATTTTCAGCCGACTTGGATATATTTCTCGCACGTAATGGACTGTAAGAATGTCCCGAGTCTTGTGTTTCCATCATTCGATAACAACAATATTCACACTGCAGGCAGGAAATGTGCCTAATAATTGGCATAAAATATATCCCTGGGGAGGGAAGCAAATTTTTTCCACCATCTACACTTAAGGATTGGACTACTGACCTAACAGTGCTGGCTATATGCCACTCTCGTGATTACAAGCAGGGCTTTTGCAAATCTGTGCAGATGTTGTGGGAGGTGGGGTGGGGTGTGGGTTCAGCGATGTGTTGTACAGTCAGTGTTATAAATGTGTGCCAACGAACGAATGCCAGACATGGCCAGTCTTCTGTGAGCACTTGTCTGTTGAGAACTGGTCTGAGACAGACAATGCTGAAGCAGGCAAGGAAGTGTCCATTTTGCCAGGAGTGATTTGAGCTTGAATACCAGTGAAACCAAGTTTTAAAAAGCCAATAAACTAAGTTGAAAAAGTGCAGTTTTTGTAAGTGTTTTTGACGAACCATTTTTTATCTTTTACAAATTTCAAGTGCAATATAAGTTACCACACTTGTGGAAAGGATGTTTCCCCTTGTGGGAGAATCTAGAACTAGGGTGTCAGTGTTTAAAAATAAGGGATGCCAATTTAAGACAAAAATGAGGAGACATTTTTTTCCTGAGGGTCTTGAGTCTTTGGAATTCTCTCTCTCAAAAGGTGGTGGAAGCAGAGCCTTTGAATATTTTTAAGGCAGAGGTAGATAGATCCTTGATAAGCAAGGGGATGGAAGGTTATCTGGGGTAGGTGGAAATGTGGAGTAATCAGTTCAGCCATGATCTTATTGAATGGCGGAGCAGGCTCGAAGGTCTGAGTGACCTACTCTTGCTCCTAATTCGTATGTTGATATAACATCATTCTGTTTGCTTAATTCCTGTGGCTTTCCTCCTCCAAGCAGAAGAGTCTGCTGAACACGGTCAATAATTTTATACTTATTGAAAAGGCGTCTCTTCCACTCCTATCAGTTTTTATTGGTAAAAATAGGCCGGGAAGAAATTTTTTTTTTTGTTAGGCAGTAATTGCTGAAGGTATTGTTGGATGGAACAAGATTTTGGAACAGCTTCCTTTTTTATATTTATTGTATTTATAAAATATTCAACTAATGTCAGGATAGAAACTTGTTGACTCTGGATGTCTCAATGATGGTCTGCTTTTCAGCTCTACATTGAATTCAGTTCCCTTGTGCTGTCTGGCTCAGTTATTGCTTCTGGCCAGATGCCCATGTGTGGTATATTATTTTAAAAGTATTCACAAACTCAGCAAAAGGATACTGGTGTTGTTTTGTAATTTTTATTTTTTTTAATAAACAGCAGGACTGATCAATGAACTCTATCTCAATGCTTATTTATTTTCATTGTGTGGAATTTCTGATTCAGGCATACAACACGTGCAGCTGTGTTCCAGTACTCTGTACAAGCTGGATTTGTCTTTCTTTGAGCCTTTTTTCCCCCCATTCCGCTCATGATGGGTATGGTGTCCTTAATAACTTGGGGTACTTCACCCACCCAAGTGGCTGTCCTCCTTCTGTGAGCCTCAATGGTGAATGCTGGCTGGTTATTTGATAGTGGAGGCATTGTGGTCAAGTTTGATGCTGTCCTGATTGGTACATATGCAATGCACAGAGCCCACCTACCCCTCGCACACACTTTACTGTGATTTTTCCCTTTGACAAACCAGGTTGCTGACACTCACTGTCATGCATGAATGATAACCACTTAGGTGAGGTACCAGAGGGCAACTTGTATCTACTCACTGCCTTAAATGTTTTATAAAGAACTTCCTGTTTCCTGTCACAGTTGAACTGGTCCTGTCTCACCCTCTAACCATTCCCATTGCAATAATGTCCCATCTTCTTTCTGCTTTTTGGCTATAGCCAGTTTTTTCTGTTCCATCCAATAATAAATCTTCATATTTTACTCTGCAAGGCCACTGCCAACCTTCCCAATCTCTTCTCTGTCCCCATGACTCTCCCAGTCTCCTTTATCGAGGAACTTAGACTACATAAGAAGATAAGAAATAGGAGCAGGATTAGATCATTAGACTCCTCGAGCCTGCTCTGCCATTCAATAAGGTTATGGCTGATCTGATTGTGGCCTTAACTTCACTTTCCTGCCTGTCCCTCATAACCTTGACTCCCTTGTCAGTCGAAAATCTGCATAACTCGGCCTTGAATATATTCAATGACGCATCCTCCACTGCTCTCTGCCTAGAGGATCCTTTACTATGAAGTCTTTAATTAGTCCTGCACATTACGAGGTCGAAAATAGACCCGTCCCTGGTTGCTTCTAGAATGTATTGTTCGAAGAAACTGTCCCGAATACACTCTATGACCTAATTTTCCAGGCTATTTGATTTGTCCAATTGATGTGAAGATTAAAATCACCCACGGTTATTGACATACCTTTCTTGCAAGCCCCCAATATTGCCTTACGTATACTCTTTCCTACTTTGCAGCTACTGTTAGGGGGCCTATAAGCTGCTCCCACCAGTGACTTCTTTCCTTTGCTGTTTCTTATCTCTACCCAAACTGATTCTACATCTAGATCTTCTGAATTAAGATCATTTCTCACTATGTTGCTGATCTTATCCTTTATTAACAGAGCTACACCACCTCCATCTTTTCCTTTCCTCTTGTCCTTCCAAAATGTCAAATACCCTTGAATATTCAGGCCCCAGCCTTGGGCACCTTGCAACCATGTCTCTGTATGGTCTAGAAGATGAATTTGTAGAATGCTTTTGTGACAGTTTCTTGGAGCAATGCGGTGTAGAACCAACTAGGGATGAAGCTAAAAGCAAAATATAGCGGATGCTGGTAATCTGAAACACAAACAAGAAATGCTGGAAATACTCAGCAGGTCTGGCAGCACCTGTGGAGAGAGAAGCAGAGATAATGTTTCAGGTCTGTGACCTTTCATCAGAACTGGCAGATATTAGAAATGTAAAAGGTTTAAGCAAGTAAAGCGGGGGTGGGGCAGGAGTTAACAAAAGAGAGAAGGTGTTGATAAAACCAGGTCACAGAGAATAACTGACCAGAAGGTCATGGAGCAAAAGCAAATGGTATGTTAATGGTGTACTGAAAGCGTTAGAACAGAGAGGGGGTTAATTGACGGAAAACTGAGCTGCCTGGCCCCAAGCACAAACATGAAAAAAACAGTGGGTAGGCACAGTCGAAACAAACTAAAATAAAATAAACACAAAAAAGAAAAAAAGAAAATATGACTAAAACTAAAAATAAGAAGGGGGGCCCCGTCATGCTCTGAAATTATTGAATTTCAGTCCGGCAGGCTGTAGTGTGCCTAAGCGGTAAATGAGGTGCTGTTCCTCGAGCTTGCGTTGATGTTCACTGGCGAATGTGGAAATGGCAGAGGCATTGAACAAATATTTTGTCTGTCTTCACAGTAGCAGTTCAGTACCAGAAATAGACAGTAACCTAGAGGCTAAAAAGAGTGAGGAAATTGATATCAGCCGAGAAAAAGTATTGGAGAAACTTGAGGGAGTAAAATCTGACAAGTCCCCAGGACCAGATGGCCGACACCCTCGGGTTCTAAAAGAGATAGCTGCAGATATAGTGGCAGCGCTGGCTATGATTTTCTATAATTCCTTAGATTCAGGAATGGACCCGTCAGATTGGAAGTTGGCAAATGCTACGTCGCTTTTCAGGAAAGGGGGTCAAGAGAAAACAGGGAACTATAGGCCAGTTAGCCTAACATCAATCATTAGGAAGATGCTGGAAACTATTATTAACGAAGTCTTAACATAGCAGTTGGAAAAGCATATTATGATTCGAAGAAGTCAGCATGGTTTTGATAAAGGGAGATCCTGTTTGACAAATTTATTTGGGTTTTTTGAGAATCTAACTTGTAGGATAGATAAAGGGGAACCAGTAGATGTAGTATACCTGGATTTTCAAAAGGCATTTGAGAAGGTGCCACATAAAAGATTAACAGGCAACATAAGGGCTCATGGTGTTGGGGGTAATAGATTAGCATGGATAGTGGATTGTTAACAGACAGGAAGCAGAGAGTGGGCATAAATGGGGCATTTTCAAGTTAGCAAGCAGTGGTTTTGCAAGGATCAGTGCTGAGGCTTCAGCTATTCACACTCTATATTAATGACTTAGATGAAGAGAGAGAGAGTGTAATGTATCTAAGTTGGATGATGATACAAAGCTTGGTGGAGAGGTAAGTTGCGGGGAGGATATAGAGAGGCTGCAAAGAGATATAGACAGGTTAAGTGAGTGAGCAACAAGATGGCAAATGGATTATCATGTAGGGAACTGTGAAGGTGATCACTGATTGTAAAAATGGAAAAGCAGAATATTTTTTAAAAGGTGTGAAACAGGTAAGTGTTGATCAGAGAAATTTGGGGGTACTCTTGCAAGGAGCGCACAAAGTTATCGTGCAGGTGCAGCAGGCTATTAGGAAGGCACATGGCATGTTGTCCTTTATTGTAAAGGGATTGGAGTACAGGAATAAAGAAGTCTTACTAAAGCTGTACAGGGCTTTGGTGAGACCGCACTTGGAATACTGTGTGCAGTTTTGATCTCCACATTTAAGAAAGGATATACTTGCACTGGAGGCAGTGCAGCGAAGATTTACTAAATTGGTCCCTGGGATGAGGGGGTTGTCCTATGATAGGCTGAGTAAATTGGGCCTATATTCTCTAGTTGAGAAGAATGAGAGGCGATCTAATTGAGACATACAAGATTCTGAAAGGGCTTGATGGAGTAGAAGCTGAGAGATTGTTCCCACTGGTCAGGAAATCTAGAACATGGGGACACAGTCTCAGGATAAGGGGCCAATCATTCAGGACTGAGATGAGGATAAATTACTACACAAAGGGTTGTGAATCTTTGGAATTCTGTACCCCACAGGGTTGTGGATGCTCCATTATTGAATACACTTAAGGCTGGGATAGATAGATCTTTGGTCTCGTAGGGAATCAAGGGATATGGGGAGCGGGCAGGAAAGTGGAATTGAAGCCCAAGATCAGCCATGATATTGAATGGTGGAGCAGGTGTGATGGGCCATCTGGTCTACATCTCCTATTTCTCGTGTTCTTGTGCTCTATCATATACTCTTTTTAAAAAAAATTTCAATTTGTGCCATCAGTTTATCTATCTTGTTACGAGTGCTGTGAGCATTCAGAAAGAGTCTTTTATTTTGTCTTACCATTTTCCCCTACTCTCATCTGATTTGCTGGTGCTCTGTTATGTTTGTATACTCTGTCCCTCCCTGTCATACTCTGGTTCTCATTACCCTGCACTATTTCCTTGTCCTTTCTCTTTAACTTTCCAAATCTCCCTTCACTTGAACCCTCCCCCCGACTATTTAGTTTAAAGCCCTCTCTACTGCCCTAGTTTTATGATTTACCAGGCACTGTTCCCAAGCGGTTCAGGTGAAGGCCATCCGAATGGTACAGTTTCCTCTTTCCCCAGTACAGCTGTTAGTGCCCCATGAATTGAAACCACTTTTCCCACACCAGTCTTTGAACCACACATTCAACTCTCCAATCTCATTTAACCTTTTACCAATTTGCTGGTGGCTCAGGTAGCAATCCAGAGGTTATATCCTTTGTGGTTCTGCTCTTTAATTTAGCCCCTAGCTGCTCATAGTCACTCAGCAAAACCTCTTTCTTAGTCCTACCTATGTCGTTGGTACCCACGTGGACCTTGAGACAACTGGATCCTTTCTCTCACTCCAAGTTCCCCTCCTGCCTCAAGGAAATGTCCTTAACCCTGACACTGGGCAGGCAGCACAGCCTTCGGGACTCTCGCTCTCGCCTGAAGAGCACTGTATCAATTGCCCTAACTATACTGTCCCTAACTACAGATACATTCCTTTGTATATTCTCCCCCCTGCCCCAGAGTGCTGCGGGGAGTTTGCTCATCCTCCCTGCAGTCCCTGCTCTCAGCCACACAAGCTGCAAGAGCATCAAACCTGTTGGACAATTACAAGGACTGAGGCTCCTCCAGTGCTACCTTCTGGATCCCCATACCTGCCTCTTTTGCAGTCACACCCTGACCATGGACCAAATCAGAAGTACCTAGCCTAAGGGATTTGACTGCATCCCGGAACAAAGTGTCCAGGTAACTTTCCCCTTCCTGATGCATCGCAGTGTCCGAAGCTCAGACTCCAGGTCATCAACTCTGAGCCGAAGTTTCTCAAGCTGCAGCCATTTACTGCAGATGTGGTTGCTGTGGATCACACAGATGTCTACCAGCTCCCACACGCTACAGCTGCCCTGCCCTGCCACCTTTACTGTGTTTTATTTAACAAAATAAATTTAGAAATATCACTGAACAGTTGTTTGTAGTTATGTGAATTGGTTTAATTAGTTAAGCTTTAAATTTAATGCAATACTTATATCTCCCCAGTACCATTTTAAACTATTGCTACCATTTAGAGAGAAAGAAAACTTAAAACTCACCAACCACTCACCTGCCTGCTCACCTAATTAATGCTTCTGGGTTTCAGCTCTCACATCTCGCTGCTGGTCTCTGCCTCCCTTTTTCAGACCACTCCTTTTTTGTAAAAGGTCAGAACAGCACCTCACTGCACTGAATTCCCTAACTTAGCAAATTCCCAAGCTCACACACTTTCTTGAGCTGCACTCAGTTACGAGCTGCTACCTTCATGCTTGCTTACTTGGGAATGACGGACAAGTACCTCACTTAGTTGGCCAGGAGACTTTGTGCCAAGTGTCCTGGCACTTAACATAACATCACACATGGCAGACAAAGACAGGTGCAGAAGCACACAATCCTAGGTTAGAATTCTGAATGGCACACACAAATATAAATCTCAGGACACAGACAGCTAGTTAAAGATAAACTTACCACCTTGTCCCGTGCTGGACTTTAGCAATGAAAGTTTAGTTTGCTGTCAAGCACTTCTGCACACAGTGATGAACATATGGAATTGACTTCCAGGTAGAGGAGCAGAGGAGAAGAACCGGGAATTGAGAAACTGTCAGATGCTGTTATCAGTGGGGTGAGTGGCTGCACTTCTTCGAACTGGTTGAACCAAAGTGAACCGAATAGCATTCCTCCTCAGCATTTATGCTGTAAATGAAGTGTTTTGATTATTTGTTCATGGGATATGAGTGTCACTGGAAGGCTAGCATTCCTAACTGCCCTTGAGAAATGGTTGTGAGCTGCCTTCTTGAACCACTGCAGTCCATGTAGTGTGGGTATACTCACAGTGCTGTTAGGGAGGGAGTTTCAGGACTTTGACCCAGCAACAGTGAAGGAATGATATATTTTCAAGTCAGAATGGCATGTGACTTGGAAGGGAATCTCAGGTGGTGGCGTTCCTACGAGCCTACTGCCCTGTTGTCTTCTAGATGGTGGAGGTTGTGGGTTTGAAAGGCGCTGTCAAAGGAGTCTCAGCAAGTTGTTGTGTTGCATCTTGCAGATAGTACGCACTATGGCCACAGTGTGCCGGTGGTGGATGGGGCGCCAGTCAAGAGGACTATTTTGTTAGATGGAGTCAAGCTTCTTAAGTGTTGGAGCTGTACTGATCCAGGCTAGTGGCCAGTATTCCATCACACTCCTGACTTGTGCCTTGGAAATGGTGGACAGGGTTTGGGGAGTCAGGCAGTGAGTTACTTGTCACAAAATTTCCAGCTTCTGACCTGACGTAGCTACAGTATTTAAATAGTTCAGTTAACTTTCTGGTCAGTGGTAAACCCCAGGATGTTGATGGTAGGGAATTCAGTGATGGTAATGCTGTTGAATATCAAGCAGAGATAGTTAAATTCTTTCTTGGTGATAGTCATTGCCTGGCACTTGTGTGGCATGAATGTTACTTGCCTCTTACAGCCCAAGCCTGAATGTTGTCCAGGTCTTGCTGCATGCAGGCAGTTGCGAATTGAACTGAACAATGTGAAATCATCAGCAAACATCCCCATTTCTGACCTTATGATGGAGGGAAGGTCATTGATGAAGCAGCTGAAGATGGTTGGGCCTAGGACACTGCCCTGAGGAACTCCTGCAGCAATGTCCTGGGGTTGAGATGATTGGCCTCCAACAACCGTAGCCATCTTCCTTTGTGATTGGTATGACTCCAGCTGGTGAAGAGCTTTCCTCTTGATTCCCATTGCTTTCAATTTTGTTGGGGCTTCTTGATGCCGTACTTGATCACATGCTGCCTTGATATCAAGATGAGTCACTTCGCTTGGCCTCTGAAATTCAGTTCTTTTGTCTATGGTTGGATCTAGGCTGTTGGACCTACGAGTGGCCCTGGCAGAACCCAAACTGAGCCATGAGGTTACAGATTGTGGTTGAATACAATTCTGCTGCTGATGACCCAAAGTGCCATATAAATGCCCAATTTTGAGCTGCTAGATTTGTTCTGAATCTATCCAATTTACTATGCTGATAGTGCCACACAACACGATGGAGGGTGTTCAGTGTGAAGGTGGGACTTCGTCTCCACAAGGACTGTGTTGTGGTCACTCCTACCAATACTGCTATGGAGATAGATTGGTGAGGACGAGGAAAGTAGGTTTTTCGCCCTTGGTTCTCTCACCAGCTGCCACAGGCCCAGTCTGGTAGATGTGTCCTTTAATACTGAGCAAGCTCAATCAGTTGGCAGGAAAAAAGACAGAGGCGCAAGGGGAGAGCCAACTGTGCAACAGCCCCGACAAACAAATTTCTCTGCAGCACCTGTGGAAGAGCCTGTCACTCTAAAATTGGCCTTTATGGCCACTCCAGGCGCTGCTTCACAAACCACTGACCACCTCCAGGTGTGTATCCATTGTCTCTTGAAATAAGGAGACCAAAGAAAGAAGAACCTTCAGTGCTTTTTCCAAGTGGTGTTCAATATGGAGGAGTACTGATTCATCAGCTGAGGGTTGGTGGTAGGTGGTAATCAGCAGGAAGTTTCCTTGCCCATCTTTGACCTGATGCCATGAGGCTTCATGGGGTCTGGAGTCAATGTTGAGGACTCCCAGGGTCCCTCTCACCCGACCATATACTGGTGTGCCACCAGCTCTGGTGGGTCTGTCCTGCTAGTTGGACAGGACATGCGTAGGGATGGTGATCGAGGAGTCTGGGACATTGCCTGTACGGTATTACTCTGTGAGTATGACCGTGCCAGGCTATTGCTTGTCTAGTCTGTGGGTCAGTTCTCCCAATTAACAGATGTTAGTGAGGAGGACTTTGCAGGGTCCATTGGGCAGTGTGTGCCTTTGTCGTATCCAGTGCCGAGATTGATGCCAGGTGCTCCTTCTGGTTTTATTCTTTATAGATTTTTTTCATAGTGGTTTGATACAACTGAGTGATTTGCTAGATCATTTCAGAGGGCAGTTAGAGTCAACCACAAGGCTGTGGCTTTAGAGTCACCAGGTGGGGATGGCAGATTTCCTTCCCTGAAGGATATTATTGAACCACATAGGTTTTTACAACAATCTGATAGTTTCATGATCACCATTCATGAGAATAGCTTTTTATTCCAGCTTCTTTAGTAATTGAATTTGAATTTCCCCAGCTGCTGTGGTGTGATTTTGAACTCTTGTCTCCAGAACATTAGTTCAGCCTCTGGATTACTAATCCAGTAAAATTAGCAGTACGCTACCATTCCTAACAGTGCAGTTGTTGCTCTTGTGATCAATTGTGCTGTCTTGAGTTAAATCCTTCCCACGTCACTTAATAGTGTGTGAAGACGGGCAGCATTTGTTGCCCAACGCTTGCTACACAAGTTAGTTGTTAGTCATCAAACCCCTTGCGATTGAGGAAGTTACAGTGGTTGCGTTTGCTTATTGACCAATAATGTAGAGTGAATTGCACAAGTATTGGGCTGTCCTGGAGGGCTACTGGCACCCAGCACCAGTCATGACCTTTAAAAGTGGGAGTGTATTGAGGCAAGGGCCAAAGCGGCCATAGAATATTAAAATATTGAACTCTGTGGAGGGTAGCTTGCAGGGATGTATTGTGCTAAATTAAACGTGCTATTTGATCAACAAACTACCATAAAATGAAAATGCATACAATTATGCTCATGATGGCCTGCCAGTGTGTCGAAAGGGAAGACTTGTATTTGTGAAGAGCTGTCAATCTCTTCCTTGAACTATTCTGTTGCGTGGCTATTTCACAAGATCATGGGTCAAATTTCATGATGTAAAATCTGTTTGCCAATTTCTGCTACTGCTCATGTAGGATTCTCTGAGCTCGAGTCTCCTATATCTGAAGAAACTCTTCCAACACCTCCGTTAGTTCTGCACAGTGTACAACAGAAGCTTGTTGTCTGATTGGTGATCCTTCTCTCACCTCCTATCCCCTTGCTGCATTTACTGTGTAAAATCTGTGCTCATGGCTGAATCCTCATATATACTTTGCGTGCAGCTGGGTAAAGCAGCTTTTTTTAGCTTGTGGTTTCAGTGAATCCTGGAAAGCTTTTAAATTAGACCGTGCAAGATCAATGTATTGACAACTGATGCCACTAATACAGATCTTAAGCAATATGAAAGCAGCTTCTTTTTCTCTGTCCTCAGTGCAGTTAATCTATATATTTATTTCTGTTTTTACTGATACTACTATGATCATTCATTTCCTGAACTTTAAGCAGCGAGACTCAACTTTATCCTTCTCTCTCTAACCTCATTCCTCTCCTCTTTTCAGGTTTGTCTTCCTCTCAAAAGCAGGTGTTTTTGTATGGAGTTTCCTAATGTATTGCCATTTGATTTACCCCTACATCTCTCCTATTTTCAATTTTTGGTGCTGTCCTGAGGGAAAAAAAACAAGCACGACAAAAGGAACAATATTAGACACTGTAGTACCCAAACCTGTTCATGACTCATTCTTTTCATTACACAACTCTGTTTTCCATTTATTTAATGACAGCCACCGTCTTTTATTCTGATAACGATCATTCTCAGTTGCCTAATTTAGCACTCCCCAGTTGCTGGAACATCAGTATTCTGATTGGTTAAGTATATGCAACTGACTTCTTGTCCCTGCTTGAAGCCTGCAGCCCCTTTTCCTCTCTCCCACAGATGTTAATTTGACTAGTTTAAGAACTGTATTGCAGGCACAAGTTATTCCAGAACTCCTATGACATAGTTTATCCATAAATTGTAGCAAAAAGAGCAATACCTCTCTAAGCTAGGAGCCTTAAGTTGATCAGTGCAAGGTGCTATGGTGGCAAGGATAAATACTTTGCTATAGTTTTATTTAACTAGTTTTATTGATTGATTGTGAGAATAAAGGGATATTTCCATTTTATAGGTACATCTATTTTTTGGGTTAAAATTAGAGAACCAAATGTGCATAATGGAAATTGAATAGTGGGAACAGTGACTCAGGAAATAAATGCTTTACCCTAATGGGCATTTAAATTTTCTTAAAATAAACTGATAAATTGGAGTTAAGTTTAAAAATAGTACCTGATTCAGGTTTCTGATTTAGGGAGACCAGTAAAAGACATGACCTGAAATCTGAGGCCTGTTTCTAGTCCGATGTCTTGCTTGACTCAAACTGGGAGTGGTTGATACAGTCATCGGATGAACATTCTTTATGTGCACATATGCCAGTTTGTAGTTTAAAGGTATTACTTATGCATTGTATTCTGTGTGCTTTGGCTGTTTATGGTGTCCTACATTTTCATCAGATAAGTCTCCTGTTGGCATCGGGGAGGTCTGTGGCCATAGCGTATTTTCTATACACCTGAAAATCTTGGTAGTGCTACTGTTTTGTCACATGCCTTGAGGCTAAGCTGACACAGCCAAACAGGTTGTGTATCATGGTAAACTGAAACTCTTAAATGACACATGCAAAGCGTCAATATGCTGTGAAACTGTATCCAACTAACAAATGTAATAATTTCGATTCTGAACGGAGGTTAAGGTAGAATAATTGTAGCTCGAATGTGACTTATGCAGAGGAATATAGGTGTCAATTGTTTTTGGATTCTTGGATGTTCTTGCATGTAGATAATCCGTCATGTATTAAAATAGGTTTTGGTAACTAAATGTTTTAATGTCAAAATACTTTTAACATCATAATTACAGTTTGCAAAAAAGCCTTGCAGTGCAAACAACGTTTCTAAGACATAACATGTTTGTACAAGCTTCACTATTGAGGATACAAGTAACATCCCAGTATTAGCTGTAAGTCAGGAAATGGAAGGGAGGAAGGAACTTAAGAAAATTACAATCACCAGGCAAGTGGTAGTGAACAAATTGTTAGAGCTGCGGACTGTCAAGTCTCCGGGCCCTGGTGGACTTCATCCTAGGGTGTTAAAAGAAGTGGCTAGTGAGCTAGTTGATGCGTTAGTTTTAATTTTCCAAAATTCCCTAGATTTGGGGAAGGTTCCGTTAGATTGGAAAATAGCGAATGTAACTCCTTTATTCTAAAAGGGAGGGAGACAGAAAGTAGGAAACTACAGGTCAGTTAGCTTAACATCTATCTGAGGGGAAAATGTTAGAAATTATTATTAAAGACGTTATAGCAGGGCATTTAGAAAAGTTCAAGGTAATCAGGCAGAGTCAACCTGGTTTTGTGAAAGGAAATCCTGTTTAACCAATTTAATGGAGTTATTTGAGGGAGTTACATGTGCTGTGGCTAAAGGGGAAATTGATGGATGTATTGTACTTAGATTTCCAGAAGACATTTGATAAGGTGCCACATCAAAGGTTATTGCAGAAGATAAAAGCTCATGGTGTAGGGGGTAACATTTTGGCATGGGTAGAAGATTGGCTAGCTAACAGGAAACAGAGAGGGGACATAAATGGGTAATTTTCTGGTTGGCAAGATGTAATGAGTGGTGTGCCACAGGGATCTGTGCTGCAGCCTCAACTTTTACAATTTTTATATAAATGATTTGGATGAAGGGACCGAAGGTATGGTTGCTAAATTTTCTGATCACACCAAGATAGGTAGGAAAGTAACTTGTGAAGAGGACATAAGGGGGCTACAAAGGGATAGAAATAGGTTACGTGAGTGGGAAAAGACCTGGCATATGGAGTATAATGTGGGAAAGTGAGAAATTGTCCACTTTGGCACGGAGAATAAAAAAGCATATTATCTAAATGGTGAGAGATTGCAGAGCTTTGAGATGCAGAGGGATCTGGGTGTCCTAGTGCATGAATGGCAAAAGGTTAGTATGCAGATATAGCTCGTAATTAGGAAATCTAATAGAATGTTATCGTTTATCGCGCGGGGAATTGTATACAAAAGTAGGGAGGTTATGCTTCAGTTGTACAGGGCATTGGTGAGACCACATCTGGAGTACTTTGTACAGTACTGGTCTCCTTATTTAAGGAAGGATGTAAATGTGTTGGAGGCAGTGCAGTGAAGGTTTACTAGACTAATACCTGGAATGGGCAGGCTGTCTTACGAGGAAAGATTGGACAGGCGAGGCTTGTATCCGCTGGAGTTTAGAAGAGTAAGAGGCAACTTGATTGAAATATATAAGATCCTGAGGGGTCTTGACAGGGTGGGTGTGGAAAGGATGTTTCCCCTTGTGGGAGAATCTACAACTAGGGGTCACTGTTTTAAAAATAAGGGGTCGCCCATTTAGGATAGAGATGTGGATAATTTTTTTCTTTGAGGGTCGTGAGTCGTTGGAATTCTCCTCCTCAAAAGGCAGTGGAAGCAGAATCTTTGAATATTTTGAAGGTAGAGGTCGATAGATTCTTGATGAGCAAGGGGATGGAAAGTTATCGGGGGTTGGTGGAAATGTGGAGTAATCAGTTCAGCCATGAACTTATTGAATGGCAGAGCAGGCTCGAAGGGCCGAGTGGCCTACGCCTGCTCCTATTTCGTATTTTTGTATGTATGTATGTTCGTAAGCCATTTGTGTTGCACTCCAGCAAAGTACTTCCAGCACTTGTTAAAATTCCTTTATAGCTTCACTGTATGTGGTTACTGATTGTATTTAGTTGGTACCAATATGTCATACAAAGAATCACACTTGATGTTGTATTCTTTTCTGTTATACTATGTGCTTATTTGATGTAATTGTTTGCCTAAAATTGATGCCAGCAGTTTCACCACCCGTGACAAACCTAAAACCATCAGTGTTTCACCTTTCAGCTTGATAGATGTTGCTCCAGAGGCAGCCTCGGTTTGGAGTAAAAAAAGGTATAATTGTACTGTAAACAAAAAATGCTGGAAATACTCAGCTGATCAGACTACATCTGTGGAGAGAGAAAAGAGTTGATGCTTCAGGTCTGTGACTTTTTGTCAGGACTGGAAAATGTTACAAATGCAAGATTTTAAGCAAGTTTCGAGGCACGGCGAGGGGGAAAGAACAAAAAGGAAGGTATGTGATAGGGTGGAGAGCAGGAGTGATTTAAATGATGAACGGGATGATGGTACAAAGCAAAAGCGGGTGGTAATGGGGCAAGTAAAGAAACTAAAAATGATCTAGAGGAAGCATAAATGGGAATATCAGAATCATAACCAACAGCTGCTGTCTGGAATTAATGAAGGCAGTGGTTATGATCTGAAGTTGTTGAACTCGATGTTGAGTCCGGAAGGCTGTGAAGTCCCTAATTGAAAGATGAGGTGCTGTTCTTCGAACTTGTGTTGAGCTTCATTGGGGCACTTTAGGAGGCGAAAGACAAGAGGTCAGAGTGGGAGTAAGACAGAAAGTTAAAATAGCAAGCAAGTGGAAGCTCATAGTCTCACAGACTGAATGGAAGTGTTCGGAACAGCGATCACCCAATCTGCATTTAGTCTCCCCAGTGCAGAGGAGACTGCATCATGAGCAGTGAATAGAGTAGACTAAATTGAAAGAGGTACGAGTAAATCCTTTTTTCACCTGGAAGGCATATTTGGGGCCCTGGATGGTGGGAAGGGAAGAAGTAAGGTGCTGTGGGAAGGGGGGTGTGTGTTGGGTGTGATGGAAAAATGCACCAAGATGTCATGGAGTGAAGAGTTTTTTTGCGACACTGAATGGAGAAGGGATGAGGTGTTCAAAAGCCTAGGAATGGAGCAGGAGTAAGCCATACTGCCCATCAAGCCTTCTCCACCATTCTTAGAATTAGAACATTACAGCGCAGTACAGGCCCTTCGGCCCTCGATGTTGCGCCGACCTGTGAAACCATCTGACCTACACTATTCCATTTTCATCCATATGTCTATCCAATGACCACTTAAATGCCCTTAAAGTTGGCGAATCTACTACTGCTGCAGGCAGGGCGTTCCACGCCCTTACTACTCTGAGTAAAGAAACTACCTCTCACATCTGTCCTATATCTATCACCCCTCAACTTAAAGCTATGTCCCCTCGTGTTTGCCATCACCATCCGAGGAAAAAGACGCTCACTATCCACCCTATCTAACCCTCTGATTATCTTATATGTCTCTATTAAGTCACCTCTCCTCCTCCTTCTCTCCAACGAAAACAACCTCAAGTCCCTCAGCCTTTCCTCGTAAGACCTTCCCTCCATACCAGGCAACATCCTAGTAAATCTCCTTTGCACCTTTTCCATAGCTTCCACATCCTTCCTATAATGCGGTGACCAGAACTGCACGCAATACTCCAGGTGCGGTCTCACCAGAGTTTTGTACAGCTGCAGCATGACCTCGTGGCTCCGAAACTCGATCCCCCTACTAATAAAAGCTAACACACCATATGCCTTCTTAACAGCCCTATTAACCTGGGTAGCAACCTTCAGGGATTTATGCACCTGGACACCAAGATCTCTCTGTTCATCTACACTACCAAGAATCTTCCCATTAGCCCAGTACTCTGCATTCCTGTTACTCCTTCCAAAGTGAATCACCTCGCACTTTTCCGCATTAAACTCCATTTGCCATCTCTCAGCCCAGCTCTGCAGCTTATCTATGTCCCTCTGTACCCTACAACACCCTTCGACACTATCCACAACTCCACCGACCTTCGTGTCATCCGCAAATTTACTAACCCACCCTTCTACACCCTCTTCCAGGTCATTTATAAAAATGACAAACAGCAGTGGCCCCAAAACAGATCCTTGCGGTACACCACTAGTAACTAAACTCCAGGATGAACATTTGCCATCAACCACCACCCTCTGTCTTCTTTCAGCTAGCCAATTTCTGATCCAAAGCTCTAAATCACCTTCAACCCCATACTTCCGTATTTTCTGCAATAGCCTACCGTGGGGAACCTTATCAAACGCCTTACTGAAATCCATATACACCACATCCACTGCTTTACCCTCATCTACCTGTTTGGTCACCTTCTCGAAAAACTCAATAAGGTTTGTGAGGCATGACCTACCCGTCACAAAACCGTGCTGACTATCTCTAATGAACTTATTCTTTTCAAGATGATTATAAATCCTGTCTCTTATAACCTTTTCCAACATTTTACCCATAACCGAAGTAAGGCTCACAGGTCTATAATTACCAGGGCTGTCTCTACTCCCCTTCTTGAACAAGGGGACAACATTTGCTATCATGCAGTCTTCCGGCACTATTCCTGTTGACAATGACGACATAAAGATCAAGGACAAAGGCTCTGCAATCTCCTCAGGAAGATAATGTTCAGGAAGATAATGGCTGTATTTCTACTTCAACTTCACTTTCCCGCCATATCCCTTGATTCCCAGGAGGCATCATCAGAACAGATGTGACTGATGAACTGAGCAAATAGAAAAGAGTCCTTGCAGGGGTGTAATCAAGGTAGGAGTCAGTGGTTGACAGCCTAGCCCTAGAAATGGAGAAGTTGAGGAAGGGATGAAGTCAGAGATGGACCATGTGAAGGCGAGGGAGGGATGCAAATTGAAAGCTAAATTGATATTTTCCAGTTTGGGGCAAGAGCAGGAAATGGCACTGATCAAATGACCAATTACTGGAGAAATGAGGGATGGTACTTGAGTAGAACCGGAATAAAAAATGGACAGGACCCATATGGGATCCCTGAGCAAGACCTTTTGTTTGAAGGAAGTAAGGAGTCAAAAGAGAAGTTCAATGCAAGAACAAGTTCAGCCAGGTGGAGTAGAGTGGTTGTGGATGGGGACTGGTTGGCCTCCGTTCAAGGAAGATGTGGAGGGCATGCAGATTGTCCTGGTTCGGGGATGGAGATGCAGAGGGACTGGATATCCGCTGTCAATAGGTGATGGTTAGGGACAGGGAACAGTTAAAGTGGCGCAGAATGTTAGAGGAATCCCAGATGAAGGTTAGAGGAGACTAGACGAGGGGAGAAGAAAGCATTGAAATAGGAATAGATAAGTTCCATGGCTCAAAAGCAGGTGAAATGATGGGTCTACCATCTTTGTGGATCTTTGGAAGGAAGTAGAAGCGGGTTGGTGGGGTGGAGTTGATGGGGAGGTGGCAGACAGGGAAGATCGATCAAGTGGATGAGGTCTGTGATGTTCTGAGAAAGTGATGGCTTGATGTTTGGTGGGGTCAATGTAGTAAAACGTTCCCAAGGCACTTAAGAGTAATATCAGTAAAAACACCAAGCTATAGAAGCAGATATCAGGACAGATGAGAAAAAGCTTGATCAAATAGGTAGGTTTTAAGGAGTATCTTGGGGAGAGAGAGATTTAGTGAGGGAACTGGAAGCTTGGCGCCAAGGCCACTGAAAGGTACGGGCAGCAGCAGTTTGGATGAGCACAAGTTTATGTGGGGTGGAAGATGAGATTCCGGCCAAGTGAACTTTGGAATACTGAAGTCTAGAAGTAAACGGCATGGATGAGGGTTTCAGCAGCAGATGAGCTGAGGCAGGGTCAGCATTGAAGAATGTCTTGGAAGTGGAAGTAGCCAGTCTTGGTGGTCGTGCGGATATGTGGTCTGAAACTTGACTCGAGGTCAAACATAACATTGAGGGTGTGGGTGGTCTTTCTCCGCTTGAGAATGGTGCTTAGGGAATGGAGTATGTTGTGGGGACCACAGACAAGTTCAGAGGGAGGAAGGTTAGAGTGAGTGATGGGAACAGAGAAATTGAGATCACAGAACCATTACAGCACAGAATTTGGCCTGTTGTGCCTGCACAGCCCTCTGAAAGTGCAGTTTACCTAGTGCTGCTCCCCTGCATTCTCCCCGTCGCCCTGCACATTCTTCCTTTTCAGATAAGAATCCAATTCCCTCTTGAATTCCTCAATTGAACCTGCCTCCACCACACTCTCAGGTAGTGCATTTCAGATCCTAACCACTTGCTGTGTGAAAAAGTTTTCCTCATGTCGCCATTGCTTCTTTTGCCAATTACCTTAAATCTGTGCACTTTTGTTTTGATTTTTCCACTAATGGAAACAGTTTTTCCCTATCTACTCTGTCTAGCACTCTTATGATTTTGAACACCTTTATCATATCTCCTCTCAACCTTCTCTTCAAAGAAAACAATCCCAACTTCTTCAATCTATCCATGTAACTGAAGTTCCTCATTCCTGGAACTATTCTCGTGAATCTTTTCTGTATCTCTAATGCCTTCACATCTTTCCTAAAGATTGGCGTCCAGAACTGGACAAAATACTCCAGTTGAGGCTGAACCAATGTTCTGTACAAATTTAACATAACTTCCTTGCTTTTGTCCTCTGCCCCTATTAATGAAGCCTAGGACGCTGTATGCTCTGTTAACCATGCTCTCAACCTGTCCTGCCACCTTCAATGATTTATGCACATATACGCCCAGGTCTTTCTACTCCTGCACTCCCTTCAGAATTGTACCCTTTATTTTAGATTGTCTCTCTGCGTCTTCCTCCCTAAATGAATCACTATCAACATCCTGGGGCTTACCATTGACCAGAAACTGAACTGGACCAGCCACATAAATACTGTGGCTGCAAGAGCAGGTCAGAGGCTGGGAATTCTGCGGTGAGTAACCCACCTCCTGTCTCCCCAGTACCTGTTCACCATTGACCAGGCACAAGTCAGGAGTGTGATGGAATACTCTCCAACAACACTCAAGAATCTCTACACCATCCTGGACAAAGCTACCTGCTTGATTGGCATCCCATCCACCACCTTCAACATTCACCACCTCTGCACAGTGGCAGCAGTGTGTACCATCTACAAGATGTACTTCAGCAACTCACCAAGGCCCCTTCAGCAGCACCTTCCAAACCTGCAACCTTTACCTAAAAGGACAAGGGCAGCATGGGAACACCACTGCCTGTAAGTTCCCCGCCAAGCCACACAGCATCCTGACTTGTAACTATATCACCTTTCCTTCAATGTCATTGGGTCAAAATCCTGGAACTCTCTTCCGAACAGCACCTGTGGGTGCACCTACACCACATGGACTGCAGCAGTTCAAGAAGGCAGCTCACTACCACCTTCTTGAGGCCAATTACGGTTGGGCAATAAATGCTGGCCTGGCCAGTGACATCCACATCCCATGAACACAAAAAGAAATTCACATTTCTGTACATTAAATTTCATCTGCCACTTGTCTGCCCATTCCACCAACCTGTTTATGTCCTTTTGAAGTTATACACTATCGTCCTCACAGTGCATAATCTTTCCAAGTTTTATATCATCCGCAGACTTTGAAATTGTGCCATTCCTTTGTGAGTCCATGTTGCACAGCATACGGGATATACAGCAACAACTTGTCAAGACTTCTTGGGCAGTAGCTCCCAAACCAACAACCTCCATCACCTAGGCATCACAAGGGAAGCAGGTGCATACGAACACCATCACCTCCATGTCACACACAATCCTAACTTGGACATATAGTATCATTCCTTCTTTGTTACTGGCTCGCAATTCTGGCACTTCCTATCTTACCACATTGTGAGTACCATCAACACATACTGTAGCAGTTCAAGAAGAAGACCCACCCCTTTTTCGCAGTTAAGGATGGGAAATTAATGCCCTCGCTGTCCTCACCAGCAAAGCCCTGGGATGTGGGTGTTGCTGGCTAGGCCAACATTTATTGCTCATCCCTAATTGCCCTCGAAAAGTTGGTGGTGAGTTGCCTTCTTAAACCACTGCAGTCCATGTCAGGTAGGCACACCTGCAGTGCTGTTCGGAAGAGAGCTTCAGGATTTTGAACCAGTGACAGTGAAGGAATGGTGATATTGATCCAAGTCAGGATGGTGTTTGGCTTGGAGGGGAGCTTGCAGGTGGTGGTGTTCCCATGCATCTGCTGTCCTTGTCCTAAGTGGTAGAGTTTGTGGGTTTGGAAGGAGCTGTTGAAGGAACCTTGGTGAGTTGTTGCAGTGCATCTTGTAGATGGTACACGCTGCTGCCACTGTGCGTCGGTGGTGGGAGGGAGTGAATGTTTGCGGATGCGTTGCCAGTCAAGCTGACAGCTTTATCCTGGATGGTATCGAGCTGTTGGAGCTGCACCCATCCAGGCAAGTGGAGAGTATTCCATCACACTCCTAACTTGTGCCTTGTAGATGGTGGACAGGCTTTGGAGAGTCAGGAGGTGAGTTACTTGCAACAGGATTCCTAGCCTCTGACCTGCTCTTGTAGCCACGGTATTTATATGGCTACTCCAGTTCAGTTTCTGGTCAATGGTAACCCCCCAGGATGTTGATGGTATGGGTTTCAGTGATCGTGATGCCATTGGGGGAGATTGTTACATTCTCTCTTGTTGGCGATGGTCATTGCCTGGCACTTGTGTGGTGCATATGTTACTTGCTACTTATCAGCCCAAGCCTGGATATTGTCCAGGTCTTGCTGCACTTCTGCACGGACTGCTTCAGTATCTGAGGAGTCGTGAATGGTGCTGAACATTGTTATCAGAGAACATCCCAACTTCTGACCTTATGATTGAAGGAAGGTCATTGATGAAGCAGCTGAAGATGGTTGGGCCTAGGACACTACCCTGAGGAACTCCTGAAGTGATGTCCTGGAGCTGAGATGATTGACCTCCAACAACCGCAACCATCTTCCTTTGCGCTAGGTATGACTCCAACCAGCGGAGTTTTTCCCCTGATTCCCATTGACTCCAGTTTTGCTAGGGCTCCTTGATGCCATACTCTGTCAAATGCTATCTTTAGGTCAAGGGGCAGTCACTCTCACCTTACCTCTTGAGTTCAGTTCTTTTGTTGATATTTGAACCGAGGCTGTGATGAGGTCAGAAGCTGAGTGGCCCTGGCAGAACCCAAACTGAGCGTCATTGAACAGGTTATTGCTAAGCAAGTGCGCTCTGATATCACTGTCAACGACACCTTCCATCACTTTACTGAGGATCAAGAGTAGACTGATGGGGCGGTAATTGGCTGGGTTGGACCTGTCCTGCTTTTTGTGTGCAGGACGTACCTGGGCAATTTTACACATTGCCGGGCAGATGCCAGTGTTGTCGCTTGGCTAGGGGCGTGGCAAGTTCTGTAGCACAGGTCTTCAGTACTATTGCTGGAATCTTGTCAGGGCCTATAGCTTTCAGTCGTTTCTTGATATCACACGGAGTGAATCGAATAGGCTGAAGGCTGGCATCTGTGATGCTGGGGACTTCAGAAGGAGGCGGAGATGGATCATCTCACACTTTTGGCTGAAGATTGTTGCAAATTCTTCAGCCTTATCTTTTGCACTGATGTGCTGGGCTTCCCCATCTTTGAGGATGGGGATATTTGTGGAGCCTCCACCTCCTCCAGTTTATTGTTTAATTGTCCACCACCATTCACGACTGGATGTGGCAGGACTGCAGAGCTTGGATCTGATCCATTGGTTATGGGATCGCTTAGCTCTGGCTATCGCATGCTGCTTACGCTGTTTGGCATGCAAGTAGTCCTGTGTTGTAGCTTCACCAGTTTGACCCTTCATTTTGAGGTATGCCTGGTGCTGCTCCTGGTATGCTCTCCTGCACTTTTCATTGAACTAGGGTTGGTTTACCGGCTTGATGGTGATGGTGGAGTGCTGCATATACCAGGCCATGAGGTTACAGATTGAGGTTGAGTACAATTCTGCTGCTGCTGATGGCCCACAGTGCCTCATGGATGCCCAGTTTTGCATTGCTCGATCTGTTCAAAATCTATCCCATTTAGCACGGTGGTCGTGCCAGACAACACGATGGAGGGTATCCTTAATGTGAAGATGGGACCTTGTCTCCACAGGGACTGTATAACATTGTGACATTTGTTACGAACTTTCTGAATGTGATTCTAAATGGTAGAGGCACCTTTGAGCTATGGACGCTTGTTCTTCTTGAAAGTGGATTGATGCTGCCCAAACTCAGTCCATGGAGGATCCTCATGGTTTTCATTCCATTTGTCTGGGCTGAATTGTAAAGCAGATCCCAGAGGTGAAAAGCCACTGCATCGCCCATAGATGTTGCAGTGTTTCACATCACACGTTCCATGGAGTGATGCTTTTTGGTTTTGAATGTTGAAAAATATTACTTTTTATAGAATCATATCATAGAGATTTACAGCACGGAAGGGGGCCGTTTGGCCCATCGTGTCCACGCTGGCCAACAATTCCAGCTCTTGGTTTGCAGCTTTGGAGGTTATGGCATTTCAAATGCAAATCCAAGTACTTTTTAAAAGTTACGAGGGTTTCTGCCTCTACCAGCCTTTGAGGCAGTGAGTTCCAGATTCCCACAGCCCTCTTTGAGACCAGATGGTGCATGAACTGTCTGGGATTATCTGTTCCAGTTAGTTCTGTACAGTAAAATGTGTTTAAGCATTCTCCATTCAGGTCCTGGTAAATGGAAAGCTGCTGCTCAACATTCATTTTTTATTTTTGAAGTGCGTAGCAAATGCGGAATGTAGGAAAATGGCATGCCTGTGGATGCAATGGATATTGATGCATTGGTCAGATAGTGGTTGCAGAGCTTGAACATGTCACCTCAATGATTTACAGTGTGATTTGGTTCCTGCCATTCATGCTTTGAGGGTACTTGATATTGCCAGACTATGCGAAGCTGTTCCATAAAACTGTAGGATTGGAGGGAGGGGTTAGTTCTTACTACTTGGAAATTCATTCAATTCAATTTTGGTCTTGTTTTCATTTTCAGATATTCAGCAGGCCTGATCGCCACAAAGCAAGGTCTACACCTCTGTGAGAAAGTGTCAGCATCATCTTTCTGCAGGTATGAATGTATCCCAAGCTCATGCTCAATGAGACTAACGTACTAAGTAATTATGCACTGTAAGATTTTCAGCACTGTCTTGCATCCAGTGGTCACAGACATCACTGCATTTGCTCACTGCTTATTTACAATTATTTCATATTCATATTAAGTACTGGTGTGCGTTGACCTTTTAATCATTAGCAGCATTATATAAAAATTGTGTCCTCTGTATGTTTGTGTGATGTGGACTTGCATCCATGATGAAGTTGCTGAAATAACATGGTCCCGGAGATGTTGATCACAGACTTTGTGTTTACCCATTGGGAAGAGGGAGGACAAATTTGAAAATGGTGACTGACCAAATTGCTGTGTGTCTGAGAGTAGGGATGATGCCATTGACATGTAGTCCCGTAGCACACTTTAACAATGTTGCTCGTTAGCCTACTTTCACAGAATGAAATCAGTTTGATTTGCTATTCCCAATTTACAAAGGATAAGTGTTTTGTTGAAACTCAAAACTTCCGTTAGACACGTGCATAATCTAAAACCCACGAAAAATTCTTAATTGGCAGCTGACAAATTTGACACTGATATTGTTGATTTGGTTTCCAAAGTAGTACTTGATACTGTAGTTCAGCACTTTGTCTTTGAAGTTTTATCAGAATTTTATTTTAAGTCCGAGACCAGTGTAAACTGAGCTGGGAAGGCAATAATCAGGGACAGTCTTGATTACTATCGACAGTTCATTTGCTGGAAAGCAAAAATGATTGGAGACAAGTTGAGGACAATGGATCTGCTCATTTCTGCATAACCCTACCCTCACAGCTTCTCTTCCCCAAGCTCTATTTCCCTCCCTCAGTTCCATTTATGACCGGTTTTGCGTCTCTCGTGCCTTCCTATATTTCCCTTCATGCCAGGTATCCTGCTCTTCTCCTGCAGTCGATATAATTTCTAAATTTAGCAGCGTTTACACTGCTCTCAATAAAACATTGTAATAAAAAGGAAGGAAAGATTGCTCATTAAGAAACCAAATGAGCAAATCAGCAAAAGCAGTGCAATCTAGAAATAATATTAGAAGTGAGATATTATTAAACCACCAACAGATTTAAAAATAACTTGGATTTTTTTCATTTAATGCGCTGTTTTACAAAAGGCTGCATTGAAACTTGAGTAGATTTGTATTTTTAGAAGTATAAGTGTGCATTCACTATGCACTGAGGATGTTTTTTTTAAAATTTAAATATTAAACTGGAGCTGTAATTTCAGAGAATGTTGATTTAGGAGAATGGTGAATAACAGACCAGGCTATTGTTAAAAATCCACCAATTTGGCTTCTTTTCAAGATCAGCAAGTCTGTTTGGGATTGTGGCTTCAACAAAAAATTAGTAACTACTTCTAGCAGGATATTAGGAAGTGTACCATCACGCTTGCCTTTCCTGCCCTGCTTAAGTCATTGAACCGCTTCTTACGTTGTATCCAAGAGCATGGCACCACTTTCCAAATGCTGACCTCTTCTGCTACATCCAGCCATGCCTTCCTGATCTCCACCCCCACCCCCCCCCCCCCACCAATCAAGCTGGCTTCTTCCTCCTGTCGCTAACGAACAGTATATCCCTCCGGATCCTCTCAACCCCAGCAGCACATCCAAGGAAGCATCACTGAACCGAGGCACAGCCTTTGACCTTCTTGACTCTATTCTCTCAGTTCCTTTTCTTGGCTCCCAACTCCAAATTCCTTCAAATTACATGTTGAAGCATTTCTTTAAATACAGGAGTTGAAATTGCATCATGTGGGTCATCATTGTGTCCACTGATGCAAATTCGTCGGGAAACATGGATATGATATGGTAGTGCAGTGACTGGGTTAAAAAGGCACTAATAGATGCGCTGCACTGACTTCTGGATTTCCCTATGATGCTGGGATTCCCCCCAGCCCCCCACCAACCTGGCTCCCAGCGCATCACGATCTTAAAATCCAGGCAACAGTCGTGGTTGCTGGAGACCAATCATTGCAGCCCAGACATGGAGTTTCTGAGGGCAACATCTTTGTGAGGACTGTCCACCAGAAGTTTAATAAGACCAGTTGTTATCAGCAGCTTGGTTGAAAGAGGGGGTCTCAGGCAGTATGCTCCTGACCCCTCAAACCTCTTTAACCTTTAGAAGACTCACTGCGAAGAATGTGGTCGGTGCAGTTGTGATAGCAATCAAAAAGCTCAACACTATCCAGGACAGACCGTTTATTTGATAAGCGGCCGTGTAATTTGGACTCTCTATCCCTTCCCTTCACCACTAATGTCATTATGGCTGCATAGTTTGGGTTCCGCCAGGGCCACTCAGCTCCTGACCTCATTACAGCCTTGATCCAAACATGGAGAAAAGAGCTGATCTCCAGAGGTGAGGTGAGAGTGACTGCCCTTGACATCAAGGCAGCATTTGACTGAGTATGACATTAAGGAGCCCTAGCAAAACTGGAGTCGAGGGGCAGGGGAGGGAAACGCTGCACTGGTTGGAGTCACACTTAGCACAAAGAAAGATGGTTGTGGTTGTTGGACGTCAATCATCTCAGCTCCAGGACATCACTGCAGGTGTTCCTCAGGGAAATGTCTTGGCCCAACCATCTTCAGCTGCTTCATCAATGACCTTCCCTCCATCATAAGGTCAGAAGTGGGGATGTTCACTGATGATTGCACAGTATCCAGCACCGTTCGCAACTCTGCGGATACTGAGGCAGTCTGTGTCCATATGCAGCAAGACCTGGACAAGATTCAGACTTGGGCTGATAAATGGCAAGTTACATTTGTGCTACACAAGTGCCAGGCAATGACCATCTCCAACAAGAGAAAATCCAACCATCTCCCCTTGACTTGCAGTGGCATTATCATCATTGAATCTATCAACATCACTATCAACATCCTGGGGGTTACCATTGACCAGAAACTGAACTGGAGAAGCCATATAAATACCGTGGCTACAAGAGCAGGTCAGAGATTGGGAATTATGTGGCAAGTAACCCTCCTCCTGTCTCCCCAATGCCTGTCCACCATCTACAAGGTACAAGTCAGGAGTGTGATGGAATACTCTCCACTTGCCTGGATGGGTGCAGCTTTAACAACAGTCAAAAAGCTCAACACCATCCAGGACACAGCAGTCATTTTGATAGGCACCCCATCTACCACTTTCAATATTCACTCCCTCCCACCACCACCTTACAGTGGCAGCAGAGTGTACCATCTACAAGATGCACTGCAGCAACTCACCAAGGCTCCCTGGACAGCACCTTCCAAACCCACTACCTCTACCACTTAGAAGAACAAGGTCAGCAGTTGCATGGGAACGCCACCACCTGCAAGTTCCCCTCCATGCCACACACCATCCTGACTTGGAACTATATTGCCGTTTCTTCACTGTCTATGGGTCAAAATCCTGGAACTCCCTTCCGAACAGCACTGTGGCTGTACCTACAGTACACGGACTGCAGTGGTTCAAGAAGGCGGCTCATCACCACCTCCTTAAGGGCAATTAAGGATTGGCAATAAATACTGGTCTAGCCAGCGACACCCACATCCTGTGAAGGAATTAAAAAACTGTGTACTACCCACAGGATATAGGCAGCAACTTGCCAAGCTGATCATGACAGCACCACCAAACAACACGTGCAGCAATATTATGGTAACGCTATTATCCTCCTGTTCCCTTCCATGTCATACACCATGCTTATGGTGGCTGGGCCAAAATTCTGGAATTCCTTGCTTAATATCGTTGTGGAAGCACACTCCCCATAAGGACTGCAGTGGTTCAAAAAACCCAGCGCTGACACCTGAGGGCAACTGGAGATGGCCAATAAATGCAATCTGCTGAAATCCATCCACATTAGATGGCAAATAAACATGTTAGTGTTCAGCTGGCTCCAAACATTTTTTTCTCTTGCAGTGATGGTGCAATTGTGCATTCTATGAGCATTCTATAATGGGAAGCCTCCATCTCTATACATGCTGAATCATATCTGAAATGGTGGACCCAGAATTAATGAGTATTCCTAATCATTGTATCACTGGCGATCTGGCGGAATGCTCAATATGTTCATTTGAAATGCAGGAGATACCACTGTGACGGATCAGTTTGTACAGGCTAAAGCAATTAGGGTTATTTGCAGGATGAGCACAGCAGTCACACAACAAGTTAGTGAGGATAGAGTACTGAAAAAAATCAGTCCTTGATGGATTAAAAGTACGCTTTTAAAGCCATTTTCTTTTAGTTAGGTAAGTGACAAAACTTTTTGATGACACATTTGCAGACCAATGCAATGTTATATGCTTAGATGATGTGTCTTTGCCATATATCCATGGAGTTTGGATTTTGAGCGAGAACTCAAGTTGAGCAGCCTGAGCTGATCCATTTCTTTGAGGACAACAATCGGTCTGGAAGTGCAACAGATCCACATCTTATGAGCTGAAGTACTTTCCTTAAAATATTTCCTTTTAATAGTTGAACAATTGATGATTAAACTAGTCTATTCCAGTCCAATTAATCCACACGTAACTATTGTAAATAATTTGTCCTTGCTACCAAACAACTTGCATTTCAGACTTAATTCCTGAATGAGGCCATGGACACACATGAAGAAAAACCACCATACTGGACATTCCTCGTTGAATACATTGCTGAGTCTGGCCTGTTTATATTAGTAATTTTTGCCACCAAAATAATGGGATTCCTTAGAAGGACATTAAGCTGAAGCATTTTTAAATATAATTTCTAATATCTAAAGTCATGAATGCAAAATGGAGCATTCTGATGTCATGCAGCATATGAGTTGTGCCTGTTGCATCATGTTGTCATATGCAGTTGGACATGAGCAGTGTCCTGTCGTTTATTTATTTTATTTATTTATAGATACAGCACTGAAACAGGCCCTTCGGCCCAGCAAGTCTGTGTCGACCATCAACCACCCATTTATACTATTCCTACATTAATCCTATATTCCTACCACATCCCCACCTTCCCTCAACTCCCCTACCACCTACCTATACTAGGGGCAATTTACAATGGCCAATTTACCTATCAACCTGCAAGTCGTTGGCAATGGGAGGAAACCGGAGCACCCGGCGGAAACCCACGCGTTCACAGGGAGAACTTGCAAACTCCACACAGGTAGTACCCAGAATCGAACCCGGGTCGCTGGAGCTGTGAGGCTGCGGTGCTAACCATTGCGCCACTGTACCGCCCCACAGTTTGTTGGTCACTCAGCAAGAAGCATCCTCCTCACAGAGTCTGTGTTGGGCTTTTCTGCATTTTTTTTCATGGTTTAATTCTCGGCATTTTACAAGTGTGATGAAATGTTTCCTGAGATAGCAATCAACATGTATGATGCAAGTGTGTTTTTGTCAAATGCAGAAAACAATTAGTATTTACATCATAATACATAGAAACACAGAAAATAGGAGCAGGAGTAGGCCATTCGGCCCTTCGAGTTTGCTCCGCCATTCATTATGATCATGGCTGATCATCCAACTCAATAGCCTGTTCTCGCTTTTGCCCCATACCCTTTGATCATTTTAGTCCCAAGAGCTATATCCATCTCCTTCTTGAAAACATCCAATGTTTTGGCCTCAACTGCTTTCTGTGGTAGCGAATTCCACAGGCTCACCACTCTCTGGGTGAAGAAATTTCTCCTCATCTCAGTCCCCGTATCCTTAGACTATGACCCCTGGTTCTGGAATCCCCCATCATCGGGAACATCCTTCCTGAATCTACCCTGTCAAGTCCTGTTAGAGTTTTATAGGTTTCTGTGAGATTCCCCCCTCACTCTTCTGAACTCCAGCGAATATAATCCTAACCAACTCAATCTCTCCTCATACGTCAGTCCCGCCATCCCAGGAATCAGTCTGGTAAACCTTCGCTGCACTCCCTGTATAGCAAGAACATCCTTCCTCAGATAAGGAGACCAAAACTGCACACGATATTCCAGGTGTGGCCTCACCAAGGCCCTGTATAATTGCAGCAAGACATCCCTGCTCCTGTACTCTAATCCCCTCGCTAGGAAGGCCAACATACCATTTGCCTTTTTTACCGCCTGTTGCACCTGCATGCTTACCTTCAGCGACCGGTGTACGAGAACACCCAAGTCTCGCTGCATATTCCCTTCTCTCAGTTTATAGCCGTTCAGATAATCTGCCTTCCTGTTTTTGCTACCAAAATGGATAACCTCACATTTATCCACATTATACAGCATCTGCCATGCATTAGCCCACTCACTCAACTTGTCCAAATCACCCTGAAGCCTCTCTGCATCCTCCTCACAACTCCCCCTCCCACCCAGTTTTGTGTCATCTGCAAATTTGGAGATATTACGTTTAGTTCCCTCATCTAAATCATTAATACAGCAAAAATAAAAATATTGCATGAAATTATTGATGCTGCCAAGACAGCTCATGGTACTGCTATCAGTTTACTGCACATGGCATACTTGTATTATACAATATAATTGTTATACTGTTATAATAAGTGTCCAATGCTCCTCCTTCCTATGCCACACCTATTGCTTCTGAGCCAACTCTGTAGATTCCAGAAACAGGAAGCTGCATTTAATTTCGCAATAAATCATCTTTTCAAAGCTATTACGAATGCTGTGCAAGAGAGGAGGGATGGAAACAGCCAATATTTTTCAAATAGATGGACGTTTCAGCTGTTGCACGCAAACAATTAGATGCTGAGCCAAAAGAAGAGGGTATTGGATGGGGTGCCCAAAAGCCTGTACAAAGGTGGGTTTTAAGGATGTTCCTGAAGGATTAGAGGGACATGGAGAAGTAGAGGGGTTTAAGATGACTGTGCTAACAACCAGGTGAGAAAGGTGTCTAGGGGTCCCTCTCCGCCTTCAACTGGTCTTACCATTACAGGGTTTTATTTTTAAACAGTGTTTTTAGCTCCCCCTTGGTGAATCCTTGTTCACCGCTTTTCAAATATATGGCAAAGAAACCAGCACAAACCGGTTTTCTTAGGTTTACAGAAAAGTTGAAATTTATTAAACTCTAACTTAAACTCTAATTCGGTTGATGCCTACGGATACACGATGCGCCCACGCTAGCATGCATATGCGATACATGCAAATAGACACAGAAAAGAGCAGAAGAAAAATCAAGTGGAAAAGTTTGAGGCAATATCTGAAGAGTTTTTGTTACGGTTCTTTTGAGCTCACTGTAGAGTCCTAGGTTGTAGGTAGATCTTGCTTTTCGTTGGGGCCCCCCAGTATTATTCTTAAACCTTGTTCGCTATAGGAGACTTTTCTCCGTTGGGGTTCATGTGTCTTCACTGGCTTGTGAGAAAGAGGTGGGAGCAGACAGGAGAGATCTTCTCAGCCCAGGATCAAACCGTCTTTCTGAGTTCAAACTCCAGTCGTTTCAAAAAACTCTGGAACAGCCAGTTCGTCATGTGACCAACTGGACCAACCAGTCCAGGCCTCTGTGGATTGCATCACCCCAGCAGGCCCTGGAATGCACTTCCCCACCCCCTCACTGACCGGTGATGAACATCCATTGTGGGTTGAATGTGTCAGGGAATGGTCCTTTGTCTACAAAAGCACCATCTGTTATATGTAAATGTTTTTTTCAGGCATGGCTGATCTGTTCAAGTCATTTCCTCGCTCCAGCAACAGTTAAAAATCAATGTTCATATGACAAAGCCCATGTGCCTCATTCTTGGCAGGTGGGGGCCTGCATAACAACGGTAAGGTTGGAAAAGTGGAGGTGTTTATGATGAGAGGGAGGTTGAGTAGCTGAAGGGGAGGGGTTTAAGGTGAAAGGCAGCTGGAGAAGGTGAGGGGTTTAGGGTCAGTGGTGTGGCAAAGGGTGGGACCCTCAGCCTTTGAGGGCAGGGTTGTCAATGGAATTCGCCCGCTCTAATTCAACCTTTTTTTTTATATTCGTGCGTGGGATGTGGGCCTCACTGGCTAGGCGAGCATTTATTGCCCATCCCTAATTGCCCTTTAGAAGATGGTGGTGAGCTGCTTTCTTGAATCGCTGCCGTCCTTGGGGTGTAGGTACACCCACAGTACTGTTAGGAAGGGAGTTCCAGGATTTTGACCCGGCGACAGTGAAGGAATGGCAATATAGTTCCAAGTCAGGATGGTGTGTGGCTTGGAGGGGAACATGCAACTGGTGGTTTTCCCATGCAACTGCTGACCTTGTCCTTCTTGGCGGTAGAGGTCGCGGGTTTGGAAGGTTCTGTCAAAGGAGCCTTGGTGAATTGCTGCAGTGCATCTTGTACAGGGTACACACTGCTGCCACTGTGCGTCTGTGGTGAAGTGAGTGAATGTTGAAGATGGGGTGCCAGTCAAGTGGGCTGCTTTGTCCTGGATGGTGTTGAGCTTCTTGATTGTTGTTGGAGCTGCACCCACCCAGGAAAGTGGAGGGTATTCCATCACACTCCTGTCTTGTGCCTTGTAGACGGTGGACAGGTATTGAGGCAGGAGGTGAATTACTTGCCACGGAATTCCCAGCCTCTGACCTGCTCTTGTAGCCACAGCATTTATGTGGCTGGTCCAGTTCAGTTTCTGATCAATGATGACCCCCAGGATGTTGTTAGTGGTGGATTCAGCGATCGTAATGCCATTGAATGTCAAGGGGAGATGGTTAGATTCTCTCTTGTTTGAGATGGTCATTACCTAGCACTTGTGTAGCACGAATATTACTTGCCACTTATCAGCCCAAGTCTTGCTGCATATGGACATGGACTGCTTCGTATCTGAGGAGTCACAAATGGTGCTGAACATTGTGCAATCATCAGCGAGCATCCCCACTTCTGACCTTATGATAGAGGGAAGCTCATTGATGAAGCATCTGAAGATGGTTGGGCCTAGGACATTTTCCTGTAAAACTCCTGCAGTAATGTTCTGGAACTGAGATGATTGACCTCCAACAACTTTTGTGCTAGATATGACGCCAACCAGCAGAGCGTTTCCCCTCCCACCCCCCCCCCCCCCCCCCCACAGTGGCCCTGGCAGAACCCAAACTGAGCATCAGTGTGCGGGTAATTGCTGAACAAGAGCCGCTTGATAGCGCTGTCGACGACAACTTCCATCACTTTGCTGATGATTGAGAGTAGACTGATGGGGTGGTAATTAGCTGGATTGGATTTGTCCTGTTTTTTGTGTACAGGACATGCTTGAGCAATTTTCCACATTGCCGGGTAGATGCCAGTGTTGTAGCTGTACTGGAACAGCTTGGCTCGGGGTGCGGCAAGTTCTGGAGCACTAGTCTTCACTATTGCTGCAATGTTGTCAGGGCCCATAGTCTTTGCTGTATCCAGTGCCTTCAGCAGTTTCTTGATAATATGTGGAATGGCTGAAGATTGTCATCTGTGATGCTGAGACCTCAGGAGGAGGCCGAGATGGATCATCCACCCGGCACTTCTGGCTGAAGATGGATGCAAATGCTTCAGCCTTGTCTTTTGCACTGATGCGCTGGGCTCCTCCATCATTGAGAATGTGGAGATTTGTGGTGCCTCCTCCTCCTGTTAGTTGTTTAATTGTCCACCACCATTCACGACTGGATGTGGCAGGACTGCAGAGCTTAGATCTGATCTGTTTGTTGTGGGATTCCTTAGCTCTATCGCATGCTGCTTACGCTGTTTGGCATGCAAGGCATATAGCTTGGTGTTGTAGCTCCATCAGGTTATCCTCTCATTTTTAGGTATGCCTAATACTGCTCCTGGCAAGCTCTCCTGTACTCTTCATTGAACCAGGGTTGGTCTCCTGAACTGATGGTAATGGTAGAGTGGGGGATATGCCGGGCCATGAGGTTACAGATTGTGGTTGAGTACAATTCTGCTGCTATCGGTCCATATCCTCATGGATGCCCAGTTTTGGGTTGCTTGATCTGTTTGAAATCTATCCCATTTAGCACGGTGGTAGTGCTACGCAACACTATGGTGGGTATCCTCAATGTGAAGATTTGACTTGGTCTCCACAACGACGGTGGTCACTCCTACCAATACTGTCATGGACATATGCATCTGCAACAGTTAGATTGGTGAGAACACGGTGAAGTAGGTTTTTCCCTCTTGTTGGTTCACTCATCACCTGCCGCTGGCCCACTTGAGCAGCTATGTCCTTTAGGACTCGACCAGCTCGGACAGTAATGGTGCTGCTGAGCCACTCTTGGTGATGGACATTGAAGTCCCCCACCCAGATTACATTCTGTGCCCTGGCTACCCTTAGTGCTGCTTCCATTTGGTGTTTAACACGGAGAATCATTGATTCATCAGCCAAGGGAGGGCGACAGGTGATAATCAGGAGGTTTCCTTGCCCATGTTTGACCTGATGCAGTGAGACTTCATGGGTTCCGGAGTCGATGTTGAGGACTCCCGGGGCAACTCCCTCCTGACTGTATACCACTGTGCTGCCACCTCTGGTTGGTCTGTCCTGCTGGTGGGACAGGACATACCCAGGGATGGTGATGTCAGGGACTTTGTAAGGTATGATCTCATGACTATAAGTATCTCAGGCTGTTGCTTGGCTCGTCTGTGGGACAACTCTCTTAATTTTGGCACAGGCTCCCAGATGATAGTAAGGAAGACTTTGCAGGGTCGACAGGGCTGGGTTTATCGTTGTCATTTCCAGTGCCTATTCGATGCTGGGTGGTCTGTCTGGTTTCATTCCTTTTCTTAGACTTTATAGCGGTTTAATACAACTGAGTGTCTTGCTATTCAACCACATTCCTGTGGATCTTGAATCACATGTAGGTCAGACCAGGTAAGGACAGCAGATTTCCCTAAAGGCCATTAGTGAAGCAGATAGGTTTTTACAATACCATTAGACTAGCTTTTAATTCCAGATTTATGCATTGAATTCAGATTTCACCATCTGCTGTGGTGGGATTCAGATCCATGTCCCTAGAGCATTAGCCTAGGCATCTGGATTACTAGTCCAGTGACATTACCACTACACCACCACCACCACCCCCAACATAACACCTCTTCAAAGAAACATAACTCTAGCTCAAGTAGAGAACGTGTTTTTATTTTCAGATCATTCTCGGGAGTGAATTTAGTCTGAAACACTGAATCATATTCTGCTTTGACTTAAAAGTCTGACTGAATCTGCAGGGTTGAGGGGAGAGGAGGGGCCCCTGAGATGTACTTGCAGGGTTACTTAACCACAACCAGAGGCCGAACAAAAATGGCCCAGTCTGTGTCAAATGAAGGCAATTATCTTTCAGTTGATCACTAACAGGAGTCTTGTTGACTTTACCAGTATCAGCTGTGGTCAATACCACTGCATTCAATGTATTTCAGTAAAATGCAAGAGTTTCTTTGTTTTACAGGTGTAAATGTAACAGCAAAAATCCCATGGAGCAGTGTGCCTCTGAAACCTATTTGTAACTGACGGCTATATTTAATTGTGAAACTCGCTACTTTGATATTCCTTTGTCCCAGTTCAGAGTTGAAAGTAAAAAAAAGTATTTAATTCGCATCCTGTATCAATATTTCTTGCATCATTGTGCAGCTAAGTGCTGGGGCCTATGAACACTATCAATACCTGTTTTTATATATATGCTTTGTATGTATGAGTGTATAAATGGCAAATTAGTTTTAATGTACAACAGTGTGAGATCGTGCATTTTGTCGGAGGAATAAAGAGGCCACCTACTCCTTGGAAAATAGTGTCTAAATGGGGTAGAAAAGAAAAGGGATCGAGGGGTACAGATTCACAAATCACTAGAAGTAGCAAGACAAGTTAAAAAGACTACATAAAATGCTAACAAAGCACTGGGCTTAATTTCTAGAGATTAAAGAGTTAAACTTGCATTGAACCTTGGTTAGATCGCATTTGGTTTACTGAGCACAATTCTGGTCTCCATATTATGAAAAGGATGTAGAGGCATTAGGGAATGTGAAAAGAATTCGCAAGGATTATACTAGAATTGAGAGGTTGTAATTGTCAGGGAAGACTGAACGAGATGGGGCTCTCTTCTCATAAAGAGAGAGGTGACTTGGTAGAAATCTTTAAAATCATGAAGGTGTTTGATTGGAACAGATGTGGAGACGGGCGAAGGCCGTCTAATGAGATAAATCTATATCTATGAGAAACTCCTTATTTCCTCATGCACACACAGATACATTAAAAAAAAAACTGTTAACTGGGGGAAAAGGATATTTTTAGGTTAAAGCTGTTTCCTAGGAATACAAGGAAAAAAAATGATTGAGTTTATCACGTTCTGGCCGGATGTTTTTGGTACGGTGAGGTGTCCCAGAGTCGAATAGTCGGGTGCCACTCAAAGTCTCTGCAGACGTGGCTGATGATCAGTTTGTGATGGGTAGGCATTCAAGGCAAATTGTCTGCAGTAGGTATCACACAGGTCTTTCAGCAGGGGTGAATCAACCAGTCTGCTCAGGACTCACAGCAACAACATAGCAGTAGAAGCTTTCTGCAGGTTCCAGGGTTTCCCAAAACACAGGAGGCACTGGGAACTACTCTTGAGGCAGGGATTCTTCAAAGTCTGGAGGGAATAGGTATCAGCTACCTCTGACATACATGGGGTTCTTCTCTGAAAAGCAATTTTCTACAGAGAGAAGTAGCTCTACTTTTCATGGGTCTTTTTTCTCTCTCCAGGCAGATCACAGCAACATTTCAAATGCAGAATTTCTTTTCAAGAGATGGAAGTGTTCCTTTACAGAGAGAGGTCTTTTTCTCCAGTCTCCAGGCAGGTCACAGCCAGATTTCAACAGCCTGGTCCTTGTCCAACTCACAGGTCTTTTCTGAATCTAAAAGTGAAACTAACTTCAGCAATCCACAGTCACATGACAATCATAAATCTTGACCCGTCATTCCACTGCTGAATTGCTTGTAAACAGGTGTCTTGCAGTCTGTATAATTCACTCAGTTCAAACCCACCAAGTTTCAGCAATCAATATCCACAGAGAAAAATCCTTTCCTCAGTTTTTAAAAACACGCAGAATTCTAAGTTTTCAACACAAAAACAAAATTCTTGTAGCATTATCAAAAATCTATCTACCTCTGCCTTAAAAATATTTGAAGACTCTGCTTCCACTGCCTTTTGAGGAAGGGAGTTCCAAAGACTGATGACCTTCAGAGAAAAAATTTCTCCTCATTTCTGACTTAAATGGGCGACCCCCTATTTTTAAACAGTGACCCCTATTCTAGATTTGCCCACAAGAGGGAACATCCTTTCTACCTCCACCCTATCACGATCCCTCAGAATCTTATACGTTTCAATCAACTTGCTTCTTACTCTTCTAAATTCCAGCAGCTGCAAGCCTAGCCTGACCAACCTTTCCTTGTCAGGCAACCCGCCCTTGCCAGGTATTAATCCATTAAACCTCCTCTGAATTGCTTCCAACGCATTTACATCCTTCCTTAAATAAGGAGATCAGTACTGTACACAGTACTCCAGATGTGGTCTCACCAATACCCTGTATAGCTGAAACCAACCTCCCTACTTTTGTATTCAATTCCCCTCACAATAAATGGTAACATTCTGTTAGCTTTCCTAATTACTTGCTGTACCTGCATACTAACCTTTTGCGATTCATGCACGAGGACACCCAGATCCCTCTGCATCTCAGAGCTCTGCAATCTTTCACCATTTAAATATATGCTTTTTTTATTCTTCATGTAAAAGTGGACAATTTCACATTTTCCCATATTGTACTCCATTTGCCACATCTTTGCCCACTCACTTAACATATCTACTATATTCCTTTGTAGCCTCCTTATGTCCTCTTCACAACTTAATTTCCTACCTATCTTTGTGCCATTAATTTTAGCAATCATACCTTCAGTCCCTTCATCCAAGTCATTTATATAATTGTAAAAAGTTGAGGCCCCAGCACAGATCCCTGTGACATGCCACTCGTTACATCTTGCCAACCAGAAAATGCCTACTCTCTGTTTGTTTGCTGTTAGCTATCCAATTTTCTATCCATGCCAAAATGTTACCCCCTACACCATGAGCTGTTATTTTCCACGATAACCTTTGATGTGGCACCTTATCAAATGCCTTCTGGAAATCTAAGTACAGTACATCCACCTGTTCCCCTTTATCCACAGCAGAGGTTACTTCTTCAAAGAGCTCCCTTTCCTTTTCCCAAAACCATGTTGCCTGATGACCTTGAATTTTTCTAAGTGCCCTGCTATAAAAGCTTCTAACATTTTCTCTATGACAGATGTTAAGCTAGCTGGCCTATAGTTTCCTTCTTTCTGTCTCCCTCCCTTTTTGAATAAAGGAGTTACATTTGCTATTTTCTAATCTTGTGGAACCTTCCCCGAATCTAGGGAATTTGGAAAATTAAAATCAACACATCAGCTATCTCACTAGCCACTTCTTTTAACACCCTAGGATGAAGTCCATCAGGACCCGGGGGCTTGTCAGCTTGCAGCTCCAACAATTTGCTCAGTACTATTTCCCTGGTGATTGTACTTTTCTTGAGTTCCTCCCTCCCTTCCATTTCCTGATTTACAGATATTTCTGGGATGTTGCTTGTATCCTCTTCATGAAGAACAAAGCAAAATACCTGTTCAATTCATCTGCCATCTCCTTATTTTCCCTTATTCATTCCCAGACTCACTTTCTGTAGGACCAACACTCACTTTGTTAACTCATTTCTTTTTAAAATATCTATAAAAACTCTTACTATCTGTCATTATATTTCTAGCCAGCTTTCTTTCGTACTCTAATTTTCCCCTCCTTATCAATCTTTTAGTTGTTCTTTGCTTTTTATATTCTGTCCAATCTTCTGACCTGCCCCCCATCTTTGTGCAATTATATGCTTTTTCTTTAAGTTTGGTACTATCTTTAACTTTCTTTGTTAACCATGGATGGTAGGTTGTCCCCTTGGAATTTTTCTTTCTCATTAGAATGTGTATTCTGAAATATCTGCTTAAATGTCTGCCACTGCATCTCTATTGACCTATCCCTTAACCCACTTTGCCAGTTCACTTTTGCTAGCTCTGCTTTCATGCTCTCATAATTTCCCCTACTTAAGTTTAAATTAATAGTCTTAGACCGACTCTTCTCTCCCTCAAATTGAATGTAAAAATCATTCATATTGTGCTTGCTGCTGCCTAGCAGGCGCCTTCCCTATGAGGTCATGAATTAATCCTATCCCATTGCACAATACCAATTCTAGTATAGCCTGCTCTCTGGTTGGCTCCTGAACGTGCTGTTCTAAGAAACTATTCCGAAAACATTCTATGAACTCCTCATATAGGCTACCTTTGCCCATCTGATTTTTCCAGTCTATATGTAGATTAAAATCCCCTATGATTATTGCTGTACCTTTCTGACAAGCTCCCATTATTTCTTCCTTTATACCCAGTCCTACGGTGCGGTTACTGTTGGGGAACCTGTACACCACTCCCACAAATGACTACTTGCCTTTATCATTTCTCATCTCAACCCAAACCGCTTCTACATCCTGGTTTCCTGTTCTTAGGTCATCCTTCTCTATTGTGCTAATACCATCATTAATTAACAGAGCCAGCCCTCCACCTTTTCCTACCTTCCAGTCTTTCCTAAATGTCATGTACCCTTCAATATTCAGGTCCCAATCTATGTCATCCTGCAGCTGTGTCTCTGTAATGGCTATCAGATTGTACTTATTTATTTCCATTTGTGCTTTCAGTTCATCTGTTTTATTTCGAATGCTATGTGCATTCAGATGCAGGGCCTTTAGTTTTGTCCTTTTATTATTTTTGTAACCTCTCACCTTATCTGATTTACTCTTAGATTTGTACTCGCTGTCCTTTCCTGTCACGGTCTGTTTATCATTTCCCTTATTAATACCTTTCTCTCTTGCCTTGTCTCTACTCTTTGATTTACCACATCTTCCCAAATTTGATTCCTTGCCCCCACTATTTACCAAATTGAACCCTTTCTACTTCCCTAGTTATGCGGCTCGCTAGAACACTGGTCCCAGCACGGTTCAGGTGTAGACTGTCCCAACGATACAGCCCCCACTTTTCCTAGTACTGGTGCCAGTGCCCCATGAACTGGAACCCACTTCCACCACATCAGTCTTTGAGCCATGCCTTCATTTCTCTAATCTCATTTTCCCTAATGCAGTTCGTACGAAGCTCAGGTAATAATCCAAAGATTATTACCTTTGAGATTCTGCTTAATTTGGTGCCTAGCTCCTCATACTGACTATGCAGAACCTCTTTCCTTGTCCTGCCTATGTCGTTGGTACCTACATGACTTATGCACATATACACCCAGATGCCTCTGCCCTGCACCCCCTTTAGAGTTTAATCTATTAAATTAATTTAAATTTCCTAGCTGCGGTGGTGGCATTTGAACTTGTGTCTGTGGATCCTTAGTCTAGATCTCTGGATTATTAGTCCAATAACATAACCACTATGCTACTATACCCCATAAATTGTTTGATTTGTAGTTTATAGCTTTCTCAAGTGTGCAGTTCATTCCAGGCATCCTTCCTTTGTACATATCTTGTTTTGAGTTTGTCTGTCATAAAGACCCTTTGTGTCAGACACAAGAAAAAGTATCTGGCTTATGCCTGAATAGTTAGATGTCTAAGACCACCTTTGGCAAATGAGTTTATCTATGCCGAATTCTCGTGATGACCCTTCATAAAGACTAAAATGTTCTGTGGTCATCATGATTCATTTGCTTGTGGAGTTTGAATGATTCGAGAGCATGTTAGATTCCATATAGCATATATCTGCTTTCACTTCATTTTAATGTAGTTCAGTTTGCACATTTAAGGCTTCCTCTGCATGTAACACTAAGACAGGAATTTATATGCTTTTTAACTTGCTCATTTTCATTAACTTTATCTTTCTATCATCTCATCACAAAGGAACTGGGGTGTTTTTTTAATTCATTCATGGGATGTTTGCTTTGCTGGTTTATTGCCTATCCCTAATTGCCCTTGAGAAGGTGGTGGTGAGCTGCCTTTTTGAACCGCTGCAGTCCATGTGATGTTGGTACAGCCACAGTGCTGTTAGGAAGGGAGTTACAGGTTTTGACCCAACAGCAGTGAAGGAACAGCAATTATAGTTCCAAGTCAGGTTGGTGTATGGCTTGGAGGGCAACGTGTAGGTGGTGGTGTTCACATGCGTCTGCTGCCCTTGTCCTTCTACCTGGTAGAGGTCGCAGGTTTGGAAGGTACTGTTGAAGGAGGCTTGGTGAGTTGCTGCAGTGCATCTTGTAGATGATCCACGCTGCTACCACTGAGTGCCAGTGGTGGAGGGAGTGAATGTTTTAGATGGTAGATGGGGTGCCGATCAAACAGGCTGCTTTGTTCTGTTTGGTGTCGAGCATCTTGAGCGTTGTTGGAACTACACTCATCCAGGCAAGTGGAGAGTATTCCATTACACTGCTAACTTATGCCTTGTAGATGGTGGACAGGATTTGGGGCGACAGGAGGTGAGTTACTTGCTGCAGAATTCCCAGCCTCAGACCTGCTCTTGTAGCCACATTATTTATATGGCTGGTCCAGTCCAGTTCAGTTTCTAGTCAGTGGTGACTTCCAGGATGCTGATGGTAGGGGATTCAACAATGGTAATCCCTTTCAGTGTCAAGGGGAGATGGATTAGATTAATGCTCGTTGGAGATGGTCATTGCCTGTGTTGTGTGGATTTCTGTTTTGTATTAAAACTTAAGATTCTGTGATTTTAAAAATTGAAAAGGATGTCAGTGGACATTAAGACAGCTAAAAATAGCTGAACTTCATGGATGTTTTAAAAGGAAGTTCCACCAAAGCTGAACTTGTTAACAAGGACTGGAATGCAGGTAATTTCAAGGAAACCAGCAAGGGGGTTGACCTGTGAGCTACCCTCTTATGACCAGAAAGAATTTATGACTGAGCATGTGACCTGTTTAAGGAAAGTTTTGGTTTTCAGTTTGGAACTTTAAAAAGCCAGTGGGTTTGGACAAAAAACAGTGTTTTGATTTTGACCTGCCTGGAGAGCAGAAGAAGACCCAGAAAAAGTATTACCATTCTGTAAAGGAATCCTGCATATCTTGAGAAGAAACCCTGTATTTCAAATGTGGCAGATTCCTATTGCCTCCTGTCTGTGAAGAATCCCTACATCAAACTGTACTGTTGCCTCCTGCATTTAAGAAATCCAGAATATTGGAAGAAACCTTTTTACTGCTACATTGCTGCTGTAAGACCCAAGAAGATCCTTTTTGCTGCACTCCTGATGGAAGCCCTTATGTGAAGCCTTCTAATGTTGAATTTCGTGGAATGCCTACCCATCACAGACTGTTCATCAACCTCACCTGGAAAGACTTAGAGTGGCATCCAACTATTCGACTTTGGGGCACCTCACCTAACCGAAGAACTTCCTTCCCGATGCAGACTAAGTTTTTTTTTATTCCTTTCATTCCTATGAAACAACTGTAAACCAAAATGCCTTGTTTATCCCGGTTAACCATTTTTTTGGACGTATGTGCGTGTGCATGAGAGCTAGGGAAAATAAGGAGTTTAACTATCTCTATTCATATATAGATTTTTGTCATTATTGGTTAAAACTTGGTTTTATAATAAACGGTTAATTTTGTTGTTGATTTTTAAAAAAAACTGCTTGGTGTGCTTTATTGATATGCTGTGACCTATGGAGAAGTGGGACTGAATTAACAGTGCACTCCTCCTGCCTTGGTCGTAACACCTGGTACTTGTGTGGCACGAATGTAACTTGTCACTTAACAGCCCAAGCCTGAATCTTGTCCAGGGCTTGCTGCATTCGGGCAGGGACTGCCTCCGTATCTGAGAAGTTATGAATGATACAGAACACTGCAATAGTCAGCAAACGTACTCACTGCTGACCTTCTGATGGAGGGAAGGTCATTCATGAAGCTGTTGAAGATGGTTGGGCCTAGTACCCTACCCTGAGGAACTCCTGTAGTGATGTCTTGGGATTGAGATGATTGGCTTCCAACAACTACAAGCATCTTTGTGCTAGATACGACTTCAGTGGAGCATTTTACCCCCATTACTTTTGGCTTCAGTTTTTCAAGGGCTCCTTGATGCCACACTCGGCCAAATGCGGTCTTGATGGCAAAGGCAGTCACTCTCAACTCACATCATCAGCTCTTTTGTCCATGTTTGTCCAATGCTGTCATGAGGTCTGGAGCCGAGTGCCCCAGGCGGAACCCAAATTGAGCAGATTTTGATATCCAAGATCCTGAGGGGTCTTGACAGGGTGGATGTTTCCCCCTGTGGGAGAATCTGGAACTAGGGTCACTGTTTAAAAATAAGGGGTCGCCCATTTAAGACCGAGATGGGGAGAAATTTTTCTCTGAGGGTCTTGAATCTTTGGAATTCTCTTCCTCAAAAGGCGGTAGAAGCAGAGCCTTTGAATATTTTTAAGGCAGTGGTAGATAATGGGCATAGCATCATGGAGAGGGAGACGGGCACCTTCCCAAGATGACAGGTAAGGTCCCCATGGGGCACAATGCGGCATCTGCAATGATGGAGCCATGCTGCTCATAAGGCATATGGTGCATACGCGGGTCTGCATTGTTGGGGAGCTTGCTATGGAGGGAGGGTATGCCTTTGACTCTTGCATGTCTTTTTTTCTGTCATGTAGGTCAGGCTGTGACACAGCAGAGAGCACTGGAATCCACAGTGTCTCCTGCCACCTCTGAAGGGGAGAAAGGAGCCTTAGAGGGTCCTGTGGCACCTCATACTCCTTCACCCTCCGTCAGCACAGACATATGCACCTCGGTGAGTTTTCGTGTGACTTCAGATGTGGGCACAGCACACGTGCACCTGAGCAGCTGATGGAGGCTGTGGCAGCCCAGGCAACTGTCAGTCAGAGGCATATGGCAGGACAAGCCCATGCTGAGACTCAGGTTCATGATGTGCCTCTGGTATCGACAGCTACAAGGGAAATGCTGGAGCTGCAGCGAGAGGTGTGGCAACATCTGGCAGAGGCAATATATGCCCAAACACGGGTGATGGAGATGTCCATTCAAGCCATAAACTCGACATTGTCTCTAACTGGTGCACAAGTGGCCACCTCCATTGACAGATCGGCAGCTGTGATGGACAGCACATCCAGCACAGTTCTGTGTTTCCAGGACTTGTGTGCAGACCTCCATACCCTCGTCCTCACCATGGCTGCAAGGCAGCAGTGGCAAGGTGAGAGGGGGAATAGGGGACTTACAGTCACCACCTGTTCCTCTGGCCTCTCAGGTCAGCAAGGAGACCGGTCTGCCTTGATCGGCGGGTGGGGGGGTGCGTGGTATGCTCTTCTCGGGGTGCTTGGCACCAGTTTCTGTGCTGTCTTGCCAGCTCCACCTACATCCCTGCCAAAAGAAAGTGGCACTGCTTAGGTGCTTTAAGCAAGACAGCCAAAGTCATCCCTAACCACAGGGCAACAAAGCCAGCACACAGCCTCTGCCTCAGCTGACAGCGCAGGGGCAAGCTCATGTAAGCGTACACGTAAGCGAATTAAGAAGTGCACATAGAATCACTGGGTCTCCACTGATGTCCACTTGATTTTGATCACATTGTCACTCTATATAACACATATAAATAAATGTTTGCTGTTAGACATGGACTCCCTCCCTTTCTCCTGCATCAAGGATTTTGCCCTTCGCCGCATCCCAGACTCTATGAAGAGGCTGGACGCGATCGAAGATGCTGCAAGTAGCCAACTCTGGAACCTCAAAAGATCTGGCCTGCGAGAATGTTCAATAAGGCATTGCATCGTTAAGGAAGGAAGGCTGGAAGATGACTACATCAAGGAAGGGCTTTATTGGAAATGATACAAGGGCCATAAAGGATCAAACGAAACGTGAATGTGTAAGGGCATCATGAGCCTCCCTTGGGTGTCGCTCATGTCCTATCTCATGTTGCCCCTGGGGCCCTTCATCTGGTTAAGTGTGCCCATCTTCCCGCTCCACACCATCGTCGTCTGAGAAGACATCCCGCTCATCCCCTTGCTCTTTGTTCATTGGCTCCTGCCTTTGCAGGGCAAGGTTGTGCAGCACATAGCAAGCCATGGTGATATGTGAGAACCTCACTGGGGCATACTGGAGGGCTCCACAAGACAGATCCAGGCAGCAGACCAATGGCCTGTATTATGAAAGTGCTTCTAATTTTTAATATTTTTTTGAGGGCTTGTGGGTTGAAGATTGTGGAGATGAATTCATTTGGGACTGAAGTGATTCCATAGATGCTGGAATTCTTTTTTGTTGAAAAAACTGGTCTTTAGAAAGACTTGAGCTTTCTGTTTAAAACATTTACTGGATGTCATATGTCTTAAGCTAAATAAACAACAAAAGCCTTGGTGACTAGGATGTTATTTAGAGAAGTGACATGTCAAGATTTATGGTGGTCAGGAGTTGGTTTCGTTCTGAGTCAGTTGGGTTTGTGGCATGCTGAGACAAACACCCGGCTCATCTTTTCTCCACCTCTCTGAGAAACCCTGAAGTATCCAGTGTGTGATAGCTGAAATGTTACATGCTGCATTTCTCCTGGAAAGCCTGCCAGATTAATCCTCAATGTCACCTGAAGAGAACTGCTCCAGAAAGATCCCAGTGACGTATTTGGGGTACCAGAATAAAGGGACAACTGATATCATTCCATATCTTCACTTCCTCCTTCAAGAATTAACAAGTATTTGGCCAAAGTATTTTTTGTCTTTTTGTATAAAGGTCTCTAGAGAAAAGGTCTTTACTTTTTCTTTAACCGATGGCTAATTTTAAAAAGGAACTTTCATATTTCAGTCTGTGTGTTAATGCTTTGCATCTTTACTGAATAAATCTTGTTTTATAATAAATAATTTCCTGGTTGGTGTATTTTACTCTGAAATAAAAATAGAATATATAATGGGCCATATCGGTAACTGGGTAAATATTTAAATATATATTGTGACCTGTGGAGAAGTGGAAAGAGAGAAAGAGTGAGCACTCCTTCCGCCTCGGTCATAACACCTGCTCAGTGGTAACTTGCTTTGTCTTGTGGCAGGCATTGTACGTCTCCTCTACATCCATGTGTGGGGTCCTCACAGGAGTCAGCAGTCATGTCCTGAGAGGGTAGTCCCTGTCTCCAAGGATCCACTCCTGAAGCTTGGTGGAAGGGCGGCAAAGTTCTGGCACCTGGGACTGTCTCAAGATATAGGCTTTCTCGCAACTTCCCAGGGAGTGTGGGCAGACCTGCATGATCCTTTTTATGCTGGTCACAGACATATTGTACATTGAGGGAGTGGAAGGCCTTTCTGTTGATGAAGGCTGCGGTTGGTGTTCCAGATCATTGATGACCACATGCATGCAGTCGTTGATACCCTACATGTTGGGGAATCCTGCGATGGCCCCAAAATCAATGGCCCTCTAAGTTTGAGAGTTGAGATCCGTTCTGAAGAGTACATAATCTCCAGCCCTGTCCACTGTGGATCCCTGGAATGATGCGGTGGTGTGGAAGTTCAATGCAATGATGACCTTTAGGGCTGCTGGCATTGCATTCCCACCAAATCTCCTGGGACACAGCTCATTATGCATCATGGCACACATAGCTGTTACGGTCTCCCTGGAGAGGGGGCGTCTTCAGTGGCACTGGCTCTCCGTCATCTGCAGGTAGTTGAGCCTCAACCTGTACGCACTCTGTGGAGGATACCACAGTCTGCATGGGGCAGCTATCTCTTTTTCTCCTGTTTGCCCTTCTACTGTGTCTGTAGGCCGCTGAGGACCCTCATGTGGGCTCATGGGCCATTGCGGTGCCTTTGCAGGTGCCTGGTCCTCCCTGCTGCTCAGGAACACCTCATCTTTAATGGGGTTCCCAAAGCCTGGGTGAATGAGGCCTATGATAAGTGACTGCTCCCTGAAAGGCAATCCTACCCTGCCCCTCTTGATGCCTCCACTTGTGATCTTTGACAATGTGTCACTTGCCCATTGCCATCCTTTTATTGGCCCCCCTTGCAGCGGAGCACACCTTCCTCTCATGCTTGATGCTCAAAGGTGAGCCCTCCATTTGGTGCCCTTCCAGGCCCTCGATGGTTGCCATCCCGATAGCCGCCTCTTCCAGCCAGCCATGCTCTGCTGCCTCTAGGGCGCCTCCTTGAAGGAGCCGAGATTCTGAAGGCCCTTGGGATCTGTGTGCTGTTAATAAAATTGCATCTGCTGAATAAAATCGCTTTCAGTCGGCCTCTAAAGTATCTTAATTACCAGCCCCCTGCGTCGACGTTGGACCTCCGTCCATCCTGATTGCTGCCGTGCCGAAAATCGGGGTGGGACGTCCTGCATCTGACCTACTGTCAGAAGTGTCCTGTCCCAATTTTGTGTCCCTTCATGCCTCCATATCCGTCACTTTGACCCATAAAATTCAGCCTGTTATGCTTCATGCAGGCCATTGTAACATTTCTATGAGGTGCTCTGAGCAAAGTGCTTTCATTGATGTTGAATTCTTTTTGCAGTGAACCTTAATTCTGAACAGTATCAACATGGCCTAGAATGTCAATTAGTACCATTTAGTACCATTCAATTAGAATTATCAATCAGACTGTAAACCTTCATCACTCGGCTGTTATTTAACTGAGACCCAAATGATTTTAAGGGTCCATTTAGTGACTAAGTCGTGTTCAGGATATAAGACCAGGTATGATGCATCACTAAAATTTTTTATTATGCAACAGTAAGCTCCTGGTGAGTATTTTTATTTTTCATAGTCGAGCACCATTGCTTCAGGAATTGTTTGGTCAGCAGTTTTGAAAAAAGATGCAGTAGTAATGTCTGTTGCATAAACCATAATCACTTGTCATCATGAGCTGATGGTATCAGCTCTTATTTGGTGATGCCATCTATGTATGCTTCCAGACTAAGGTCTTTGAACACATTAAATATGGGGAAGACAGTCAGGTACATAAAGGTCTTCACCTGGATTTTCAATTAGGTAGTATTGCGTTGCACATAATTCACTGCACAATTGAATGTAGTTGTGTTTGATGTATCATCAGAAGCTGGAGTGCTGATTGACATATTCTATTGCTCATTTGGAACGAGTTTTCTCAGTTACTAGTCTGTCTTGGTTGGTTAGTATGGCTGCCGGCAAGTATTGTGTAATTTCAGTGCTGAGATTATTGAGAGAACCAGCTTGTACTAGATTTTTTTTTTTGGCTACTTCGCAGCTGTACAAATAAAAGACTGAATTCTTGGTCGTTGATGATTGATGGAGAAGGATGATATTTACTGAGATGCAATTAAAAAAAAAATTGTGTTCTTTTTGCAGGAGACGTCTCCCCACGATTATGGTGAAGCTGCGGATGGCCCAGAGCCTAAAAACAGCAATTACGTTCATTGAGCAAGGCCGTATCCTTTTCAAATATTCCCATGGAGAGATTTTTCCATGTTGCTTCATTTGCATTACAATGGATAACATTTTTTAAAAGTTTTTGAAACCTGCCTATGTGTAGTTAGTGTGTTGCAAACAGTAGGAAAGGAAGAAAGGCAGTGTTTCAATTTTATACCAGTCATGTCCCCAAGCTTGTAATTATTTTCAATTGCGTTCAAGCTGTAGGCTTTTTGTCTCCCTTCATTTTATTGGCTTCCAATTTCAACCCCACTGCTTGCTATAAAGGGTGGAGATGGCTGTGGGATGAGGTGGACTTTGGCAGCTTTCTCTCCTAGCTCCCTTCTCATCCCTCTTAAAATCTTTTTTTTATTGTTGACCCTGCTTTGCCTGCCTAGTGTAAGGTGCTGATCTACCATATAACGTTCAAATTTGTCATCAGGAAATAGGATGGTGACAATTTTGAATTTCAAGTGTTTGAGAATGATAATTGTGGGAGAAGTTGAAGAGTGTCAATTTTCTTGAGGCAATTTTGTGTGTTATGCATGTTATTTTACCATTTAACTTAAATGAGTTTATAAATATAAAAAGGTAACTAGAGAAAGGATTGGCCCACTCAAGGACAAAGGAGGAAAATTATGCGTGGAGTCAGAGAAAATGGGTGAGATTCTAAACGAGTACTTTGCATCGGTATTCACCGAGGAGAGGGACATGACTGATGTTGAGGTTAGGGATAGATGTTTGATTACTCTAGGTCAAGTCGGCATAAGGAGGGAGGAAGTGTTGGGTATTCTAAAAGGCATTAAGGTGGACAAGTCCCCAGGTCCGGATGGGATCTATCCCAGGTTACTGAGGGAAGTGAGAGAGGAAATAGCTGGGGCCTTAACAGATATCTTTGCAGCATCCTTAAACACGGGTGAGGTCCCGGAGGACTGGAGAATTGCTAATGTTGTCCCCTTGTTTAAAAAGGGTAGCAGGGATAATCCAGGTAATTATAGACCGGTGAGCCTGACGTCCGTGGTAGGGAAGCTGCTGGAGAAGATACTGAGGGATAGGATCTATTCCCATTTGGAAGAAAATGGGCTGATCAGTGATTGGCAACATGGTTTTGTGCAGGGAAGGCCATGTCTTACCAACTTAATAGAATTCTTTGAGGAAGTGACAAAGTTGATTGATGAGGGAAGGGCTGTAGATGTCATATACATGGACTTCAGTAAGGCGTTTGATAAGGTTCCCCATGGTAGGCTGATGGAGAAAGTGAAGTCACATGGGGTCCAGGGTGTGCTAGCTAGATGGATAAAGAACTGGCTGGGCAACAGGAGACAGAGTAGCAGTGGAAGGGAGTTTCTCAAAATGGAGACGTGTGACCAGTGGTGTTCCACAGGGATCCGTGCTGGGACCACTGTTGTTTGTGATATACATTAATGATTTGGAGGAAAGTATAGGTGGACTGATTAGCAAATTTGCAGACGACACTAAGATTGGTGGAGTAGCAGATAGTGAAGGGGACTGTCAGAGAATACAGCAGAATATAGATAGATTGGAGAGTTGGGCAGAGAAATGGCAGATGGAGTTCAATCGGGGCAAATGCGAGGTGATGCATTTTGGAAGATCCAATTCAAGAGTGAACTATACAGTAAATGGAAAAGTCCTGGGGAAAATTGATGTACAGAGAGATTTGGGTGTTCAGGTCCATTGTTCCCTGAAGGTGGCAACGCAGGTCAATAGAGTGGTCAAGAAGGCATACGGCATGCTTTCCTTCATCGGACTGGGTATTGAGTACAAGGGTTGGCAGGTCATGTTACAGTTATATAAGACTTTGGTTCGGCCACATTTGGAATACTGCGTGCAGTTCTGGTCGCCACATTAGCAGAAGGATGTAGATGCTTTGGAGAGGATGCAGAGGAAGTTCACCAGGATGTTGCCTGGTATGGAGGGCGCTAGCCATGAAGAGAGGTTGAGTAGATTAGGATTATTTTCATTAGAAAGACGGAGGTTGAGGGGGGACCTGATTGAGGTGTACAAAGTCATGAGAGGTATAGACAGGGTGGATAGCAAGAAGCTTTTTCCCCGAGTGGGGGATTCAATTACTAGGGGTCACGAGTTCAAAGTGAGAGGGGAAAAGTTTAGGGGGGATATGCGTGGAAAGTTCTTTACGCAGAGGGTGGTGGGTGCCTGGAATACGTTGCCAGCGGAGGTGGTAGACGTGGGCACGATAGCGTCTTTTAAGATGTATCTAGACAGATACATGAATGGGCAGGAAGCAAAGAGATACAGATCCTTAGAAAATAGGCGACAGGATTAGATAGAGGCTCTGGATCGGCGCAGGCTTGGAGGGCCGAAGGGCCTGTTCCTGTGCTGTAATTTTCTTTGTTCTATTCCAACAGTTGAATTTCCTGTGGTAAGACAGGTGATGAACCATTTTGTAAGGGCAAAGTATGCAATGTTATGCACAGTGCGTTATTCTGTTAAAGTTGCAATTGTATTAGATGGCCTGTACCTTTTTAAGTCTGTAAAGCCGCCTTCCTGCAATTGTGCACGTTTCTGAAGTTAATTACAACCAGAAAGGGTATTTTCCCTGTTTCTGGAGAAACTTCTCAATGATAATTTACTCTTCCCCTTTTATACCATTTTATGTGTGGCATTGAAATTTGCATGTGTAACAGATAAAATATAATAGATGCGTCTTAAAATATACGCATGTGGCTGTGTGCATATACACACTCAGTGGAAAGGTACTGAATGTATTGAGCTTTCCCAGAATTCCCATAACGTGCAGGTGCAAAAACCTGTTAGGAAAAGCCCAGCTTCATTTTGGGTTTTTATAAACAGGGACACATACAGGCAGTAAATTGATGGTGAATTTGTAGAAAGCATTGCTTCATTTATGTAGAAAGGACTTGAAATCCATAGAGAGCACACTGTGTTGATTCACCAGGAAGATTCTAGGCATCGGAAATTGTAGTTATGTTGCCATCAATCACCTTCATGTGTGTAAAAGTTTACCAAAGTCTATGAAGAAAATTTTGAGTGCTGTTCGTCCTCTTTCCATATCTCTTTTTCCAAAGAGCTGATTGACCATGGGAACTGTGCAGTTGTTCATTTATTTAACAAGGACCAATCATATGGCACAATCTGAAAGGGCAGCAGCTGTGTTTGATTTGGGCTCTCTCTCACTTCCAGTTCCAAGTGCTCATTTTACCCTTGCATTGTGGCTGGTGAATTTTCTCCCCCCCCACCCCCCCCCTTCCCCCCCACAAATCCAAGTGTTTAGTATTTTCTATTCTGTGGTACTTGTCCTTCCTCTGCCAACTCTCCCTCAGTGCTGCTGAACCTCTCCCCTCCTTCCGCCTCTCCCCTTGTCCAATGTTCTCTGTCAATTCCTTCCCAAGGCCTTAACCCCCTTTCTCACTCCCACCACAGTTCATCTTTACCCACATCCCAGAGACAGCCTGTCCCCACCAGATCTCCAGACTGTTAACTTGTCATCTTTCTATGTACTTAAGCATTTAACAAGAGTAAGAAATTGATCACATGAATAATGAATCAGGTTTGAGGATCATACATGGAGAGAAAGAAAGAAAAAGGAAACTGAACATACAGACAGGCAGAAAGAGTAAGAAAACATGCTCACAACTACAGGCAACACAATGAGAAAAATGTATGTGAACCGTACAGATAGAAAAAAGCAACACAAAGGGAAACAATTTTTTGTGAACCATACTGAAATATCAAATTGAAAATACTCAATGACTGTAAAGCAGGTGTAGAAGTAGTTTTTAAAAGTGTTATTTTTCAGAAGTCAGTATCTCTATTTAATCCCATGTTATACAAGGGCAAGTTAGAAAGCCTAATTGGTTACCTAACTAACTTACCTAACTTTAACTAACAGAACATACGAATTCAATGCTGTATCTCAAAAAAAAAGGAGCAGGAGTAGGCGATTCGGCCCTTCGAGCCTGCTCCGCCATTCAATAAGTTCATGGCTGAACTGATTGCTCCACATTTCCACCTACCCCCGATAATTTTTCACCCCCTTGCTTATCAACAATCTATCAACCTCTGCCTTAAAAATATTCAAAAGTGAACAGTTTCTTGGAAGCCCTTGTGAACAGTTCATTCTGGTTATGCAATCAAACAGTTTCTGTCTTGGTTGCACTGATCCTGCATTTCGAAGAGAGACATTTGTCTTATTTGCCAGAAAATGGTGATAAAGCACTTAGTAAAGCTTAGACAGCTGGATAAGATCAGATTTACATAGAGCAGAGTTACCATATTACACTGCAGCTTACGGCGAGATTGCATGAAAGCCACCAGCTTCAGTTTAACCAATCGTTGGCTGCACAGCTGCTGTAGGCTGAGGATTTTCATGAGGAAAGTTGCTTAATTGGGACATTTTTTTGTTGCTCATTTTCACACTTTTTATCAAACCTTTTTGTTCCAGCTCTATATTGGTTTTACTCTGCCTCTGTCTACCTCTGTGCCTCTTGCTCTTGTCCGCTGCCGACCTTTGGCTATGACAGAAGGAAGCACTGAAGTTGTTTAAAATTAGATGCAGTGACAACAATGAACTTTGGGCAATTATTTTTCACTTGCAAAAGAGAAATAGTCCTAATATTTTTAATTCTTCAATTTATTTTCTTTTTCATGGTAATGAGTCGGCTGCACAACATAAGATGAATCCTTGAAGCAGTCCAGCCATACACCCCCATGAACACTTGAATTGCAGTGACAGTTAAGGCTGTGTCTCTAAAATTACCAGTCTATTGATTTTAAAATAAGCTTTCATACTGGAATGTTAGGAGGAGATATTGGAGGTTTGTACATTTCTCCAAATTTACTTAATTGCATTTCAAATTGTGAATTTACAGTTTTCATAGAGTTTCTGTAAATGTTCTATGACCTGCCAAGTGCATTCAATATTCACAGTCCCTGTTATCTTCAGTCATCCCAGGCTTCCTTGAGACTTCTCTGGAAACTTGTGATGCTTTCATTGTTAGATACATTGTTTGGCCATGTGTTTCTGAATGCTGTGACTTCTCTGAGGCATATGACAATTTGTCTCATCATCGAGTTAACAATAGTTTTTTTTATTGAGGTTTACCAGGACCTTCTCATTTGACTCTGACATGCAACATGACCCCTCCATTGGTATATGTATATAAAAAATACATGCATATATATGTTTTTGTTATATATATTTTATATACATACATGTGTACGCGCACACACACGAGATCCCTTTATAGCTGGATTGAAAGCATGGTGCATGAGTTTTTATTGGTAAAAATTTGACCTCACCTACATTGATTTCTGAGTGTGGCCAGCACCAGAGAAACTTGTTCAGTATCATTCTGTGAAGTGTCATGTTCAATGTTATTCATAGGGTTGTTTTTTTATTTGAGCTAACCATTCCTTTTTCCCTATTGGAGTGTTATTTCTTGCTGTATTGTAGATTCCTGGTTTGTGATCTGTTTGTCCAGTGGCAGCCATGGTGATGATGTTTCAATATTACCCAAAGCTTTTACTTGTTCTCCTAATAATTTATCTTCTTTTGCCCCAACCCACTGCTGGCACTGACTCTAGTGTGCACCTGGCTCTAAGGGCAATGGCAGCATTCCATTATCTCACCTAGGTAACAATTCTTGAATCATGAACCTAGAAAGTAAGAGATGGCTGCTGACTCAATCCTGGACACCATTCCAGCCAAACCTGACCCTGGTTCTGCGTGGATGTTCGCACGTGTGCACTTGAAAGTGTCATGGCTAGCATAACGGGCACAAGTTTGAGTTCAGAGGATGTAGAAACCATTTGCTGCACTCCAAATGATAGCCTTGGCTAAGCTTAGATAATGAAGCACCAACTGAATCTGAAACAACTGGTTTCAAATGCTGATTGACCTTGATGTCATAAATTTGCCCATTAAGCCTCTGAGGAAGTTTCATTTCTTTGACGTCTAGGCAAAGTAAGTGCTATACAGTGACTCTTTCCTCTGCCGCCACCCTGCCCCCCACCCCCCACAACTTCTCTCCTGCTTTGTACTTTTCATTTGTGTGCTGGTTACACTTGGCTGCACTGTAAAACATGGAGCTTTGATCTTAGTTGGAATCAAAATGCAGGGGCCAGTTGCCAGTGTTTATTTGCTGGGACCGATGGCCTTGACCTGCTGGCAGTTTCATAAACCTTTGTATTGATAGGTTTCTGATGCTGTTGGTTTCATGTAGGTTAGGTAAAGTTGAGGAATGCAGCTGATGGAGGGAGAAGGAACGTAAGAACATAAGAAATAGGAGCAGGAGTAGGCCATTCAGCTCCTCAAGCCTGTCCCGCCATTCAGTAAGATCATGGCTGATCTGTCCCAGGCCTCAACTCCTCCTTCTGGCCTGCTCCACATAACCCTCGACTCCGAGATTTCAAAAATCTATCTACCTCCTCCTTTAATACAATTGGTGACCTAGCCTCCACAACTCATTGAGGTAGAGAATTCCAGAGATTCACCACCCTCTGAGAGAAGAAATTCCTTCGCATCTCAATTTTAAATGTGTGACCCCCTTATTCTGTAACTATGTCCCCTAGTTCAAGATTCTCCCACTTGTGGAAACATATTTTCACCATCTACCCTGTCAAGCCATCTTAAAATCTTATATGCTTCAATAAGATCACCTCTCATTCTTGTAAACTCCAATGAATAAAGGCCTAACCTGTATAGCCGTTCTTGATAAGACAACCCCTTCATCCCAGGAATCAGCCTAGTGAATCTTTTCTGAACTGTCTCCAATGCCAGTATATCCTCCCTTAAATGTGGGGACCAAAACTTTACGCAGTACTCCAGGTGCAGCCTCACCAACACCCTATACAGTTGTAACAAGACTTCCCTATTTTTAAACTCTAACCCCCGAGCAATAAAGGCCAAAATTCCATTTGCCTTCCTAATTACTTGCTGCACCTGCATGCTAACTTTTTGTTTCATGCACAAGCACACCCAGATCCCTCTGTGCTGCAGTATTTTGTAGTCTTTCTCCATCTAAATAATCATCTGCCTTTTTATTCTTCCTCCCAAAGTGGATGACCTCACGCTTTCCCACATTGAACTGCATCTGCTAAGTTTTTGCCCGCTCACTTAACCTATCTATATCCCTTTGCAGATTCTTTGTGTCCTCATCACAACATGCCTTCCCACCTGTTTTTGTATCATCAGCAAATTTGGATACACTTCACTCTATCTCTTCCTCCAAGTCATTAATAGTAAATAGCTGAGGCCCTAGGACTGATCCTTGTGGTACCCCACGAGTTACGGCCTTCCAACCTGAAAAAGAGCCATTAATCCCGACTCTCTGCCTTCTGTGTTAGCCAGTCCTCAATCCATGCCAACACATTACCCCCAATACCCTGAGCTCTTATTTTGTGTAATAACCTTTTATGTGGCACCTTATCGAACGCCTTCTGAAAATCCAAATACACTACATCTACCGGTTCCCCTTTATCCACTCTGCTTGTTATACCCTCAAAGAACTCGAACAAATTTGTCAATAATGATTTCCCTTTCGTAAAACCATGTTGACTCTGTTTGATTGCGTTATGTTTTTCTAAATGTCCTGCTATTTCCTCCTTCATAATGGACTCTAGCATTTTCCAAAGTGACTGTTGCTGTTCTGTTATATTCCTGTAAGAGTGCCTTTAATTGTTCATGCATTGGTCTTGCCCATGCCAGCACAAATGAAAGATGTGCAACCACCATTTTTTATTTCTTAAAATGACCTCTTTAGGCATAATCCAAGACATTTACAACTGTCTTTGTTGGTTTCAATTACTCCCCAATCAAGTAGCAATGCCACATGGACATCCTCTTTGCCTTTTTTCTTTACTGATATTCTTGGGACATTGCTACTGATGTGCAATATTTAACTGATTCAAGTCCAATCAAGTCTAATGCAGTTAACAAAAAGCTAAGCATTCTAGTTAAGTTATACTCTTCATTCTGGTTAAGATGACTTTTTTTAAAAAAAGGCTTTTATTCTGTGGTGTCCTTCAAAGAATTGGGGGATGATGTCTGTGAAAGAATGCTTGGATACCCTCCATCTATTCTTGACAAACGAGCGGGGCAACAAAGTGCTTTGGCATGGGCCAGAAGGGATAAATTGGAGTAGGTATCAATTCAGACTCCACTTGTATTCCCAAGGTTATTTACAAGGACTACTGATGGATCTGGTTAGATTGGGTAAGGAATATTGGGGAGAATGAATCAATGATGTTTGTATGTTTGTATGATAAAATGTAACTATATATCCATAACTATTTCCACAAAATAATTTGAAAAGCTGTTAACATGTCGAGTTGCTTTCACAAAACAAATTGATATTGTACAGGTGCTCCTTTGGTTAATATTTTGCTTTTTCTTAGTTCATGGTACAGGTTATAAAATCAGTTGTTTTGTGTTGTCCACGTAACAATAGTTGCTAATGGAGTAAAAAAAGTAAGTTATTCAGATTCTGCGATGTGATGAGGTGCTATATAAATTCAGGTATTTATATACAAATAATTTATGTAACATTTTGGAGCTTCCGGGTTTGCACCAGCCATTTACATTACAGGTTTATGGCATGTTTATGGCATGTTAGAGTAGTACAGCCTTTTTTTTGGTAGTCATGTAAAGGCACCTGTAAAGAAAAAAACTGTTGATAGTAAATGAGCTCTGAAAAACATGTAGTTGCAACTATTGGAAGCAAAACCCCTTGTGTAAGTTGTAGCTTTGTTGCTGTCTTAGGATTGCATTCTGTCCATAGAGATATTTTTGATTCTTTTAGGCTGAGAAAAATGATGCCAGATCACAGGCTGTGTTACAGTGTAGTAGCATTTTATTTTAGTATTGCCTCTGCTTTCTTCAGAAGTTTCTGCCTCTAGTAATTTGGCTTTGTAGGTGCTGATTGTTCTGATTTTCATTTGCAAATTTTTGTATGACACTGAATTACTATCTGGATTGTAATCCCTGCCTAACATTCTCCCCCACCTTCTAGGCCAAAAGAACTAAAGCCAATTGTTGTATGGCACCTGCTAACCCAGCTGAAAGCAGCTACCTCAGCACAGACTGGCTATCAAACCTGGGACATTTCTGGACTCTGTGGTTCAGGATCATATCTGGTGCATTCACTCATGAAGCCAGCTGGGGCCTTGTAAGAAAATCCTTGTCACACAATGTTCTTCAAATCTCTAAATTTTATTCTTTAACATTGAAAACATTCTTGGCAAATGTTTTCTCATTTGTCCTGCATGAAATTCACCTTTAGTGGCACACTGTGAATGCTTCAACTGTTCATTTTAATCATAGCCCTAGCTGAAAAGAACAAGGGAGTCTTGTTCTATGGTTCCTCTTTGGCAATATCCAGGTGAATGATCTGCTTTGAAAGCACATTTTTTCCCCTTGAGTTATTGTCCTGTTTATACAACATATACGCATACTGAATTCCCCTGCAATTGCCCTGCAGTAATCACATTGTAAAATCCTTCAGTATGCTTCAGTAAACAACATAAAGTCCTATGCTAAACTGCCAGCCTTGAGCCTGCAAAGTACTCATGAAAAATGCAACTATGAACAGCAGGCAGGTTTCCCCTCTTTGACCCTGCAAGTATGCGTGTGAGTGTAGACTTCTGGTAAGCACCAAATTGGGCAAGGCTCTCATGGTCAAATAAACTGCCAACACTCTGAGCCTAAACATTAGTAGAGAACTTATGCGAGGCACAGGAGGGCACCTGGCACTTGAGAGACCACACCCTGATAGAATGCAGGAGTAGGCCATTCAACCCATCGAGTCTGCTCTGCCACTCAGTTAGGTCATGGCTGATCATCAACCCCAACTCCACTAGCCCATGGTATCCCTTGACGTCATTAGTATCTAGATATCTATCGATTTCTGTCTTGAACATGCTCAATGAGTGAGCTTCCACAGCCCTCTGGGGTACAGATTCCAAAGGCTCTTGCAAAAAGAAATCCTCAAGCTGCATCTATAACCGTCACCCTGTGGAGTAGATAACATACTTTAGGGATCCCAGCAAGTAGACTTTGCTGACCAGCATTCTAGCAATGAGATTTGTTAGAATGTTGGTTTGTCCAATAAATGCTGTATTCAATTGAGTCGTAGTGCCCACTCTATGTATGTTGACAAATTCATGGAAATAAGTAGTTTTGTAGGTTGGACTTGGTCAGAAAATAAGAATGAAAGTAAGATGGACTTGCCATGGAATGAGGTAGTTCAGATCTGATGATGTAGGAGATGTAATGTTACTTCAGTGCTGTACACCAGGAACCATTTTAATTTGTTGTTTTGGACCTCTCTTTATTGGTCAATGAATTGATTACTGAATATTTCATCCTGAAATGGGTGGACAGAGGAAAAGCATTTTCAACCAGAATAAAATATTTACATGCTGTTTCATTTAAAAAAATTTAAAAAATGTTTTATAAAAATAATTCCTGGTGAGTGTTGCCCTGTGTGAGGATTGATGAGTTTAGAGGATATTTTCACCCCCAAAAGTAGAACTGCAAGAAAAGGTCTCCTGAAACAACTTTCTCCTGCCTCCTCCACCCTCATCTCCAACAACAACGCTGCAAAGAGCTAATGGACTTCTTTGCCACTATGATTGAGACCATCTGTTCAGCTGCCTCTTCTGGCCAACCCCCACCATTCTCCTTGCTCATCAAGCTCAACCTCCTCCTTGTCCAAGTCCTAAACCTGCCCCAGCTCATCTGCTGAAATTCTCATCTTGTTACTTCCAGGTTTGGCTATTCACTGCTCTTCTAAGCTGCTTCCCATGTTTCTTCCTCCATAAACTGGAGTTCATCCAAATCTTTGCTTGTTTCCTGACCTGCATCAAATTCCTCTCATCCATCACCCCTGTGTTTGCTGAATTTTTGGCTTTAGATTTTTAACTCCCTTTATGGCCTTCCCCCTCCTTATATCTGGCATCTTCTCCAGCCCTACAAACCTCTCAGAACTCGGCATTCCTCCAACTCTGACCTCTTGTGAATCCCTCACATGTTTTGCCCCAGCAGTGACTGCCGTGCTTGCAAGTGTCTAGGCCCTAAGCCCTGGAATTCTCTGCCTCTGCACCTTCTTAGTCATTGAAAATCCACCTCTGACCATGCTTTTAGTTTCCCCTCTTGATATCTTTTCCTGTGGCTCACTGCGAATTTTTGTCTGCTGCTTCTTGGTGCGCCTTGGGTTTTTATTCCTATGTTAAAGGCAGTGTATAAATGCTAGTTCTTGTAGTCGTCATCATCATTGTTGTCAAGATTGTTGACTCAAAGCCACAGACAACTCCTTTGTCACTGAGGCACAAGGCTGTGACTGAAGTAAGAGCAACATACTTCTCAGATATCCAGCAGATGCTCTAACTAACACAAAGGAGGTGATCTGGTCTCTCACTCATAGTACTGCTAAATGCCTTAGGATTCATTGGCAAGTTCACAAAAGCAGCAATCAGGCCTCATAATCAGTCCTTATTGTTATCCGTATAAAACTTGTTAGTGTCAGCATTCCAGTTAAAACTTCCTGTATGAAATACTACTTCATCTAATCATTGTAATGTTCCAAATTTCTTTCAGGAATGTTGTGGTAAAATAGTCTTATCCTGAAATATTTGCTTATTTTGGGGGAAGTTATACTCCGTCACATCTGTGGAATTAAATTTCTTGCCACCAAAAATGAGATCTTGTGAATTGACGGGCTGTATTTCATGACTTTGCTGTTGGGAGCAGATCAAGGTACGGATGAGTTAATGGTAAAACCCATATTGGTCCTGGCAGCCTCCCAAATCTTTGCACAGAAGTCATGGAGGGAGGATCATCATCAAATCTGTGCCATAGAGTGCCCATTGTCACAGTTCCACCAGCACTCATTTGCCAAAATTGTGTTAAATTTGTAGATTGCTTGTAGTATGTGTTGCATTTCTGTAGTATTTCGGATTGTTTTGAACTCTCCTATCCGCGTGCCAAACTGCGTAAGCAGCATGTGATAGACAGAGCTAAGTGATCCCATAACCAACGGATCAGATCGAAGCTCTGCAGTCCTGCCACATCCAACCGTGAATGTTGGTGGACAATTAAACAACTAACTGGAGGAGGTGGCTCCACAAATATCCCCATCCTCAATGATGGGGGAGCCCAGCACATTAGTGCGAATTTTCAGGCTGAAGCATTTGCAACAATCTTCAGCCAGAAGTGCCGAGTTGCTGATCCATCTCGGCCTCCTCCTGAAGTCCCCAGCATCACAGATGCCAGACTTGAGCCAATTCGATTCACTCCGCGTGATATTAAGAAACGACTGAAGGCCCTGACAATATTCCGGCAATAATACTGAAGACCTGTGCTCCAGAACTTGCCGTGCCCCTCGCCAAGCTGTTCCAGTACAGCTATAATGCTGGCATCTACCCTGCAATGTGGAAAATTGCCCAGGTATGTCCTGTACACAAAAAGCAGGACACGTCCAACCCGACCAATTACTGCCCCATCAGCCTACTCTCAATCATCAGTAAAGTAATGGAAGGTGTCATCAACAGTGCCATCAAGCGGCACTTGCTTAGCAATAACCTGCTCAGTGATGCTCAGTTTGGGTTCCACCAGGGCCACTCAGCTCCTGACCTCATTACAACCTTGGTTCAAACATGGACAAAAGGGCTGAATTCAAGAGGTGAGGTGAGAGTGACTGCCCTTGACATCAAGGCAGCATTTGACCGAGTATGGCATCAAGGAGCCCTAGCAAAACTGAGGTCGATGGGAATCTGGGAAAACCCTCCGCTGGCTGGAATCATACCTAGCGCAAAGGAAGATGGTTGTGGTTGTTGGAGGTCAATCATCTGAGCTCCAGGACATCACTGCAGGAGTTCCTCAGGGTAGTGACCTAGGCCCAACCATCTTCAGCTGCTTCATCAATGACCTTTCAATCATAAGGTCAGAAGTGGGGTTGTTCACTGATGATTGCACAATGTTCAGCACCATTCGCAACTCCTCAGATACTGAAGCAGTCCATGTAGAAATGCAGCAAGACCTGGACAATATCCAGGCTTGGGCTGATAAGTGGCAAGTAATATTCGCGCCACACAAGTGCCAGGCAATGACCATCTCCAACAAGACAGAATCTAACCATCTCCCCATGCCATTCAATGGCATTACCATCGCTGAATCCCCCACTATCAACATCCTAGGGGCTACCATTGACCAGAAACTGAACTGGAGTAGCCATATAAATACCATGGCTACAAGAGCAGGTCAGAGGCTAGGAATCCTGAGGCGAATAACTCACCTCCTGACTCTTCAAAGCCTGTCCACCACCTACAATGCACAAGTCAGGAGTGTGATGGAATACTCTCCACTTGCGTGGATGGGTGCAGCTCCAACAACACTCAAGAAGCTAGACACCATCCAGGACAAAGCAGCCCGCTTGATTGGCACCCCATCTACAAACATTCACTCCCTCGACCACCGACGCACAGTGGCAGCAGTGTGTACCATCTACAAGATGCACTGCAGCAATGCACCAAGGCTCATTAGACAGAACCTTCCAAACCCGTGACCTCTACCAACTGGAAGGACAAGGGCAGCAAATACATGGGAACACCACCACCTGCAAGTTCGCTCCCAAGTCACACACCATCCTGACTTGGAACTATATCGCTGTTCCTTCACTGTCGCTGGGTCAAAATCCTGGAACTCCCTTCCTAACAGCACTGTGGGTATACCTACACCAAATGGACTGCAGATGTTCAAGAAGGCAGCTCACCACCACCTTCTCAAGGGCAATTAGGGATGGGCAATAAATGCTGGCCTGGCCAGCGACGCCCAGATCCCATGAATGAATAAAAAAAAATTCTGATACAGGAAGGAATTTTAGTCATTCTTCACCTGTGGTCTCTTGGTGGGTATTCCAAGTCTGTCTGTCTCTTCCTCTTGCAATATGAAGACTCTCTTAAATCATAGAGAGCTTTGTGCTGTGCAGTAGTAGCTCTGATGAGATCACCTTGTAGTGGATGCTTGCTGAGCTGTGGGAACTTGGTCCTTTGCTCCCGAGCTAAAGGCCTGCAAGGCCTTTGACAAAGGAAACTGGTGCATCGGTATCCTGAGAGGTTGGTGTCATCCTGGTGTTTAGAAAGCCTCCAGCCTATCCTGCTCATGTGTCCTAGGCCCCCTATATCAATGAAATATCAAATCAATACATAGTACTTAGCTCAAAATCAGTGTTTAAATAATAAAATATGGAGGGGGCTCAGCAATGTTTAGGTGAATATATAAGGAAGTGGTCAATGTGTGGACATTGTGAAGTATTTAATTAACATCTATTTGTCAATTGTAAGTCAGCCTTTTTGGGTTAAAAGCAGCTAAATCTTAAAATGATTTGAACTTGCAAGTGCTAAAATCTTCCTTTTTCAACCTGCCTTAACTTTTACAGAGCTTGTATTTGCTATTGTTGGTAAAACACCCTTCAAAGGAATTATATAACACTTTGTCTCCCTGCAGAAGTTCAAACTGAATTTCAGAGTATGCAGGGCAAGTATTAACAAGTCTTGAATAAGATGCAGGTGAGAGCAATGGTCATGGGTTCACACAGCAAGGCTGAATGAAACTTTAATCCTAAATATGTGCATGTAAATAAATAATTCACTGGTTATTCAGGGGTTGCAGTTTTACTTTTACAGAACAAATAAAAAGAACTTGCTCTTGCAGCACTTTTCGCATCCATGACCTATCCCAAACTGCTTTACAGTTAGTCATTGTTGTTATGTAGGCAAAGCATAGCTGTCAATTTGCGCACAGCAAGGCCCCACAAACAGCAAGCAAGAAAAATGATCAGTTAATCTGTATTAATTCTGTTGCTTGAAGTTGCAATGTTGGCCAGGACACCAGCATGATTCTTTGCTGCTCTATGATATCCCACGGGATTTTTTTTTACATCCATCAGAACGGATAGATGGAGCCTCTGTTTTTAATACTTACGTGAAAGATAGTACTTCCAGCAATGTTGCACAGTCTCAGAACTGTACTGAAGTGCTAGTGTAGATAAGTATGTTTATAAATTTCTTGCTTTGGGGGAAGAAAACATGGGATTTGTAAACCACCTTGCCTTAATCGGCCTCGAACAAATTATTCCAAACTTCTACCACTTTTGGGTAAAGTCTGAAAAATGTCAACTAATAAGCAGAGTTAAGGCAGAAATTATTTACTTTTTTGGAGTATTTATGACACTGCATCAGTGAAACAATTTTTAAAATGTGTACTGAATAATATGTTTTCCTTGCTCTGAGATTTTGTCTGCACTTAATACCTGTTTTGTTTCACAATTTACCAATATATAGTATCATGAGTCATTGTTTTCTATGGGAATTAACTGCTTTCAACACGATTAAAAGATTAACTCACTGCAGTCGAAGCAATATTTGAGCTGTTTTTAGTGTGTATATTGCATCACTGTTGCAGTCTGCATCTCAGCATATGTATCTCCCAACTGCAAACATGACCTATTTCCCCAGAGTTCTATCATATGGAGACTGAAGTGGCACTGTTCCAGCAGGGAAGATTGCCAGATCTAGACAAGTAGCCACGAACCTTCCAAATTTCTTGGTCTAGCTCCTGTTTTTCTCTTTCACTAACATGACAGCCAGGCGATTTTGGATCTGGATTCATGCGTCATCTGATCAAACCTCTTTTTTTTTTCTTGGGAATGTAATTCAATCATATTCTGAACCTCTGAAATCTGCTTCAGTTTATGAATCTGTCTAGGGCAATGTTTTCACTTTTAAATCGCTGTTTGTCTCCTTCAGTAGCAGTTGAAAGTTTATATTCCTCCTTTACCCCCTTCTCCGAAAATGAAGTATTCCTTTGGCTTTGAAATCAGTTAAGTGACATCCTCTCTGGTTTCTGTTGTTGAACTAGTAACTTAATTGTGTCAGGAAAAGTATGAACCATCTCATTCTTTCATTTGTGCGTGTCTTTCTATTTTGCAGTCCGCGTTTTAATTTTGTTTCCTAATGGCCTGACTGACATTGGTAACTTGCTATGTGGCTGAGACTTATTCATGTTTACTTTTTGTATATAAATGCATGTTGTTGCTTAATATATTAGCATGTCATGCACCTCACCAACAACTTGTATTTATATGGCGTCTTTAATGCTGAAAAATGTCCCAAACTGCTTCACGTGACCAGAAAATGAGTAAAAATGGGGCTGAACCAAAGGAAATATTCAGAGGGTGACCAAAAGCTTGGCCAAAGAGATGTGTTTGAAGGAGGGTGATGCAGGTGGAAAGGAAGATGAAGTGGCAATGGTGTTACGGGTGGGAACTCTGGAGCATGGGGCTAGGTAGCAGAAAGCACAGCTTCCAATGGTGGATGAGGGAGGGCTGGGGATACACGATTACTTAACTGAAATTGATTAGCAACATTATGGCATTGCTTTCTCTTCAGCTTAACACAGGTCACGTATACAACTCACAAAACAATATTTAAATAATTTTTTAAAATCTTGAGAAACTTGCCAAAATCAAAAATGAAGCAGAGCAAGTATTTTGCAAGTTTCGAGTGGAGAATTGTGGGCAAATGAGTTTTTGAAGCAGAAGGGAACTTGTAGGCAGTCCCTTGATCAACCCTGTTTTTATAAAAATTAAGCTAGTTGTTCTTAAACTTCCTCCATTACAGCTCTGTCTTCATCATTTTTGCCAGAAGAATGGAGTAGACAAAATAGCAGGAGGGAATGCCATGGAAATACTTTTTGTAGTGTTTTGGTACTGGTGCCAGTGAGATGAATATGTTTAAGAGACCGTGGCCTATTTTCATTATTGCTTGTCTCCATTGAGTATTTTGCTATGTTCTTAGAAAATTTGGACCAGTCTGTGCCTGACATTGGATGAAGCCAGAGCTCCACAGGTTTGCCTAGTGAACCTGGCCATTTCTCTGCGTAACTGTTTTTAATAATACCTGGCATTTATCCAGATATAGGTTTACCACTTGCAGTAACTGAGTCTGGAGTTGCCTTCTATTTTTTATGATCTGTCATTTGATAAGATTTACCAAGTTTGGGTAAAAAGAAATGCCATTCTTGTCGATACAGGTGGTGGGGAGTAGGTAATGGGATGAAATATTGCCAATTTAAGATAATGCCTCCCCTATATAGACTGTTAAAGAAAACCACTGGAACTATTTGAGAGAAGATAACTTGCTGCAAAGTAATCCAAAATGAGGCTCTATGTATATAAATGCCATAGCATTCTGAATAAAATTAGTGAGTGAGACTCTGCTTTGACAAGTATGGCATAACAGGATTAACAACGACGTAGCTCATTTTTGGGGCAGAACTGGAACCAAATATTGCTGGTTAAAAATATTCAGGAAAATATATATGAAACAAAAGAAGGAGGATGGCAATATTAATGTAAGATTCGATTACAGTGCTCAAATATAAGAATCAAAGAGAGGAAGGTGGGAGAAAAACCTGGAAATATTTGGTTAGAGTTCTGTTCGAGGAGAAGTGTTAATATATTGGAAGTTTATTGCAGATTGCTTAACAGTAGAATGAAGTTGATGATGAAATAATGAATAATGGGTGACTTAGATTATCCAGAAGTAGATTGGGATAAGAGTGGCAAAGAAAAGGCAAGGATTTTGACAACGCGGGGAGCAAAAGAACAAAGGCTCACATTTGAGAGGTCATTCGTGAGGTTTTTGGAAGGGGACATCAGTAAGGTTTAGACAGACCTCCTTTAAGAAGAAAACCAATCTTGGCTGAAAAAGCTAACCATTTTTCAGAGGAAAAGACATTGAGATAAATGACTTGAGTGGTTTTTCTAGTCTGCTAAAAGGGTCTGTGCGACATATTTTAATCTTTTGCACGGAGGGAACTGAAGTTAGTTCAATTAAGTTGAGATTTGATTGTAATTGTTGCTCTGTATATTAACTTGTTGGTAAAGGAAAGCAGTTTACTGATCAGTATCTGGCTGTGTCTCACTAAACTGTTACCAGTCTGTCAACTGAAATACTGGCGAAACACGCATGAGGACATAGAGTCATAGAGAGATACAGCACTGAAACAGGCCCTTCGGCCCACCGAGTCTGTGCCGACCATCAACCACCCATTTATATTCATCCTACATTAATCCCATATTCCCTACCACATCCCCACCTTCCCTCAATTCTCCTACCACCTACCTACACTAGGGGCAATTTACAATGACCAATTTACCTATCAACCTGCAAGTCTTTGGCTGTGGGAGGAAACCGGAGCACCCGGCGGAAACCCACGCGGTTACAGGAAGAACTTGCAAACGCCACACAGGCAGTACCCAGAACCGAACCCGGGTCGCTGGAGCTGTGAGGCTGCGGTGCTAACCACTGCGCCACCCTCCTGTACATGACATACAGGAAAAAAAATGCAATAACCAATTCATATCACAAGGGATGCTGTAGTTACTTGTGTGACGTTACTATGTAATTCAACAATGGGCGTAATCCTGAATGCCAGACATGGGGACCACTTAGTCGAGTGACCAGCAGTGCTGAACCTCAGAAAATATGGGCCGGATTCAAATTTTGTGAAAAGTGATACATTTGATAGCTACAGATCAATCAGGCTAACATCAGTAGCAGGTAAGTATCTTGACATGATGTGGGCTAAAATTAATGCTAACCTTTGAAGATACGTTTAAAAAAAAAAATGACAACCAGCACAGATTTGTTATAGGTAAGTCATGTTTGGCAGATTTAATAGAATACTTCATGGAAATAATGGTGTATTGTTCAAGGAAATGCAGTGGATTTTGTTTGTATGAAATTTATTTAAGGTGTTTAATAAGGTGCTGCAGAGGAGACTAGTTGATCCAACGAAGGTGCAGGGGGTTGAAGGGGGAGTATTTATTTATTTAGAGATACAGCACTGAAACAGGCCCTTCGGCCCACCGAGTCTGTGCCGACCAACAACCACCCATTTATACTAACCCTACAGTAATCCCATATTCCCTATCACCTACCTACACTTGGGGCAATTTACAATGGCCAATTTACCTATCACCTGCAAGTCTTTGGCAGTGGGAGGAAACCGGAGCACCCGGCGAAAATCCACGCAGACACAGGGAGAACTTGCAAACTCCGCACAGGCAGTACCCAGAATCGAACCCGGGTCCCTGGACCTGTGAGGCTGCGGTGCTAATCCCTGCGCCACTGTACCGCCCCAGTATAGTCGCATGGATGGGAAAAACTGAAAACCGAGAGAACTGGTTAATGGGTGCTCTTTATGGCGCAGAGACTTAAGGATTCACGTGCATTAATCTTTAAAAGGGCGTGAAATTGATAAAGCTATATTTTTAAATAAAACATATGGGTTTCTAAGGAGGAGCATCATTTACAAATACCAACAGGCAAGGTTGAATCTACATAAATTATTAATTGGATCACTGTTGAATATTGTGTTCAGTTTTGGGCATTCTATTTTAGGACCGATATCGAGGCCATGAAAAGGGTAAAGAAGAGGTTCATTGAGATGAGACCAGACATGGTGGGCTTTGGTTATAATGAGAAAGAAAAGAAACTGGGGCTTTTGTATATGAGAAAAAAATTGAGATCTGATTAAGGCATTTAATATTATGAAGGATTTTGCTGAGGTTAGTAGAGAAACTGTTTTCACTGGTCAATGACTTGGTAATAAGAGGACATAATTTTGATATCAGTCAAAGAATAAAAGGTAAGATTCAAGAGCGTTTCAATTCCACCCCCACCCCTCCCCCCCAACCCCTCCAGAATAATATTGAATACAAATCTATACCAAAACTCTGATGGAAGCAGAATTCATAATCGCTTTTGTAAAAGAAATGGACAGACATTTGAAAAAAATTTGCAAAGGGTATGGGGAAAGGGCAGAGTAATGGGATTAAATGTATAGCTCAGTGATCTGGTGCAATGAGCTGATTGGCTGTTTCCTGCACTATCCGAGATTTCAACACGGGTTTCTGCAAATGATTTTGCATATCTACGTTGGGATTCGAATCTCAAAAAAGGTAAACTTCTGGTCATTTTAGAAGGAGGTACTTGACCATTTAAAGTTTTCAAACGTATTTCCTTCCACTTGGAGAGAAGAGAAAATTGATGATCTTTTCAGGGGACTTTGCAGTCCAATAAGTTGGCAAAATTCCATTCCACTTCTGGGACCTGGGTTTGGTATCCGCTCAGATTGATGGGATAAAAGTTCCGACTTGCTAATAGCTGTTTGTGACCAATATGCGATGTGACATTTTTACTGCAGTTCACAATGGGTGTGGCCCCATTAGATAAATCTGCTTCCACTGAGCACTAATTGACAGTCTCACTTGGTTGATGTAGGAAATGTAAATGTTACTGTTCTGCAGTTGGGGCTGCTGTTTTTGGGTTAGGGCTATGATACCTTAGTCAGGCAGATTAATAGTTGTTTTACTCTGCACTCAACCCATGCTGTATCTCTGATGAACCATTATGATCTGTGTCCAAGCTGGGACTGCACTGACAAATCTCGCTGTTGAATACAAAAAAAGGCAAAAACAATTGCTTTGTATAAAGAAATTTCAAGGGGAAGTGGTTAGACTCTCTCTTGTTGGAGGTGGTCATTGCCTGGCACGAATGTTACTTGCAACCTATCAGTGCAAGCCTAAATATTGTCCTAAATTTTACTGCTTGAGGGCACGGACTGCTTCATCATCTGAGGAATTATGAATGGAACAGAACATTGTGCAATCATCAGTGAACACCCCCACTTCTGACCTTATGATAGAGGGAAGATCATTGATGAAGCAGCTGAAGATGGTTTGGCCTAGGACACTGCCCTGAAGAACTCCTGCAGTGATGCCCTGGAGCTCAGTTCATTGACCTCCAACAACCATCTTCCTTTGTGCCAGGTATGACTCCGACCAGTAAAGAGTGTTCACCCTGATTCCCATTGACGTCAATTTTACAAGGGCTCCTTGATGCCACACTTGGTCAAATGTTGCTTTGGCGTTAAGCGCAGTCAATCTCATGTCAGTTCTGAAATTCAGCTCTTTTGTCCCTGTTTGGATCAAGGCTATAATGAGAGTACTGCTGAAAATAGAGACATTTTGTCATTTTCGTCTTGCACTCATCAGGACAATTCGCAAGAATACCAATGTAAGGGAAGCAACAAATTTATACTGTAGAAGTATAACCGGTAAGGCAGATGAACTTAGAGCTTGGATTAGTATTTGGAACTATGATGTTGTTGCTATTACAGAGACTTGGTTCAGGGAAGGACAGGATTGGCAGCTAAATGTTCCAGGATTTAGAAGCTTCAGGTGGGATAGAGGGGGATGTAAAAGGGGTGGGGGAGTTGCATTACTGGTTAAGGAGAATATCACAGCTGTACTGCGGGAGGACCCCTCGGAGGGGTCATGCAGCGAGGCAATATGGGTAGAACTCAAGAATAGGAAGGGTGCAGTCACGATGTTGGGGGTTTTCTACAGGCCTCCCAACAGTCAGCGGGAGGTAGAGGAGCAGATATGTAGATAGATTTTGGAAAGATGTAAAGGTAACGGTTGTAGTGGTGGATGATTTTAACTTCCCCTATATTGACTGGGACTCACTTAGTGCTTGGGGCTTGGATGGGGCAGAATTTGTAAGGAGCATCCAGGAGGGCTTCTTGAAACAATACGTAGATAGTCCAACTAGGGAAGGGGCCGTACTGGACCTGGTATTTGGGAATGAGCCAGGTGGTCGAAGTTTCAGTAGGGGAGGATTTCGAGAACAGTGACCATAATTCCATAAGTTTTAAGATACCTGTGGCTAAGGATAAGAGTAGTCCTCGGGTGAAGGTGCTAAATTGGGAGAAGGCTAATTATAACAATATTAAGCAGGAACTGAAGAATTTCGATTGGGGGCGGCTGTTTGAGGGTAAATCAACATCTGACATGTGGGAGTCTTTCAAACGTCAGTTGATTAGAATCCAGGACCGGCATGTTCCTGTGAAGAAGAAGGATAAGTTTGGCAAGTTTCGGGAACCTTGGATAACGCGGGATATTGTGAGCCTAGTCAAAAAGAAAAAGGAAGCATTCGTAAGGGCTGGAAGGCTAGGAACAGACGAATCCCTTGAGGAATATAAAGACAGTAGGAAGGAACTTAAGCAAGGAGTCAGGAGGGCTAAAAGGGGTCATGAAAAGTCATTGGCAAACAGGATTAAGGAAAATCCCAAGGCTTTTTATACGTGTATAAAGAGCAAGAGGGTAACTAGGGAAAGGGTTGGCCCACTCAAGGACAGAGATAGAAATCTATGTGTGGAGCTGGAGGAAATGGGCGAGGTACTAAATGAGTACTTTGCATCAGTATTCACCAAAGAGAAGGACTTGGTGGATGATGAGCCTAGGGAAGGGAGTGCAGATAGTCTCAATCATCTCATTATCAAAAAGGAGGAGGTGTTGGGTGTTTTGCAAAGCATTAAGGTAGATAAGTCCCCAGGGCCTGATGGGATCTACCCTAGAATACTGAGGGAGGCAAGGGAAGAAATTGCTGGGGCCTTGACAGAAATCTTTGCATCCTCATTGGCTGCAGGTGAGGTCCCAGAGGACTGGAGAATAGCCAATGTTGTTCCTTTGTTTAAGAAGGGTAGCAAGGATAATCCAGGAAATTATAGGCCGGTGAGCCTGACGTCAGTGGTAGGGAAATTATTAGAGAGGATACTTCGGGACAGGATTTACTCCCATTTGGAAACAAACAAATTTATTAGCGAGAAGCAGCATGGTTTTGTGAAGGGGAGGTCATGTCTCACTAACTTGTTCGAGTTTTTTGAGGAAGTGACGAAGATGATTGATGAAGGAAGGGCAGTGGATGTTATCTATATGGACTTTAGTAAAGCCTTTGACAAGGTCCCTCATGGCAGACTGGTACAGAAGGTGAAGTCACATGGGATCAGAGGGGAGCTGGCAAGTTGGATACAGAACTGGCTCGGTCATAGAAGACAGAGGGTAGCAGTGGAAGGGTGCTTTTCTGAATGGAGGGATGTGACTAGTGGTGTTCCGCAGGGATCAGTGCTGGGACCTTTGCTGTTTGTAGTATATATAAATGATCTGGAGGAAAATGTAGCTGGTCTGATTAGTAAGTTTGCGGACGACACAAAGGTTGGAGGAGTTGCGGACAGTGATGAGGATTGTCAGAGGATACAGCAGGATATAGATCGGTTGGAGACTTGGGCGGCGAAATGGCAGATGGAGTTTAATCAGGACAAATGTGAGGTAATGCATTTTGGAAGGTCTAATGCAGGTGGGAGGTATACAGTAAATGGCAGAACCCTTAGGAGTATTGACAGGCAGAGAGATCTGGGTGTACAGGTCCACAGGTCACTGACAGTGGCAACGCAGGTGGATAAGGTAGTCAAGAAGGCATACGGTATGCTTGCCTTCATCGGTCGGGGCATAGAGTATAAAAATTGGCAAGTCATGTTGCAGCTGTACAGAACCTTAGTTAGGCCACACTTGGAATATTGCGTGCAATTCTGGTCGCCGCACTAACAGAAGGACGTGGAGGCTTTGGAGAGGGTACAGAGGAGGTTTACCAGGATGTTGCCTGCTCTGGAGAGCATTAGCTATGAGGAGAGGTTGGAAAAATTTGGATTGTTTTCACTGGAACGACGGAGGTGGAGGGGCAACATGATAGAGGTTTACAAAGTTATGAGCGGCATGGACAGAGTGGATAGTCAGAAGCTTTTTCCCAGGGTGGAAGAGTCAGTTACTGGGGGACATAGGTTTAAGGTGCGAGGGGCAAAGTTTAGAGGGGATGTGCGAGGCAAGTATTTTACACAGAGGGTGGTGAGTGTCTGGAACTTGCTGCCAGGGGAGGTGGTGGAAGCAGGTACGATAGCGACGTTTAAGAGGCATCTTGACAAATACATGAATAGGATGGGAATAGAGGGATACGGTCCCCGGAAGTGCAGAAGGTTTTAGTTTAGGCGGGCATCAAAATCGGCGCCGGCTTGGAGGGCCGAATGGCCTGTTCCTGTGCTGTACTGTTCTTTGTTTTTTGTATGAGAAGATAGTGCTGATTGGTTGGCAAGTGGGCTCTGATTGGTGGAAGCATTGCCGTAGAGAATGCGCTAGTGTATGATGACTGAGAGTTAAGCTTTGTTTGAAATTTAAACCAGGCAGCTGACTCTGATTAGTCAAGGCATTGCTCTGAAGCATGGACCATAAGCTCTCACTTATTTTGTTTAGCTGAAATAGGCGCAATGTGTGTACATGTTCTTTCTGTCTGCAAAGAACAGGGTCCTGTGTATTAGTATATGTAGCTTCCAGTATGTGCAAATGCGCCACACTAAGACCCTGACTGACCATCTTAAATTGGTTGTCAGCATAGCTCTTAGCACACTGAGGATTATTTAGCAAATGTTGTCCAATCGTGGAATTACATCTAATGTTGGACACTGTGCTTTGAGTTTTGCAAGCACGGGCTGGTTGGGTACGGCCTGTACCTTGCCCGTTGCAAACATGGAAGTGACATGTTGTTTAATACAATCCACCAGTCTTTGGGTCATATGGTCCATATACCTAGCATCACAATGACATTGAAATTCATATATCACATTACACATTTGAGTGATGGGCAGAAAGTCTCTTTGCCTTGATGGCAGCATCCTGTTAGTGGCGAACACCACACGTGTTGCCACTGCACAGTAGCGGCGTGAAACAGCTCGCTTCACCTGTTGCTGAACTTTTTGTGATACATTGAAATTTTGTGATAATTTGAGGTAGGTTGGGCACTTTTCAGGGTCAAAAATGACAGCCTTCGGCTCATTGATAGGTTTGCGCCACCAACAGTATGCTGCCGTCAAGTCAATAAGACGTTCTGCCTATCACATAAATGAGTAATGTGATGTATGAATTTCAATACCAGTGTGATGCTAGATATATAGGCTGTACATCACAAAGACAAGCAGATCGTATGAAACAACATGTCCCTTCTGCTGTTAGCAATGGGCAAGGTACAGGCCGTACCCAACCAGCCCGTGCTTGTAAAACTCAATACACAGTGTCCAACATGAAATGTGATTCTGTGATTGGACGACATTTGCTAAATAATCCTCCGTGTGCAAAGAACGATGCTGACAACCAATTTAAGATTGTCAGTTGGGTTTGCAGTGTGGCGCCTTTGCGTGTACTGGAAGCTGCATATATTATTACACAGGGCCCTGTTCTTTGCAGACAGAAAGAACATGTACATACGTCGCACCTGTTTCAGCTAAACAAAATAAGTGACAGCTATTCACTGGTTCGTTCCTCAGGGCAATGCCTTGACCAATCAGTCAGCTGCCTGCTTTAAATTTCAAACAAAGCTTGGCAGTTAATTGTCATGTCACCATAAACTGGTGCATTCTCCATGGCAACACCTCCACTGATCAGAGTCCACTTGCCAACCAGTCAGCACTCTCTTCTCATACAGTATGAATTTATTCCTTTCCTTTACATTTAACATGTGGCTGGAGAACTGGTGTAGGAGGGAGGCATCAGATTTCTGAGACATTGGGACAGGTGGGACCTGTACAAGATGGAGAGGTTGCATCTTAGCAGGACTGGGATGAATATCCTCGCAGAGAGATTTGCTAGTGCTGTTGGGGATGCTTTAAACCAAATTGTCATAAGGATGGGAACCTGAAAGGAAGCTCAGATTGGAGGGAAGCAAAACTGGTAACTTGACAGGGTTATGGGAACCAGGAGCAAGTAACGGAGAGGAATACCAAGGTGCACAGAATACTGGGAGAGATAGATAGCTCGAGAGTAGGGAATAGCAAGCTATTAGGTGGGATCAGAGTAAGGGACAAAGTAATAAAGTCTGAATCAGGGTAATGTGCATGTATGTGAATGCACAGAGTGTGATTATTGAGACTGGTGAGGTACAGGCGCAGATTGCCATGTGGAAATATGATGTGGCTGTAACAGAGACCTGGCTCAAAGTAAGGCAGGACTGGGTGTTAAATATTCCTGGATACAAGGTGTTCAGGAAAGAGAAAAAACGGGGAGGGGTGACTGTATTGATTAAGGAGAGCATTGCAGTGCTGGAGAAAAAGGATGTCCCAGAAGGTTCGAGGACGGAATCAATTTGGCTAGAGCTAAGGAACAAAAAAGGTGCAGTTACATTGCTCTGTGTTGTCTACAGGCCACCAGCTAGTGGGAGGGATATGGAGGAACAAATTTACAAGGAAATTAGAGAGGTGCAAAAATTATAGGGTAGTTATAATGGGGGACTTTAATTATCCAAACATAGACTGGGATAATAGTGTAAAGCTCATTGAGGGGCAAGAGTTCCGAGAGTGTGTTCAGTATGTTGCTAGTCCAACAAGAAAGGAGGCACTGCTAGACCTGGTTCTTGCGAATGAGATGGGTCAAGTGGATCAAGTATGAGTAGGAGAGCATTTAAGGGATAGTGATCATTGTATCATAACATTTAGGCTGACTATGGAAAAGGACAAAGAGCAATCCAGGGTAAGAATAATTAACTGGAGGAAGGCCAACTTCAATGGGGTAAGAATGGAGCTGGGGCGAATAAATTGGAGTCAGAAGCTGGGCTGGGCTACTTTAAAGAGATAGTTTGGGCACAGTCAAGGTATGTTCGTTTGAAGGGAAAAAGTAGGGCAAACAAATCCAGAGCTCCCTGGATGGCAAAAGAGGTAGAGATTAAGATAAAGAAGAAAAAGTATGCTTATGACAGTTGCCAGGTAGAAAGTACTGTTGAGAACCAGGCTGAATATAGAAGGTCCAGAGGGGAAGTGGGAAAGCAAATAAGAGAAGCAAAGAGAGTGCATGAAAAGAGACTGGCTGCTAGCATTAAAGGAAATCGTTTTCTGTAGGCATATAAATAGTAAAAGGGTGGCAAAAGGAGGAGTGGGGCCGATTAGGGACCAGAAAGGGGATTTACACATGGAGGCAGAGGGCATCGCTGTGTTATTAAATGAATACTTTGCATCTGTCTTTGCCTGGGTTGCATCTTCTTCCTTGGTAATGTTGAAAGAGGAGGTAGGTCAGACACTAGAGGGGTTTAAATTTGATAGAGGAAGTATTAGATAGGCTGTACTTTAAGTGGATAAATCACCAGGACCAGATGAGGTGTATCCAAGGATACTGAGGGAAGTGAGGGTGGAAATAACAGAGCACTGGCCATAACTTTTCTTTCATCCTTAGGGCATAGACAAGATGGTGGAATGGACAGACAAGTGGCAGATGTCGTTCAATGCAGAGAAATGTGAAGTGATTTATTTTGGTAGGAAGAACATGGAGAGGCAATATGGAATAAAAGGTACAATTCTAAAGGGGTGCAGGAGCAGAGGGACTTAGATGTATATGTACATAAGTCATTGAAGGTGGCAGGACAGGTTGAGACAGCGGTTAATAAAGTGTACAGCATCCTGGGCTTTATTAATAGGGGCATAGAGTACAAGAGCCAGGAAGGTATGTTGGACTTATATAGGACTAGTTCGTCCTCAGCTGACTTATTGCGGCTAGTTCTGGGCACTGCCCTTTAGGAAAGATGTGAGGGCATTGGAGAGAGTACAGAAAACATTCACTAGAATGGTTCCAGGGATGAGGAATTTCAGTTATGAAGATAGATTGTAGAAGTGGACTGTTTTCCTTGGAGGAGAAGGCTGAGAGGTGATTTGATTGAGGTATTCAAAATCATGAGGGGTCTGGGCAGAGTAGGTAGAGAGAAACTGTTCCCACTCGAGAGAGGATCGAGAATGAGAGGGCACAGATTTAAAGTATTTGGTAAGTGAAGCAGAAGGTCTGGAATGTGCTGCCTGAGAACGTGGTGGAGGCAGGTTCAATTGAAACATTCAAAAGGGAATTAGACAGTAATATGAAAAGGGAGAATGTGCAGGGTTACGGGGGAAAAAGCAGGTGAATGGAACTGAGGGAATTGCTCTTTTGGAGAGCCAGTGCGGGCACGATGGGCCGAATGGCCTCCTGCACTGTCACGATTCTGTGACATTGGTATTGTTGCGAATTGTCCTGATGAGTGCAAGACGAAAAGCTTCGACAAATTGTTAATTTTCAGCAATACTCCAGTTCTGTACTACCAGACGACTATTTGCTCTGATGAGATCTGGAGCTGAGTGATCCTGCTGGAACCCAAACTGAATATCAGTGAGCAGATTTTTGGTGAATAAATGCTGCTTGATAGCACTGTCAATGACATCTTCCATCATTTTGCTGATGATTGGGAATAGGTTGATGGGGCGGTAATTGGACAGATTGGATTTGTCTTGCTGTTTGTTGACAGGACATACCTTTTTCCATTTTGTTGGAGCAGATGCCAGTAGTGTAGCTGCATTGGAACATGTCAATCGCGTGCCTAACACCAGACTTCCAAAGCAGCTGTTCTACTCAGAACTTGGTTGTGGCAGGGGACTCCCAGGAGAACAGCGGAAACGCTTTAGAGATTTCCTCAAAGCATCCCTGAAGAGATCCATCATCCCTGTTGACTCGTGTGAGTCCCTGGCTTGTGACCGTCCTAGATGGGGAAAGCTTATTTGGGAAGGTGTCGTACAGCTCGTTGGGAACATGCGGAGTGCACAAAGCTCCAAACTACTCATCTACCTGACCCTTCAAGCACCATCTGCCCTTCATGTGGCAGAGTCTGTAGATCATGCATTGGACTTGTTAGCCATCTCAGTACTGTTACGGCCAGATGAGCAAAAGAACACGAGAAATAGGAGCAGGAGTAGATCATGTGGCCCATCGAGCTTGCTCTGCCATTCTGTACGATCATAGCTGATTTTCGGCTTCAACTCTACTTTCCTGCCCACTCGCCATATCCCTTGATTCCCTGAGAGACCAAAAGACCAAAAATCTGTCTATCCCAGTCTTAAATGTATTCAACAATGGAACATCCACAACCCTCTGGGTAGAGAATTGCAAAGATTCACAACCCTTTCAGTGAAATAATTTCTCCACATCTCAGTCCTAAATGATTGGCTCTTTTATCCTGAGACTGTACCCCAATGTTTTAGATTCCCTGACCAGAAACAATCTCAGTATATATCCTATCCAGTCCCTTCAGGATCTTGTATGTTTCAGTGAGATCGCCCCTCATTTTTCTAAATTCCAGAGAGTGTAGGCCCAATTTACTCAGCTCCTCATCCCAGGGACCCATTTAGTGAACCTTTGCTATACTGCCTCAAATGCAAGTATATCCTTTCTTAAATGTGGAGACTTAAACTGCACAGAGTACTCTAAAAGTTGTTTTACCAAAACCCTGTACAATTATGGCAGTATTTCCTTAATCCTGTAGTCCAATCCCCTTGCAATAAAGGCCAACATGCCATTTGCCTTCCTAATTGCTTGCTCTACCTGCAAGCTAACTTTCTGCATTCCTTGTGCAAGCACACCCCAAGTCTCTTTGAACATCAACACTTGCAAGTTTCACACCTTTTAATAAAAATTCTGCTTTTCTATTCTTAGGACCAAAGTGAATAACTTCACACTTCCCGACATAATACTGCATGCCAACTTGTTGCCCACTCACTTAACATGCCTATATCACTTTGCAGTCTCTCTATGTCCTCCCCACATCATCAGCAAACATGGATACATTACTTTATGTCTATTCATCCAAGTCATCAATATCGATTTATAAATAACTGAGGCCACAGCACTCCACTATTTACTGATTGCCAACTTGAAAATGCCCCATTTATGCTCACTCATTGGTAAACAGACAGGAAGCAATCATGTCCATGCTAATATATTACCCCCAACTCCATGACTCCTTATCTTGCCTATTAACCTTTTTGTATGGCATCTTATCCTTTTGGAAATCCAGGTATACTACATCTACTGGTTCCCCTTTATCTCCCCTACTAGCTACATCCTCAAAAAACTAATAAATTTGTCAAATAGGATTTCCCTTTGGTAAAACCATGATGTTTTGTTCTAATCATACTATACTTTTCTAAGTGCATTGTTAAGGCTTCCTTAATAATGGATTCAACATCTTTCCCTCCCCTACCCTCCCAGCATTCTGAAGGGATCATTCCCTCCGCGGCACCCTGGTCCACTCCTCCATCACCCCAACACCTTGTCCCCTTCCTTTGGCACCTTCCCATGCAATTGCAGGGGGTTTAATACCTGCTCTTTTACCTCCTGTCTCCTTACCATCCAAGGCCCCAAACACTGGGGTGAAGCGTGATTTACTTGTACTTCTTTCAAGTTGGTGTACTGTATTCGCTGCTCACAATGCAGTCACCTCTACATTGGGAGACTAAACACAGATTGGGTGACAGCTTTGCGGAACACCTCCGCTCAGTCTGCAAGCATGCCCCCGAGTTTCCGGTTGCTTGCCATTTTAATTTACCACCCTGCTCCCATGCCAACATTTCTGTTCTTGGCCTGCTGCAGTGTTCCAGTGAACCTCAACGCAAGTTTGAGGAACAGCACCTCATCTTCCGATTAGGCACTCTACAGCCTTCTGGACTCAACATTGAGTTCAACAATTTTAGAGCATGACTGTCTTTGTTTTTTTCATTTCATTTTATTTTATTTTATTCCATTTTTTTAACCATGGGCCTGTCTTAAACTTGTTCAGGGTTTTGCTTTTGGACAGAGCTGTTCATTATTCTGCCATTAACGCTATCTCTGGACTAATGCTTTGTCTTTGCATACATCTATTAGCACTCCCTTGGCCTTTGTTTTGTGACATCTTTGTCATTTCATCTTTCCTGCCCTCTGTCTTATCACACACCTTCCCTTTTGTTGTTGTTGCCCTCCCCCCTTTTCACTTGCTCTAGGCCTATTACATTTCCAGCCTTTGCCAGTTCTGATTAAATGTCACAGACCTGAAACATTAACTCTGTTTCTCTCTCCACAGATGCTGCCAGACCTGCTGAGTATTTCCAGCACTTTCTGTTTTTGTTTCATCAAATTAGAGTCTTTGTAGTTGACATGTGGCCGTCCCCTACAGTGGACCAGGATGTGGAATTCTCGGTCATCCATTAATGCCTGGACGAGTATAATCCTGTTATGATGCGGCTACTTCACACCTTCTTTATTTCAGAAGATCCCATTCAATTCAGGAATGTCTCTTGATGGTTTCAGGATGGGTGTAACCCACACCTCTTAGTCTGGAATGGAGGCAGTGTGTCAGTGTTCGAATACACAGGCCAGGTCATCTGACCTTCGCTGGCCATCCTTTTCAGCATTGTCCCTTTTTTTTTAAAGAAGGTAAAGTCAATTTTTAAAGAGTCCATCTTGAATAAAGTTCATACCTTAAAAGTCGTAATATGATATCACTTCACTGGGCATGACAGCAGCCATTGAACCATAGTGGAAGTATGTCATCCTCGATCCCGAGAGACTACCTAAGAAGATTTGAATAGCTTGAGTAGAACTGGAGCTGGTTCTGGAGCACAGGTCTTTACTACAGCCGGAGTGTTGTCAGAGCCCATAGCCTTTGCCTTATCCAGTGCGCTCAGCCATTTCTTCATAGCCCATGAAATGAATCAAGTTGGCTGAGGATCGGCATCTGTGATGGTCGGGGTCCTGAGGAGGAGGCTGGGATGGATTATCCACTCGGCCCTTCTGGCTAAAGATGGTTGCAAACGTTTCAGCTTTGTACTTTGTACTCATGTGCTCAGTTCTGCCATCATTACGTTGGGGGTGCCTATGGAGCCTCCACCTCCTGTTAGTTGTTGAATTGCCCACCACCATTCACAACTGAATGTGGCTGGACTGTAGAATTTTAATCTGATTAGTTGTTGCGAGATCGCTTAGGTCTGTCTACAGCATGCTGCTTCCATTGATCTACTTTCCAGCAGAGGGTAGCAGATAATTATCAGTAGTGGGAATCTTGTTTCCTTTATTGTTTTCTCCCCACCTTCTCCCCCACACTCCGCAGCCCACTGATGCCCTGGAATACTGAAGTCATTTCTAGTTTCAGCTTCCCCAGCATCTCCATTTTGACTAAATGGTAGGCCAATGATTGAACCTTGGATAATAAAAGCAAAATACTGCACATGCTGGAAATCTGAAATAAAAAGAAGAAATGCTGGAAATACTCTGGCAACATCTGTGTAGAGAGAAGCAGAGTTCACGTTTCAGGTCAGTGACTCTTCATCAGAACTGGCAAAGGTTAGAAATGCAATAGGTTTTAAGCAAGTAAAGCGGGGGTGGGGAAAGAGATAACAAAAGAGAAGGTGTTGATAGGACAAGGTCACAGAGAATAACTGACCAGTAACTCATGGAGCAAAGGCAAATGGTATGTCGATAGTGTGGTGAAAGACAAAGCGTTAGTGCAGAGAGAGTGTTAATTGATATAAAAATGAACAGCCCTGGCCCCAAGCACAAACATGAAAAAAAAACAGTTGGTAGGCACAGTAGAAACAAACTAAAATAAAATAAACGAATAAAAAATAAAAAAATAACGAAAAATAAAAAGGGGGGCTCGTCATGCTCTGAAATGATTGAACTCGATGTTCAGTCCGGCAGGCTGTAGCGTGCCTAATTGATAAATGAGGTGCTGTTCCTTGAGCTTGCGTTGATCACTTGAACACTGCAGCAATCCCAGGACAGAGATGTGGACATGAGAGCAGGGGGGTGTGTCGAAATGGCCAGCAACCGGAAGCTCGGGGTCTTGCTTTTGGACTGAGCGGAGGTGTTCCGCAAAGTGGTCACCCAATCTGCGTTTGGTCACCCCAGTGTAGAGGAGACCACATTGTGAGCAGCAAATACAGTATACTAAATTGTAATAAGTACAAGTAAATCTCTGCTTCACCTGAAAGGAGTGTTTGAGGCCTGGATAGTGGAGAGAGAAGAGGTAAATGAGCTGGTATTACATCACCTGCGATTGCAGAGGGAGGTGCTGTGGGAAGGGATGAGGTGGTGGGGGTAATGGAGGAGTGGACTAGGCTGTCGCGGAGGGAACAATCCCTTTGGAATTGCTGACGGGAGGAGAGGGGAAGCTTCAACCTTGGACCTTTCTAGTCTGTACTGCACCATGTGATTTATGCTGAGTTGCATTGAAGTCTGATATTTTGTGCTCAAGCATTTAAAATGGCACCATGGGGTAACCTTGTTCTGAACTTCCCTAAATACAAGTGTGTTTTGTTTTACTTCTTAATGTTTGACGTTATGGGTGGAGATGTAATTTCTTTTTTGAACTCATTTTGAGAAATTGTGCTCATGACTCACCATGTTTTGCAGCTCTGCATTTTACACTATAGTAACATGAGAAGTACAGCAGGCCAGTTTCTATTCAGTTACTTTCTGTTTCTTTGCCATAGTGTAAATGACCAGCAAATACTGAAATAAAATGGACTGTTAATCTTGTGGAGAAACTCTGTTACGATCTACTTTAGCTTTTCAATAAGTTAATAACCTAATGCTTCAAAGCTTCAGGGCTCTGTCTCTTCCCTATTCATACTTAAGGTGTGCTCCTTGAAACAGTGAGTGATTTCCCACCGAGGTAGCAAAATGGTAAGTGAGCTCCCTCAACAGTGATCTCATGCTGACAAATTTTCTCACTTCCTCTCTTGAAGGTGCCTCATGCAAGTCGCCATTCATTGTTATTATGTGAGCCCAGTGAATGTTGGCATATATTTTGACCATGGAGGATATTGCAGCCAAGCACAATCCTGTTCTATTCTGATTTCCATACATGTGCATTTTCCAGCAAGGGTCACTTGATGGCATTGTGGGTAAGAATCCTGGCTGAATTACTGGCCAGGTGAGATCCACTACCTCTACACAGCAGCAATGAATCATCTGGTCTGCCTGGCTTGGTGCTGCATATTAAGTTCAGGGCCAGATTTGGCAAAGATCTTGGGTTGTGCTTGGCTCCCTTCTCAGCCAGAGATCGTGTACAACACAGAGAGACATAACAAAAGGAAAGGAGAAAATAGCTTTTTATGTAAAAGCCCTGGTCTAAAAAGATCACTTTTTCTTTTAGATGTGCTGGAGACTCAGTTCAAGAAAGAAAGTCTATGCGATGGGCAGGATCACAGTTTTATGGTGACTAATTCAATTTCAGTTTTCTTTGCATAGAATTTCTGTATTTTACCTGTCTTTTGACAATTGTATTCTGCAATTCTGTCCTTTTACAGTGAAGATCAATGGTTTCTGGAGACACATTCTTTTTTAATTGTGATTCCAGCATTCATTAACTAGCGTTTGTGTGACACTGAGCAGGTTTTTTTTGTGAAAACTGTAAATCAGTGCTGTTTTGAGGCCATCACGTAAATATTTTTTTCCTGGTAGTCTCTTTGCATTTTTCCAGGATTTAATTTGGGAATTTTTGCAATTTAAGCACAGAACTGGCTTGTTTTAAGAACATCACTACAGATTTACCCTTTCACCAGTGTGAACATAGAGTTAACATATTTTCTGTGAACCTCCATAAGATTTCAGCCGATACACATATTTCTATTTAACAACTTCAGTTTAATTTTGTTTTATTACCTCCAGTGGAAGATGTTGGCTCATTGGTTGGGTATAGCTCTACAGACACCAGCAGCCCTCCCAGCACTTCATTCAGCAAAGAGGGAATCGGGGAAAACCCTCCGCTGGCTGGAGTCATACCTAGCGCAAAGGAAGATGGTTGTGGTTGTTGGAGGTCAATCATCTGAGCTCCAGGACATCACTGCAGGAGTTCCTCAGGGTAGTGTCCTAGGCCCAACCATCTTCAGCTGCTTCATCAATGACCTTCAATCATAAGGTCAGAAGTGGGGATGTTCGCGGATGATTGCACAATGTTCAGCACCATTCGTGACTCCTCAGATACTGAAGCAGTCCGTGTAGAAATACAGCAAGACCTGGACAATATCCAGGCTTGGGCTGATAAGTGGCAAGTAACATTCGCGCCACACAAGTGCCAGGCAATGACCATCTCCAACAAGAGAGAAGCTAACCATTTCCCCTTGACATTCAACTGCATTACCATCGCTGAATACCCCACTATCAACATCCTAGGGGCTACCATTGACCAGAAACTGAACTGGAGTAGCCATATAAATACCATGGCTACAAGAGCAGGTCAGAGGCTAGGAATCCTGAGGCGACTAACTCACCTCCTGACTCCCCAAAGCCTGTCCACCATCTACAAGGCACAAGTCAGGAGTGTGATGGAATACTCTCCACTTGCCTGGATGGGTGCAGCTCCAACAACATTCAAGAAGCTCGACACCATCCAGGACAAAGCAGCCTGCTTGATTGGCACCCCATCTACAAACATTCACTCCCTCCACCACCGACACACGGTGGCAGCAGTATGTACCATCTACAAGATGCACTGCAGCAACGCACCAAGGCTCCTCAGACAGCACCTTCCAAACCCGCGACCTCTACCAACTAGAAGGATGGCAGCAAATGCATGGAAACACCACCACCTGCAAGTTCCTGTCCAAGTCGCACACCATCCTGACTTGGAACTATATCACTGTTCCTTCACTGTCGCTGGGTCAAAATCCTGGAACTCCCTTCCTAACAGCACTGTGTGTGTACCTACCCCACATGGACTGCAGCGGTTCAAGAAGGCAGCTCACCACCACCTTCTAAAGGGCAATTAGGGATGGGCAATAAATGCTGGCCTGGCCAGCGACGCCCACATCCCATGAATGAATAAAAAAAAATTCACATGACCATGTTTCAGGCAAATGTGTGTTGATTAATTCTATTAACCATGAGAGGCATCACGTTTGAGTCCAACACTGTCCTCCAGTGATACCAGAAGCATGCACTTTCAGCAAGGGGCACTACATTGTGTACAGAACCAAGGCTCTGGTGGCTGTTTGGTCTCCTTTCCTCCCCTCTTTCCCTCCATCCTTCACTCAGCGCCCATTGTTCATGACTGATGGCTGGGTTCCTTTTAAAATTTTATTTTTACTGATTTCTATTGATAAATCTCAGATTTTTTTTCTGGATGTAAAGTGAAAAAAAAAATCCCTTCTGAATTGGAAAACCTCTACTCATTTCCCATTGTTTTGTTAGCAAAAATTTAATCTGGCGATGTGTACAAATTACTTGTGCGAGCTGATATATGTTATGCTATATGTGGTAAGAGGCAGAAGGAGCCCATTTATTCCTTGTAAGGTCAGAAACTAAATGAGACTGCGGAGCAGCGAGATCCAGGATTACATATAAATAAATCACTAAAAGGAGCAGTGCACATTGATAAGGCCGTAACGAGTGCATACAAGTACTGGGGTTCATTTCTAGAGGAATAGAATATATATGCAGCGAATTACTTTTATATTTATATAGAACCCTGGTTAGATCACCATTGAAGTACTATGTGCAGTTCAGGTCTCCATACTACAGAAACCCATACAGAGTGTGCAAAAAAAAACTGATGAGGTTATTGCGAGAATTGAGGGGGTGTAACCATCAAAAAATATTGAGGAGGCTGGGTAGTGCCCCTTTCCCTGATAAAAAGAATGCTAAGAGACCTGATGTAAGTCTTTAAAATTAGGAAGGGCTTCGATTGGGTGGATGTGGAAGAGCTGTTTTCACTTCCAGATGAGTCCAGAACAAGGGGGCATAAATATAAGATGGCCACTAATATCAAATTTCTTTCAAAAGAGAGTGAGAATGTGGAACTTGCTGCCACATGGTGTGGTTGAAGCAGATAGCATCGATGCATTCAAATAGAGGCTTAATGCAAACATGAGGGAGAAGGGAATAGCAAAATCTGGGGACTGGGTCGTAAGAGGTAATAGACATCAGTAGGTTGGGCTGAATGGCCTGTTTTTGTGCTCTGTATCTTTTGTCATCAGATTGGAATGGTTGAAACAGGAAATTAAACTCTGAGTGTATTACACTCTTGGAAATGCTCAGATGTACTTCATTGAAAAGATATACCTTTTTCACCTGTGGAGTTGGATATCTCTTTACCGTTTCTATTCCAGTTCTATAGTTCAGGTTATATTTTCTATTACCACAGACAATTCTTAATGCTTACTATTATATTTTACTCTTGCGGTGCGTTTTTTTTGTGTGACCAAGCTTATGATGTGAACTACCAACGAAAGAGGATTTCACTGAACAATAGTACCCTTTCTGTGTTGGCCCTGATTTGGACCAGATCCAAAATCTAACATTTTCAGTGCCAGTGTAAACTTGGCGAGCCTTCATTCTGAATAGATCATGACTTAAAGTACAGCCGCCTGTGGGGTAGGTTTCATATGAAGTCACAGTTGAAAGCAACACTGTATTCTCAGTTTCATCCCTTCCACCTCCTCTGTAATTAAACCATGTTGCCCACATTGAGTGCTCGTAATATAAACAAGTTAGCTCGACTTGGTCTGACCTGGAGTTTGTTTCTTGTGCCAGGATTATAGTCTTTTAAAAAAAAAATCTATAATACCATTTTGTGGGAAAATATCGGAAAGGAGTGATTACATTTTTGTAAGCTTTTTCATGCCAGTGCTAACTAATGACAAAACTATATTTGCTTGTTTTTTTGCAAAATATAGAAAAAAAACTGGAAAGTCTATTAAAAGTTAAAAGTTCTAGTGGAACGGACTACTCTAATGTTGCTCTTTTGTTCGCGATATCCTCTGGACCTCTGAATGTAATCTGTCTTTTTCCTCCCAAGCATCTTTGTATACATTGTGTATTTAGTATCTGCCAGATTACAGATTTAACACCACAGTCTTTAGGAACAGTTGTAGGCTAATAAGACTGCTCTGTTGTTATATTCACCCACCAATGCAGTGTCTTATATCCCTCAATTCCTTTTTTTTCCAGAAATAAATCTGATTATCTCTCAAACCTATTTATACTGCCTGCCTTAATGCCCTTCATTGGTACCTAATCCGCAACTCAGCTATCTTTTAGGGGGGGGGGGAAGTGATTTATGATTTCCTTTTTTATTAACTTCCAGTTTTTAAATTTGTGGCACTGGTATTCAAACCCTTGATCAGTTGCAGGATTCGTTCCCCCAGCAGGAAGCCAACCAATCCATCGATCCAGATTTTTGTAAGTTTTCAATACCATCTGGCTGTTCACCCATCACAGGAGAACTTATCAGCGGTTGACTGCACTTTGTTCATGTAAAATCTGATTTAGTCACTAATGATCTGTGGCTGTTGGGAATGCAGATGTGGCTAACACTGCATTTCGGATTAGTAAATAAAAATGAAACGTGGACATAGTTATTGGGTCTGTGATCTCAACATCTCATTCGCAAGGTGTATGTGTACTTTAACATTTTTGTGCATTTTTTGGTAAAATGGTGAGAAAAAGCAGTGCGTGTGAGTGTATTTTGAATGTTGTGAGTGCTTTACTGCCTTGGTTACTGCTTATTTATTGGGCATCTACTGAAATGGTGTGTAATATTTGTGAGAAAGCCAATGTTAAGCACCATGGAAATATCAGCAATGTTGCATAGAGAAGGAAACTGACATCATGGTCAGCTCAATCAATTGAAATGACCACACCTGACCAGCAGAAGAAAGCAAGTCTAGCCAAACACCTCCAATAGGGCATGTCATGGCAAAGAGCAAATAACAATCAACCATGTTCTGGATAGAGAGTTTGGGGTGCTGTCTAGATGGAGAGCAGGGTTGGGGGTGGGGGTATGTCTGAATGGAGAGCAGGAGTGGCTGGATGGTGAGCGGGGCTGGTGTTGGTGTCTGGATGGAGAACTGGTTTGGGGGGTGGGTTTCTGGAGAGTGGGGGTGGTGTCTGGATGAAGAGTGGGGGTGAGTGAGGGGCGGGGTGGGGGGGAGTTGCTGTTCTGTCTTGTGTGAGTCAGCCACCTTAAGCTATTACTCCGATTAATTCAAAGTATTGCTTGCAACTACATATAAATACATATACAATACATCGTGTTTACAGCACAGGGGTCATTTGGTCCAACTGGTGTACTCTGGTGTTTATGCTTCACATGATCCTCCTCTCATCCTTCTTTATCTAAGTCCATCAACATATTATTCTATTTTTTTCTCCTTCATGTGCTTATCCAGGATCCCCCAAATGCATTTATGCTATTTGCCTCAACACTCTAACCATTCTGTGGGCAAAGAAGTTTCTCCTGAATTCCCTATTGGATATATTTGTGATGATCTTATATTGATGGCTCTTGTTCTCTCCTGCAAGTAGAAGGTAAATCTTTTCTATGTCTACATGATGGGTTGGCGCAGTGGTTAGCACCGCAGCCTCACAGATCCAGGGACTTGGGTTTGATTCTGGGTACTGCCTGTGCAGAGTTTGCAAGTTCTCCCTGTGACGGCGTGGGTTTTCGCCGGGTGCTCCGGTTTCCTCCCACAGCCAAAGACTTGCAGGTTGATGGGTAAATTGGCCATTGTAAATTGCCCCTAGTGTAGGTAAGTGGTAGGGAATATGGGATTACTGTAGGGTTAGTATAAATGGGTGGTTGTTGGTCAGCACAGACTCGGTGGGCCGAAGGGCCTGTTTCAGTGCTGTATCTCTAAATAAAAATAAAATAAATACATTATCAAATCCTTTCATAATTTTAAAGACCTCTACAAGGCCGCCCGACAGTCTTCTCTTTTTCAAGAGAAAATATACTTAGCCTGTTAAATCTTTCCTAATTGGTGCAACCTCTTAGTTCTGGTATCATCCTGTTAAATTTTTTTTGCACCTTCTACAGCTCCTATAATATGATATAATATCATTTTTATAATATGCAGACCAGAACTGTGCCCAATATTCTCTAAGTATAGTGTGAACAAGGTTCAAAACGAGTTTAACGTATCCTCTCTGCTTTATATAATAAAAGCAAAATAATGCGGATGCTGGAAATCTGAAATAAAAACAAGAAATGCTGGAACCGCTCAGCAGGTCTGGCAGCATCTGTGGAAAGGGAAGCAGAGTTAATGTTTCGGGTCAGTGACCCTTCTTTGGAACTAGCAAATATTAGAAATGTCAAAGGTTATAAGCAAGTGAGGCGGGGGTGGGGCAAGAGATAACAAAGGAGAAGGTGCAGATTGGACCAGGCCACATAGCTGACCAAAAGGTCATGGAGTAAAGGCAAACAATATGTTAATAGTGTGTTGAAAGACGAAGCATTAGTACAGGTAGGGTGTTAATGGACTGAAGATTGAACAGCAGCAAGTACAAACATTAAAAAAAAAACACTGGGTAAGCAAACTGAACAAACTAAGATGAAATGAAATAAACACAAAAAAAATTGTAAAAAATGTAAAAAAGAAAAAAAAAAAGAGAAAAAATAACTAAAAATAAAAGTAAAATGAGGGGCCCGTCATGCTCTGAAATTATTGAACTCAATGTTCAGTCCGGCAGGCTGTAGTGTGCCTAATCAGTAAATGAGATGCTGTTCCTCGAGCTTGCGTTGATGTTCACTGGAACACTGCAGCAATCCCAGGACAGAGATGTGAGCATGTGAGCATGAGAGCAGGGGGGAGTGTTGAAATGGCCAGCAACCGGAAGCTCAGGGTCCTGCTTGTGGACTGAGCGGAGGTGTTCCGCAAAGTGGTCACCCAGTCTGCGTTTGGTCTCCCCAGTGTCGAGGAGACCACATTGTGAGCAGCGAATACAGTATACTACATTGAAAGAAGTACAAGTAAATCGCTGCTTCACCTGAAAGGAGTGTTTGGGGCCTGGGATAGTGAGGAGAGAGGAGATAACTGGGCAGGTATTACACCTCCTGCGATTGCAGGGGACAGTGCCATGGGACGGGAACGAGGTGGTGGGGGTAATCGATGAGTGGACCAGGGTCTTGCGGAGGGAACGATCCCTTCGGAATGCTGACGGGGAAGGGAGGGGAAGATGCATTTGGTAGTGTCATCACGCTGGAGCTGGCGGAAATGGCAGAGGATGATCCTTTGGATATGGAGGGTGATGGGGTGGAAAGTGAGGACAAGGGGAACCCTGTCACGGTTCTGGGAGGGAGGGGAAGGGTGAAGGTAGAGGTGCGGGAAATGGGCCGGACACGGTTGAGGGCCCTGTCAACAACAGTTGGGGGGAGGAGTCCTCGGTTGAGGTTGCTTTATAGTTCTACCCCTCTTGAAGTGAACTCGAACGCCTTTTTTTAGGCCCTATTCACCTGCATTGCTACTTTTAGTGATTTATGTATCTGTGCCCTCTGATCTCTCTGCTTGTTACCCCATTTAGGCACTCCAGGGAGTATGTGGCCTCCTTATTTTTCCTACAGAAATGCACCACCAGACACTTATATTCAAGTTAATTTCCTGTTGGCTATAACTGCCAACATGTACTTTTCTGCTTCAGACACCAATTTCCACTTAATAACTGGTACTAAATAAAGCGTTTCGTGCCATTTCTCACTCCCTGGTAGATAAAACATCCAAAAACAGGCATTAATCCGGCTTGGTGCTTGCCTGTTGTATGCTAATATACAGAATGGAGAAATGCAGGGATGGTTTCATCAGCAAAGGTGTTTTGGTTTGTAGCTCAATAAACATAATAGTCAAAAGAATGCTCCAGGTGGCAAGCTAATTTTTAGACAAGCTAGTACTTGCAAGTCCATCAAATCATAATACTGTTTTGCATTAAAATGTCTAATTTAAAGTAGACTATGTTGATTACATCTCTAAGACAGACTTGTTTTTGCACTGCAGCTTCTATGTCCTCAGCATGTTCCAAAGTGCTTTTTAGCCAATAAATTGTTTGTAAAGATAGGCACTGATGCTCATACATAGTCTTGACAATTAACTTGCTGTTACGACCAGGTGAGAAAGGTGTCTATGGGTCTTTTGCTGTCTTTATCTGGTCTTAGTGTAACAGGGTTTAATTTTAAACACACTTGTGTTTTGAGTTCCCCCTTTGTGAATCCTTGTTGACAACTTTGTAATTATAGGGCAAAGAAATGAGCACAACCAGGCTTTCTTTGGTTTAAAGAAGAAAGATGAAATTTATTAAACCTTAAACTTGAACTCTAATGTGGTTAACGCCTATGGATATACGACGCGCCCACACTAGCATGCACACGCGATACATGCATGCAAAATAGGGACTGAAAGAAGTGCACAGTGGTGCAGTGGGGGCGGCGCAGTGGTTAGCACCGCAGTTTCACAGCTCCGGCGACCCGGGTTCAGTTCTAGGTACTGCCTGTGCAGAGTTTGCAAGTTCTACCTGTGACCGCGTGGGTTTCCGCCGGGTGCTCCGGTTTCCTCCCACAATAGGTTGATAGGTAAATTGGCCATTGTAAATTGTCCTTAGTGTAGGTAGGTGGTAGGAGAATGGTGGGGATGTGATAGGGGATATAGGGTTAATGTAGGATTAGTATTAATGGGTGATTGTTGGTTGGCACAGACTCGGTGGGCTGAAGGGCCTGTTTCAGTGCTGTATCTCTTAATAAATAAATCAATAAAGAGCAGAAGAAAGGATAAGTAGAACAGTTTGAGGCAAAATCTGGTTACTGTTTTTTGAGCTCGCTGCAGCCCTTGGTTGAAGATATGGTCTTGCGTTTTATTGGGGCCCAGTGTTCCTTTTAAACCTTGTTCACGCAGGAGACCTTTTTTCTCTTTTGAGTTTTTGTATTCAATGACTTCCGAAGCTGGTGAAAGCAAGATGAGGGCAGACAGGAGGGGAGGTAATTCTTGCTTCAGTTCCAGGAGAGATCTTCACTCCATGAGGACACAGCTTTGTCTCAGTTCAAATCTCAACAGCCAGCTAGTCATGTGACTAAAACTGGTCTGACCCCTTCTGTGTATTGGGGAAGCAATGACTGGGTCTCTTTTGTTCCAACACTGCTAGTGCTATGCAAATGTCTTTCCAGTCAGGGTCTTGCAATTTTAAGTTTTGATGTTCATGTGGTGAAATCATGTGTGCCTCAGTCTTGGCTGGTGGTGGGGTGGGTGGGGTTCCTGACACTTGCATACAGCAAGGTCCCACAAGCAACATTGAAATGAATCATTAGTTAATATGATGGGTGGCTACCAGCATTGTTTCCCTTGCCCAAGCTATCATGCCAACACTTCGCATCTGCTTACCATGTCTCCCAAAGACTAGGAAGTAATTGTAAGGAGTAACACCAATGACTGCTATTTTGAAGAAGATCATTTCCTTGAGGTAAAGCTGCTTGTATCCACTACAAATGCAAGCTACAATTTAAACATTTCTTTTCAGCAAAAAGGAACATAAACAACAAGGCAAGGGAGTACACAATGGATGGTAGGACGTACAGAAAGTCAGAAGGACCTTGGTGTACTTGTCCATAGATCACTGAAGGCAGCAGCACAGTTAGATAAGCTGTAGATAAGGAAGGCATATGGGATACTTGCCTTTATTAGCTGAGGCATAGAATATAAGAGCAGGGAGGTTATGATGGAGCTATATAAAACGCTAGTTAGGCCACAGCTGGAGTACTGTGTGCAGGCCTGGTCACCATTGTATAGGAAGGATGTGATTGCATTGGAGAGGGTGCTGAGGAGATTCACCAGGATGTTGCCTGGGCTGGAGAATTTCAGCTATGAAGAGAGACTGAAAAGGCTAGGGTTGTTTTCTTTAGAGCAGAGAAGGCTGAGGGGGGACATGATTGAGATGTACAAGATTATGAGGGACATTAATAGGTTAAATAGGAGGAAACGTCTTCCCTTATCGGAGGGGTCAAGAACCAGGGGCCATAGATTTAGGGTAAGGGACAGGAGGTTTAGGGGGAATTTGAGGAAACATTTTTTCACCCAAAGGGTGGTTGGAATCTGGAATGCACTGCCTGAAGAGGTGGTAGAGGCAGGAACCCTCACAACATTTAAGAAGTATTTAGATGAGCACTTGAAACGCCATCACATACAGGGCTACGGGCCAAGTGCAGGAATATGGGATTAGAGTAGTTGGGTGCTGTATGGCCAGTACAGACACGATGGACTGAAGGGCCTGTTTCTGTGCTGTATAACTGTATGGCTCTATTTGACAAACTTGACTGAATTAATAAATAATTCTGTTTTTTAATCCTGTTCTTTTTCCTATTTCCTATTTTCCTATTTCCTGTTTCAGGTATTTATGTACCCTAATTTTTATATAACCAGACCTTTTAATTTGAGCTCTCCCTAAGTCCATATGCATGCACATTTTGGCTGAAACTCTGGACCTGAGCCCATTAATCTATTTCCACTTTTGATTTATTTTAAAATTCTTTTCTGTTTACCCCTCCTAGCCCTCTCTCTTCTATTGTCATGCCTCCTTTCATTTTTCCACTCTCAGGTACTCTTCCCTCCCAATTCCCTTTCAGTATTCCTCTACCTTGCTGCTCTTTTTCTGCCATCCTAGGCTTGACTCCCTCTTAGGTAAGCCTACAGCTTCCCTTTGTGCCCCTTGTCATGCAGGCCCCCCATCTGCCAAGAATGAGGCACATTAATATCGCCACATGGACATTAAATTTCAAATTGTTGCTGGGAAGAAGAGAAGACCTATGACGAGGGGTTGCCAGGCCCCTGGCTGTAAAGACGTTTTTGCATATTAACAGACCATGTTTGTAGACGAAGGACCATTCCCTGACACACACCATACACCGAGTCAAGACGTGGTCAGACCAGTTAGTCACATGACTAACCTGCTTGGCAACCTGGGGTTTTCTGAATTGTACAGTTTTGAACTGAGAGTCTGCACCTGGATTGAAAAGACCTCTGCTGGCTCGCCACAGCCTCTCCTGTCTGCTCCCATCTCTTTCTCATGGAACTCCAAAACCCACTGAAGATACATGAACCCCCAAGAGAGAAAAGTCTCCTCCAGTGAACAAGGTTTAGGAATAATACTGGGCCCCAATGAAAAGTAAGATCTACCTACAATCAAGGACTCTACTGTGAGCTCGAAGAACCGTAACAACAACGCTTCAGATATTACCTCAAATATTTCCACTTTTATTTTTTATGTTGCTATTTGCATGTGTGTATCGCGTATGCATGCTAGCGTGAGTGCGTTGTGTATCTGTAGGCGTCAACTGAATTAGAGTTTAAGTTTAATAAATTTCACTTTTCTTTAAACCTGAGAAAGTCTGTTGTGCTGGTTTCTTTGCCTTATAAATGGAAAGCGGTGAACAAGGATTCACCAAGGGGGAGCTAAAAGCACGGTGTGTTTAAAATTACAGCAAGACCAGGTGAAGGCTGAAATGGAACCCTCGACCCCTTTCTCACCTGGTCGTAACACTCTCTTGGGATCTTCCGATGGCCTCATTGAGGCACTTGTCGTTAGCTCCTTATGGACAAGATTCCCAATTTCCCTATCCCAATTTTGTTCACCTTCCCGTCAGGTAAGTCTGCTGGGGGCTAATCTTGCCAATCATCCTCCTGTCCAGCTCACCCCTCCCACTGCTGACCATGTGGACTGTACCAGCAGATCAGTCCTCACAACCTCTCTATGCATCTCCAGAATGGCTGTTCACTTGTGAACAAGGCCCTTGCCATCTGTGAACGTATTGTGGATGATTGCGTCAACATCATGGCCTTAACAGAAATCTGGCTGAGGGGTAATGACACCTTGCCCCTTAATGAAGCCTCCCTACCTGGTTACATTTTCCACCACTTGTCACAGTGGTGGTGTGGCACATATTACCAGATCACACCTTGGTCTGACCCTCTACTCCTCTGGCACTTTCTCCTCCGTTGAACATCCCACCTTGTTCCACCCCTCTGACTCTCTTTGGAAATTATTGTTCTCGAACACCCTCCCAAGTACAATAACATTTTCTCAGCGCGATATCTTCACTGCTTTCCTCCCTCAGCCTCTGCACCAAATGACTTCTCATCCTTGGTAATTTCAGCCTCCAACTCATCATGTTCTCTCTCCTCTGAGTTCACTGCCCTGGTATCCTGCCTAAATTTCTCCCTCCATGTAAACTCCCAAACCCATATTCACAGCTATCCCCCTTGACCTCATCTCGTGCTCTTGCTAGTCCCATCATATCAATTACAGGTAATGCCGTCTCTGACCACTTCTTTGTATCGCTCTCCACCCACATTCCTCTTCTACGCCCCAACCCTACTATCTCCTTTGTGTCCCTGGGAAATAAACTATCCCCCAATTCACTTACAACTGCACTTTCAAAATCTCGACTGTTTTGCCTTTTGCCCACCGTTCGTCACAACATTTCTGCAGCTACTAATTTGCTCAACTGCACCCTCACCTCCACCTTTGTTGCCCTAGTCCCCAATAAAACCATTACTCTCTCTCGCCCTGACCCTTCCCCTAGTATGGCCCTCATTTCCACTCCCTTAAGTCCAAGGGATGCAGACTTGAAAGGATATGGCAGACCATGGCTTCGCCATCCACTGCAAAATCTGGCTGTCGGGTCCTGCTCTCGTCTGCTAAAACTGCTCACTATTCCAGGATCATCCTGGAATGCAAAGATAATCCCTGCCGCCTTTTCTTTTCTTCAAACTTCTCTCTTAAACCCCTCTTCTATCCGCTGCACACTCGCTTGCAACAATAAGTGTGAGAAGCTCATGGACCTCTTGGTCACTGAGATCGAGACAGTCTTATCAGCTGCTCTGCCGTGTCCCTTCCACTAGTCCACCTGGCCAAACTTCCTCTAAAGCTCCCCCCTGTCCTAGCCCTGAACTCGTATCTTTTTCTAGTTCTATCTCCCCTCATGTCCTCTCTGAACTCTTGTCCATGAGACCCACCTCCTGCTCTCTTGATCTTATTCCCACTTAATTGCTCCAATTTCCCTTTCCTCTCCAAAGTCCTTGAACATGTTGTCCCCGACCAAATCCATTCCCATCTTTCCTGGAACTCCATGTTTGAATCCCACCAATCAGGTTGCCACCCCTGCCACTGTCCCGAAACCATTTTTTATCAAAGTCGCAAATGACATTCTCTGTGACTCTGACCAGACTAAGCTTACCCTCATCCTTCTTGACCTGCCTGCAGCCTTTAACATGGTCGACCACACCATTCTTATCCAACACCTCTCCACTGTCGCCTAGCTGGGTGGGACTGCTGTCACCTGGTTTCATTCTTATCTAACTGTAACCAGTGAATCACTTGCAATGGGTTCTTTTCCTTCTCCCGCACTGTTACTCTAATGCCCCCCAAGGATCTATCCTTGGCCCCCTCCTATTTCTCATCTACCCTTGGTGACGTCATCTGAAAGCGCAGCATTAGTTTTCACATGTACACTGACGGCACCCAGCTCTACCTCACCACCACTTCTTTCGACTGTGCTACCGTTGCTAAATTATCAGACTGCTTATCCGACATCCAGTATTGGATGAGCAGAAATTTCTTCCAATTGAATATTGGGAAGACTGAAACCATTGTTTTCGGTCCCCGCTCCAAACTCCGTTCCCTAGTTACCAACTCCATCATTCTCCCTGGCAGCAGTCTGAGATTAAGCCAGTCTGTTCGCATTCTTGGTGTCGCATTTGACACTCAGATGAGCTTCTGATCTCATAATCGTATTGTCACTAAGACGCCCTATTTACACTTCCATAATATTACTCGACGTCAACCCTGTCTTAGCTCATCTGCTGCTGAAACCCTCATTCGTGCCTTTGTTACCTTTGGATCTGACTATTCCAATGCACTCCTGGCTGGTCGCCCACATTCTCCCCTCTGTAAACTTGAGTTCATCCAAAACTCTGTGGCCTGTGTCTTAACTCACACCAAGTCCCGTACCTTTATCACCCCAGTGCTCGCTGATCTACATTGGCTCCCAGTCAAGCAATGTCTCGATTTTTAAAATTCTCATCCTTGTTTTCAAATTGCTCCATGGCCTTGTGCATCCCTATCTCTGTTATCTCCTCCAGCCCCACAACCCTCCGAGATATCCAATTCTATATGTAATCTCCTCTAATTCTGATCTCTTGAGCATCCACGATTTTAATTGCTCCACTATTGGTGGCTGTGCCTATGCCTTCAGCTCTGGAATTTTCTCCACCTCTTTTGTCCTTTTAAGATGCTCCTTAAAATCTGCCTCTTTGACCAAGCTTTCGGTCACTCGCACTTATTGGAGGTGAAGATAGAGCAGATGGCTAAGAAGGGTTGAAGAAAGACAATTTGCAGGAGAGAAATAAGTACTGTATATGACAAATACAATGTCATTATTGCAGAGCCACGCATGTGACTAACCAGTGCTTATTGGACAAAACTGACTTGGAGAGTAGAAGTATTTAGATGATGTGATCCTTTTTATAAGCATGAAGTAGATAGGAACAGGAGAATGCCATTCAGCCTCTTGAGCCTGTTCCACCATTCACATCACTGCAATCATCACTGATATGTACCTCAACTCCATTTAGCTAACCGTACCTAACAACGATCTGTTGATCTCGATCTTGATGTTGACCCAGTGTCCACAGCCTTTTTGGGGACAGAGTTCCAGATTTCACTGCCAGATGTGCGAAGAAGTGCTTTGTGATTCAACCCAGACTGAATACGACCATTATAAATTTTGCATTTGTCTTAAATATTCTCTTGACAATTTGCACACAGCAAGGTCCCACAAACAATGTAATTAATGTGTGGAATGACTGTTTTGGTTGAGCAATAACAGGACAGCAGGAGATTTCCCTGCTCCTCAAATAGTCTGATGGAATCCAAGTTGCATATCATGGCTTTCACAGGTGCTCTCATACGCTTCATTGCATTCTCAATAGGTGGACTAAAACAGTTCAGTGAGATGAAAGGAGATACAAATTGTTACTTTGCAGAAAGCAGATGATTATAGAGTGAGAGTAATGCAAACTCTCTTACTTTACTTAACTTCAGACCCTTCCTTACACTATACCATGTTAGTGGGCAAACTAAACATTTCCTGGTCAACCTTCTGGTCCTGTGTGGCTGAATTTGAGCTGAGCTCCTGACAAAAACTTAACCTTATTCACTAATCATGTAGCTATTGTCCTTTTTGTATTTGAACTGCTAGGAAGTGGAAGGGCTGTCCCACCAACATCTCTTCCATTTAGGGATTCACAAGTTAGCCTATTAGCCAAACTGGTTACTTCTCTCGGAGTATATTCTTAGCAGTCAGCTTCCTGCTACCTACCCAAGCATACCATCTTGAATGAATGGCCTGCCTAATGGTACTTTTGAGTGTGATAGCAAATGACTTATTTCCTATGGCCACTGTGGAAAACGGTATGGATAGTTGGCTTAGTAAGACATCGCTGTCCTGTTTGTCTTAGTCTAAGGAGCATTTCAAACTTGTGTGAACTTACTTCACTCTAAAACATAGCACATAACCATAGCTCTTTCTCCAATCCTTTCTGTGGATAAATGGCCCAAAAGAAAATCCTGAAGCGCGGCAACAACGCAGGTTAACATTCTGTGTGGTTGGTTGAAGGTGGGGGAGATGGGGGTGGTAGTGGTTGAAAATGGCAGAGGGTGGGGGAAGAATTGGTCATCACCTGTACTGCAAAACGGGGAAAGAAAATCGGACTTGGTGTAAAACGGGCTGCTCATTTGCGATGAGCTTGTTCACTATTAGCATAGACCAGTTTCACACAGTATATTTAAATAGTTAGGTAATGCTGATGTGGTTACAGACTGTATGGGATATCAATAACAGCACACAGTTTGGTTGAGGTAATTTGAATACCTGCTGAAGATTCTATAATATAACCACAGTAAAAAAGATGCTTCGCCAGTGCTTGAGTTCTGTACATTGTCCACTTAACTTGCAGACATGTACTTCATGACCAAAAGCAACTTTGTGCTACATTGGCTTTGTTAATGGCTTCTTGCATTGGCCAGATCTGTGGCTGCTGATAGCTGTGTGATGTTGAAAGCAGGAAGCTAGAAAACTTTTCATGTAGATTTTTATTAGGACATGGAATCCTCCCCACAAATGGGGGTTGACCCAGTAACTATAACTTGTTTTGAAAGGGAACTGGATAATTATTTGAAAATAAAAAAAACTTAAACCATATTGGGAAAGGGCAGAGAAGTGAGGTTAGAGTGATTCATTCCGGTTGAAGAACTAACATCAATACAGGTACAGTGGGCTGAATGGCAGCCTCTTGTGCTGCGATTTTACAGAGAGACATAATTGGAGTGTATTGGATCAGCACTTACATTGCAGTTTCTGCACACAATTCCTCCAAGTTGTTCTCAGCTGTGCTACAATGAGACAACCCTCAGCAGATGGCTAGAATTAAAAGTTGGGACCCTGGGTCATTCTTAAGCAAGCTAACAGCGTCTGAATAGATCCACCACACAGTTCAGCAGCAACTGGTCATATGACCGAATATACTTCAGATTTCTTATTTATGAAATCCATTCTATCTTTATCACATTACAATCTTAAACAGTCATGTGCCAAAATTGAACATCTGTGGTTTAATATAGTGTTGGTCCAAATTGAATTATGTTCACAATCTCTGGGGAATGACTTCACTAGCCCCACTTTTTTCAGTTTTTAAGGCCGTCTCAATTGTGCTACAGTTTTGTCTTAGAAGCTGCACTGTATGCATTACTCTGTTGGGGTCCATAGGGTTTTGTTCCTTAACTCGTGTTTAAAAACAGTTAGCTTTTTAAATTTAAAAAATCATTATACCTGTTAATATTTTTCAAAAGTTCTTGTGCTTTTTTTTGAATTCCTGACTCACTAATACATGAAAACTATTATATGTGCATTTGGACAGAGGTGGTCTAACACCAAAAGTATTTTAATCCCTGATACCGTGTTTTCACAAGGGGCTCAGTCAGCTGGTTCCCAAGGTGATAAATTAGTTTTCTTTCACTGGACAAATAGCAAGTAGGAGCTTTTCATGAACGTACAATTCCCATTTCCTTTTACACAAAGGGACAGCCCAACTGCAGAGACAATTTTCATTAATAACTACTTTGCAACTTTTTTCTAAATTTTGAGGTAGTGGAATGAAAAGAGGATTTGAGTGGGATCGGTGGATCTCCGAGCGTGGCAGAGCTCTGCAGCCCCAAAAGGTCACCGTGCTTCTGAATGGTTGAACTAATACTAATTAAAGGATTGCTGCTGTCTTCTTGGACGGCTTTCCAGAAACTTGAGAGCAGCTTAGCTAACTTTTCCAAGGCAAGGCATGGTGAGATTAGGGTTTCTATAGCAACTAATTTATTCGATATAGACATAATGCTCATAAAAGTGGCTGTATTTCGATCAAACATTTTTCAAGTTTAAGGATGGGCACCCTCTCTCTGGACAGTGGAATTTCTACAGTGCAACTTCTAATTTGCTTAGTTTAGAATTAAATATTGGATTTATTTGATGTAGCTGCTGCCTGTATTCCTGCCCTATTCATATTAGGCCAACTTTCACAAGCTGGGAGGTAGAAAAATACTGTCTCTTGCTCTTGTTTGTTGTGGTTACCTCTGTCCCCACTTTGTGGCTGCGTGGGGACCAGTTAAAGCAACCCTGATGTAAAATAAAAGATCGAAAACTGCACAGGCTGCAATGACCTTGTTAATTTTATGAGATTCATGTGTTGAATTCACCTGACTCGCTTCTTGAGCATTTGAATTGTTTTCTCGAACCAAGGATTGAGTGGACCTGGGCATTTAGGAGATCTAATTTAAGTTTGCAAAATGGACCATTGGATCAGATAGGTTAAATTCAGTGGTGTATTTGATAAGAATCAGGCAAATATATCGAGTGCATTGTCATTTCATGCAAAAATATAAGTTCCATAACTTGGCATATATTTCACCCTAGTTCAAGAGAGTCGATTGCAGTAGCCCATTTACAAATATTTGGCCACTGCTTTGGTTTTGGAAAAGGAAGTTAACTTGCAATGCTGCAATACTTTTGAGTCTCATGATTGAGAAATCTAACGTGTCTCTTACAACCAACAGAGGTTGAAAATGAACCATTCATATTTTTCAAAGTATTAACAGGGCATGGTAATATAGTTCCATGAAGAGACTATCTTGCCATGGCTTATCCGCTAAGTAGTTCATAAAGATGTGCACCTTCCTAATCCATAACTTATATATGGATATGTAATTTGCACATGAACACCATTAAATTTATACGAATTAAAAAGCAGTAAAATTGTTTTGCTGGATTGTTACATCTTCACGCTATGGTCATCAAATAGACCAACCCATTGGTAAAAGACAGCTATAGACAACAGATTCAATAAGAATCAATTCGGTCATCAAAGCAACCAGCATTAACCAAATTTCAACCTGAGCCTCAAATTGAAGAGTTTATGTTTTCATTTCCAGGGGATTCTAAAATTGGGATAAATTTCAGTCATTCAGATCTGGTTGAAATTACTGATCTGGTTGATTAGTCACCTGTTTAGTAAGCAAGCTTGGCCTTTGCAAAATCAAAATGTGTTTCCAATTTTTTTTCTGATATTGACTCTGTGTTGATGGAAGAATATGAAAAATGCAATACATTGCAAGCTCTTTTTGGGTCATTGCAACCTTGGGTAACCTATTTAAATTATCTGGAATTTAAACAAAAGTACATATGGAGTTCATTGAATCCATGGAAGTTAATATTGTAACACTGTTCTCTGGCTTGGGTTCCTGTCTGATGGTTTGTTCCTGTGCCTGCCTTCAGACCAGGCATTAGCATCTGCTACATCGCAACAAGAGAGGAATCTCTTGACTCACTCCTGCTCTAAAGCCATATCGTCTTTCTTCTCATAGCTTGCCTTGTTGCATGTTTGATTGTATTTAGAACTTAGTTGTTCCTGTGCTCTTGCTGTGCTCCCAACACTTGTATTTCTTCCATGTTAGCTTTTCCAACACAAACCTATTTACTTTGTTACTTTTCAGTTTAGCTGTGCTTCACAAAAACATGGGATGGGGGCAGTAGCATAGTGGTAATGTTATTGGGCTAGTAATCCAGAGGGTTGGACTAATGCTCTGAAGACATGAGTTCACATCACACCATAACAGTTGGGGGAATTTAAATTCAATTAATTAATTAGGAATAAAAATGCTAGTCTCAGTAATAATCATGAAATTAAGATTAAGATGGAGAGTGAAGTAATTGAATCTGAAACTAGGGTCCTGAATTTAAGGAAACTACGAAGGTATGAGGCGCGAGTTGGCTATGGTAGATTGGGGAGCTTTACTAAAAGGGTTGACAGTAGATAGCCATTGGATAATATTTAAAGAACGTGTGCATGAATTACAACAGTTATTCATTCCTGTCTGGCCCAAAAATAAAACCGGAAAGGTGGCTCACCTGTGGCTTACAAAAGAAATTAGGGGTAGTATTAGATACAAAGAGGAGACATATAAAATTGCCAGAAAAAGCAGCTAGTCTGTGGATTGGGAGCAGTTTAGAATTCAGCAAAGGAGGACAAAGAGGTTGATTAAGCGGGGGAAAATAGAGTACGAGAGTAAACTTGCAGGGAACATAAAAACTGACTGTAAAAGCTTCTATAAATATATGAAGAGAAAATAATTAGCGAAGGCAAATGTAGGTCCCTTACAGTCAGAAACGGGGAAAATTATAATTGGAAACAAAGAAATGGCAGAACAAATGTACACATACTTTGGTCTGTCGTCACAAAGGAGGACACAAATAACCTGCCAGAAATGTTAGAGAACCAAGGGTCTAATGAGAGGGAGGAACTGAAGGAAATCATTATTAGTAAAAAAAAAATAGTGCTAAGGAAATTAATGGGGTTAAAGGCTGACAAATCCCCAGGGCTGGATAATCTACATCCTAGAGTACGAAAGGAAGTGGCCCCGGAAATTGTGGATGCATTGGTGGTCATCTTCCAAAATTCTATAGATGCTGGAGCAGTCCCTACAGATTGGAGGGTGGCAAATCTAACTCCACAATTTAAAAAAGGAGGGACAGAATAAACAGGGAATTACACACCAGTCAGCCTTACATCAGTAGTGGGGGCAATTCTAGAGTCTATTATAACGGATGTGATAGCAGAACACCTGGAAAGCGTAAATGGGATTGGACAAAGTCGGCATGGGTTTATGAAAGGGAAATCATGCTTAACAAATCTACTGGAGTTTTTTGAGGATGTAACTAGCAGAATAGATGAGGGGGAACTGGTGGATGTGGTATATTTAGATTTTCAGAAAGCTTTTGATAAGGTCCCACACAAGAGGTTAGTTAACAAAACTAGAGCACATGGGATTGGGGGGAAAATATACTGACGTGGATTGAGAAATGGATAATGGACAAAAAACAGAGTAGGAATAAATGGGTCATTTTCTAGTTGGCAGCTGTGACTAGTGGGGTACCATAAGGATCAGTGCTTGGGCCCCAGCTATTCACAATCTATATCAATGATTTGGATATGGGGATTACATGTAATATTTCTAAGTTTGCAGGTGACACAAAACTAAGTGGAAGTGCGAGTTGTGAGGAGGATGCAAAGAGTCTTCAAGGGGATTTGGAGAGGCTAAGCGAGTGGGCAAAAATTTGGCAGATGAAATACAGTGTGGAGAAATGTGAGATTATCCACTTTGGTAGAAAAAGCAGAAATACAGAGTATTTTGTAAATGGCGAGAGGCTGGGAAGTGTTGAACTTCAAAAGGACTTGGGTGTCCTTGTTCATTCGTACTGAAAGCTAACATGCAGTTACAGCAAGCGATTAAAGCAAATGGTATTCCTTCATTTACAAGAGGATTTGAGTATAGGAGTAAAGGAGTAAAGATGTCTTGCTGCAATTATATAGAGCCTTGGTGAGATGCACCTGAAGTATTGTGTGCAGTTTTAGTCTCCTTACCTAAGGAAAGATATACTTGCCATAGAGGGAGTGCAACGAAGGTTCACCAAATTAAGATTAAATTGACTGGGCCTTTATTCTCTGGAGTTTAGAAAAATGAGAGGTGATCTCATTGAACCAAACAAACTTCTTAGAGCTCAACAGGGTAGATGCAGAAAGGATGTTTCCCTTGGCTGGGGAGTTTAGAACCCGGGGACACAGTCTCAAAATAAGGGACAGGCTATTTAGGACGGAGACGAGGAGGAATTTCTTCATTCAGAGGGTGGTGAATCTGTGGAATTCTCTGCCCCAGAGGGCTGTGGAGGCTCAGTCTGAGTATGTTCAAGACTGAGGTGGATAGATTTCTACATAGTAAAAAAAATCAAGGGATATGGGGATAGTGCAGGAAAATGGTGCTGAAGTAGAAGATCAGCCATGATCTCATTGAATGGTGGGGTGGGCTCGAGGAGCTGAATGACGTACTCCTGCTCCTATTTCTTATGTTCTTATGGTGAGAGAACCAACAAGAGGGCAAAACTTACTTGACCTCATCCTCAGTAATGTACCTGTCTCAGCTGCATCACTCAGTGACAGTGTTGGTAGGAGTGACCGCTGCACAGTCCTTGTGGAGATAAAGTCCCCTCTTCACATTGAGGACACCTTTGATCATATTTGGCCCTACCGCCCTACTAAATGGGCTACACTCGGAACAGATCTAGAAACTCAAATTTGGGTATCCATGAGCCTCTGTGGGCCATCAACAGCAGCACAACCACCATCTGTAACCTCGTGGCCTGGCATATCCTTCACTCTACCCCTACCATCAAGTAGGGTTCAACCCTGGTTCAATGAGGACTGTAGAAAAGCATGCTTGGAGCAGCATCAGGCATACTGAAAGTGAGGTGTCAACCTGGTGAAGCTACAACACAGGGCTACAAGTATGTTAAACATTGGAAACACCATGTCAAAGACAGAGCTAAGCAATTCCACAACCAATGTATTAGATCAAAGCTGTGCAGTCCTGCCGCATTCAATCGGGAATGGTGGTGGATAATTAAACAACTAACTGGAGCAGCAGGCTCTGAAAGTATCCCCATCTACAATGATGGGGGAGCCCAGTGCATCAATGCAAAAGTCAAGGCTGAAGCATTTGCAGCCATCTTAAGCCAGAAGTGCCGAGTGGATAATCCATCTTTGCATCCACCTGTGATCCCCACCATTAAGATGCCAGTCTTCAGAGAATTTAATTCACTGTGATATCAAGAAATGGCTGAAGGCAATGGATACAGAAAAGGCTATGAGCTGTGACAGCATCCCAGCTGTAGTACTGAAGATGCATGCTCCACAACTGGCTGTGCCCTTAGCCAAGCTGTTGCAGTATAGCTACAACACTGGCATCTACCTGACAATGGGAAAGTTGCCCAGGTATATCCTGTTCATAAAAAGCTGGACAATCCAATCTGGCCAGGTACCCATCAGTCTACTCTCGATCATCGGCAAAATGATGGAAGGTGTCATTGACAGTGCGATCATGCAGCACTTAGACGGCAATATGCTACTCACAGAGACTCACTTTGGGTTCCACCAGGGCCACGTGGCTCCAGACCTCATTACAACCTTTGTTCAATCATGGACATCAGAGCTGAATTCCACAGCTGTGGTAAGAGTGACTGCTCTTGACGTCAAGGCACCATTTGACCGAGTGTGGCATCAAGGAGCCCTAGCAAAGTCAATGGGAATCAGGGGGAAACTCTCCACTGGTTGGAGTCATTCTAGCACAAATGAAGATGGTTGTGGTTGTTGGAGGACAATCATCTCAGCCCCAGGACACCACTGCTGGAGTTCTTCAGGGTAGTGTCCCAGGCCCTGCCATCTTCAGCTGCTTCATCAATGATCTTCCCTCCAACATAAGGTGAAAAGTGGGGATGTTGGTTGATGATTGCACAGTGTTCAGTACAATTTGCAACTCCTCAGATACTGAAGCAGTCTGTGCTCTCATGCATCTAGTCCTGGACAATATTTAGGCTTGGGCTAATGAGTGGCAAGTAGCATTCGTGCCACACAAATATGACCCAATGAACACCTCCAACAAGAGAGAATCTAATCATCTCCCCTTAACATTCCATGGTATTACCATTGCTGAATCCTCTACGAACAACATCCTGGGGATCACCATTGAGCAGAAACTTAACTGGACCAGCCATATGAATACTGTGACTACAAGAGCAGGTCAGAGGCTGGGAATTCTATGGCAAATAACTCACTTCCTGAATCCCCAAAGCCCGTCCACCATCTACAAGCATAAATGGGGAGTGTGATGGAATACTCTGCACTTGCCTGGATGGGTTCAGGTTCAATAACACTCAAGAAGCTCAACACTGACAAAACAATCTGCTTGATAGGCACCCGATATGTGACCTTAAACATTCAGTCCCTCCAGAACTGGCGGACAGTGGCAGCAGTGTGTACCACCTACAAGATGTACTGCACCTACTTGTCAAGGCTCCTTCGACAACACCTTACCAAACCCACAGCCTCTACCACCTAAACGAACCAAGGTAGCAGATGCATGGGAACAGCACGAACAGCACAGTCATCTGGTGCCTGACGGTTCAGCCCCCCCCTCCCCCGCCCCCCAAAGTCACATGCCATCCGGACTTGGAACTATATTGCCGTTCTTTCACTTTTGATGAGTCAAAAACCTGGAACTCCCTCCTTAACGGCACGTGGATTGCAGCGGTCCAAGAAGGCAGCTTACCACCACCTGCTCAAGGGCAATTAGGGATGGGCAATAAATTCTGATCTTGCCAGTGACGCTCACATCCCAAGAAGGAATAAAAAAAATGTACATGCTACGCTTCTAGTTTTTTGGCATGATGGCTTTGACTGGACTTTGAAAAGACTCGTAGCACCTACCTATGCTACCTCAATTTGATGTACTGCAATCTTGCTCGGATGCTCCTTCAGCCACTATTTAAGAAGAAATAACTTCTCTTGTATCCTAGGTGACAAGAAAATATTTGGGTTATTTCCGACTGTCCCGTAGCTGCATCAGCCTTGACAAAGGGATGGAAACATTCGTATCTGCATACAATGTGTACGTTTACTGATAGGTCCATCAGATAGTTGATGATCTCTTATCTGATGCCATTGCCATCCAGAGAAGGACAGCGGTAACCAAATCACACCAGGAACATAGAGACGAAACTGGACAGTAAGTGGGCAAATGGTATATCCTATTGAGTGCTGAAGATGCTATCAACTGTTGTGGAAAATTGACAATGATGTTGCTTGTGTATCTTGATTTTAAAGGACTAGCATACTTCTGCTACATGAGCCCGGATTTTGTTCTCTGTAGCGAAGGAACAACTTTTGCCATGACCTCGTGTACAGTTGTCCACAGACTTTCTGCAGGCTTGTCAGCGGACGCTTTCAGTCATCTGGTGCCTGTCTCAGTGCGGCGCCCTCTACAGGTGGCATTTGTGGCAACTAATAGAAAGCTTCTTCGAACAATCAGATTGAAGTGTCCTCAAGAAGATATGCAGAGCCCAAACCAGGACGTAAAAAAACAGGAAATAAAAATTACATTTAGAACATTCTTCTTTTGGGCCTCCTTATCTCGAGAGACAATGGATACGCGCCTGGAGGTGGTCAGTGGTTTGTGAAGCAGCGCCTGGAGTGGCTATAAAGGCCAATTCTGGAGTGACAGGCTCTTCCACAGGTGCTGCAGAGAAATTTGTTTGTTGGGGCTGTTGCACATACACAGGAAGCAATGTAAGGGTTGGAAAATATAGATGGGATCAAGGTAGAGAGGTAAGAGAAAAACAGAAAAAGTAAAAAAAAATTATTTTATAATCTACAGCGTTAATTCTCTTTTAAAGGATTGAGTCTCCACACTTATAAAAATAATTTTTCAGGCCAGCGAGATTGCTCAGCAGTAATTACCACTTATTACACCATTTAATAAATTACTTACCCCTAAATGTGCCAGCCCTAACTTTTCCAGCTGTTTTTAGTGCATAAGTAATGGGCATGTACCCCAAGTTCACGCGGTTAGTGATTTCAGTGCTGAGTTTCAATGAGAACTGCAACAGCACACCCTGTAGAGGAGCAGGGTATCTCTAACAGCAACTTCTGAATTTCAGTGTCAACTATGCATATTTGAACACAAGAAATAGGAGCAGGAGTAGACCGTATGGCCCATCAAGCCTGCTGTGCCATTCAGTACAATTATTGCTGATTTTGGGCGTCAATTCCACTTTCCCACCTGCTCCCCATATTCCTTGATTCCCTGAGACCAAAATTCTGTCTATCCTAGTCTGAAATGTATTCAACAATGAAGCATCCACAGCCCTCAGAGGTAGAGAATTCAAAAGATTCACAACCATTTGAGTTAAGTAATTTCTCCTCATCTCAGTCCTTAATGATCGGCCCCTTATCCTGAGACTGTGCCCTCTTGTTTTAGATTTCCCAACCAGTAGAAACAATCTCTCAGCAAGGAGCTGATCTCCTTGTGTTATTGTTATAGCAAAATCCGGGTCAGTATTCAAACAATGTTGGGATAAGGAAATGCAGAAGACAACTGAGAAAATTGATACAACAAGAATGGTCCAGAAAAGTAAACGCTCTACTTGTGTATTCACCAAACCTTGTTTCTGTTCATCTTCGGAATATTGTTTGGTTTGCTTCTCTGCTCAGTGCAAACTCAGCTAATGTTAACTCTGCTCAAGACAAATACTGATCAGTGGATTTGGATGATGACTGCCATTTCTAGGTGGAAGCTTATCCTGTGCTCTGTCAGCAAGATGTTGCAAGGTTGTCAGCATCCTGGCTGTAGCCATATTACCAGAGTTGCTGCCTTCTAAGGCAAATACATCTCTGTCCTTGTGCTGCAGCTTAATGTTCTTCAATTCAGAAAGTCTACCAAGAAGTGGCACATCTTTAGAGACTGCTTCTTCAGTGCTTATGAAACTGAAAGTTGGCTGTGTTGTAATGTAAAACTCTGACCTGTCAGCTGAATGCTGGTTCTTACTACATGATTAGTGCATTCATATACCCACTACAAGGCCTCCTTCCATGTCTTTGTATTCCTGGTTCATCCAGCCTTTTGTCTGGCTGCCAACTATTACATTTAGTGCAGGAAGTACAGCTAGCTGTGAGTTTGTTTCATGTAACAAAATTGAGCAGTTTTGATTACCAAAAAAGGCTATGGAGGGGGAAAATTAATTGCCTTTTTTTAAACTGCAGTTGTATTAAGTTGTTCATTTAAGCTCTAAGCTTCGTCACACTTTCCCCCGTTACCCACACAAACTGTCCCACATGACCCTTCACACCCAAGCACATTCTTTGTGTGTTACTTTTCAAATAAATCATAGTTTTGTCTGTCAGAATACAGGAAGTTAGATTTTTTAAAAAAGTCTTTGTTTCGCTTATTGAGGTTGTTCTTGGTTTTGTCCGTGCTTTAAAAGCTTTCTGTCTTTCCAGTTGGTCCCTTGCCCTTCCTTTCCAAGGTTATGCACCATTCTTGAACATTCTCCTGGGCCTGCACAGATCGACTGAACTATGATTAAGCAAGTGAAAATAAAGATGATCAAGATATAACATTGCTGAATAGAGAACTGAAGATGCGTTGGTTTGGTGGACTGGATGCTTCAGTGGGTCTCAGACCTGAATTTGACTTCAGGGAATGTATTTTCTGCCTGATGATGTAATAAGTCCTACTTTAAATGATTTTGGGTTAATCTCAATTGAGTTCTGAATGCCTTTGTTGCACAATAGAAAATGCTAAGTTGCATTTGATTAGTAAATCTCATGGGCAGCTCTCAGGTTGTGATGCAGAACTATACAGAGGATGCTATTCTGGGGTTGAGTTTGAGGCATGATGATTATAGGGTGCTTTATTCTGCATGTAACTCGTGCTGTATTTGATCTGGGAACACTTAGTCTTGAAACAGTTTAAGAATGGAACATATTTCAACATATTGCAGCCCAGAACATCCCTCACTTTGAGCACTTAATTCTCCCAAAAAATGTAAATGTTGAACATAGAAAGTCATGTTTTCATTGATCTGCTATCTTCAGTTTCCCTGTTTAGTATGGACTGAATCTATTATTATTGTTTCAGCCAACTCTTATTTTTCTGGTCCTTCTGAATTTTCCAAGATAGTTGTTTAATTTAGTAACACCTTGAAGGATAACTGTGGCGCCCTGACTGTTGTGTTATGACCAGTTGAGAAGGGGTCTAGGGGTTCCCTCTCAGCCTTTACCTGGTTTAACCATAACAGGGTTTAGTTTTAAAACAGTGTGTTCTTAGCTCCCCCCAAGTGAATCCTTGTTCACTGCTCCAGTTGTAAGGCAAAGAAATCAAACCGGTTTCCTTAGATTTAAACAAGAAAGGTAGAAGTATATTAATCTTGAACTCTAAGCCGGTTAACGACTAGGCATGTACGATGCGACCACGCTAGCATGCATACACGATAAACTCATGCAGTTAGAGAAGAAAAAGTAGAAGGAATAAAGGGGAAAAGTTTGAGGCAATATCTGGTAGTTACATTCCTTTAAGTTCAATATGGAGTCTTTGGTTGCCTGTAAGTCTTGCTATTCGTTGGGGCCCAGTTCATGCTTCAACTTGTTCCGATGTAGGAGTCTTTTCTCTCTTGAGGTTTATGTGTCTTCCATGGGTCCAGTGGCTTGGGAGAAAGAGAAAGAGAGAGGCTTTCATGTTCCAGCTTCAGTTGCACACTGCCTTCTGAAATTAAATTGTCTTGTGACTAGTTCAAAAAACCTGGACCATCCAGTTCGTCATGTGGCCAGCTGGTTTGAAAAAAACAGTCCTGGTTCTCTGGATTGTATCATCGTCGCAGGGTCTGGAATGCGCTTCCTGACACCTTCAATGTCTGGTGATCAAAATCCATTTGGGTTAATTGGAGCAGGGAATAGTCCTTTGTCTCCATAAGCAGCATCTCTTAGTATGCAAATATCCTTCCAGCCCAGTGTCTGGTGATCTTCAAACAAGTAATTTCTTCACTCTAGTAACAGTTTAAAATCAATGTTCATTTGACAAAATTAATATGCCTCATTCTTGGCAGGTGGGGGTCTGCATGATAACTCCATACCCAGTGGAATGAAATGCGATTTTTAAAAAGAGCATTTCATTAAAAGGGACCTAAGAGAAGCTGAAGACATGAAAACACGCATGCATTTCTCTCATTCATTCAGATCCCTAACAATTGTTACAGTCTGTCTTTTCTTGGTAGCAGTGCTGCATTAAACTGCCTTTTTGGCATCCCAATAAACATGTGGTTTTTGGGGAAGTTCTTTCTTTCAGTTTGCACATTTCCATGACTGCCGAAGGTGTCTTTGTTCTTGTTGAGGTCTGCAGTGGGGTGGGGGGGGGTTCGATTTAATTTGCCCTGGGTTGGAGTTCTGTTCAGGGGCGGCGATAGTGGGCGCTTCCGCTCTGAACCCCTCTTTCAGTGCTTTGATGAGTCATGCAAGGGCTTTTCACCTCGGGATGGCTGGTTCCATTTTTTCCTGACTCTGGGGGAGAATTCTGTGCTAATCTTCCGTTTGTCCTCTGGGACACTCCTGCTTGCAGGTATTTGTCCAGTTCTACTGTACTTCCCTGTGGCACTTCGACTATCACCCTCACGTTTTCTCTGGCTTCTTGAGGGCTTTCTTTGTCGCTGCAGATGTCTGGAAATGCTGTTAGCAACTCTGGGGTGCTTCTACTGTCTGCATTTACATAGGGTCTCATTTTCCAAACATTTCGGGGTTGGCTGACCGGACAGTAGGGGTTTTCATCCGGGATTCTTCCCGGACTTCCTTTAATCTGCTCTCTTGGTCCCTTTTCCCCCATTCCTTCCGAGCCTGGTGCCTGCCTGCCTGCCTGCCCGCCCCCTTTTGTTCTCGGCAGAGGTCCCTTACAGTTCACCAGCCCTCTGCTGGAGGGTTCTCCAAACACCGATACAGGAAATAGGGTGCAGATTTCACTGTAGTTGGGGTTTCCCCTCAACCTGGCACATGTGGTAACTCCTACAGTACTCCACCGCATCTTTGTGGAGTTTTGGCCAGTCAAACTGCTGTCTTATGTGTGCTATGGTTTTTCGTATACCGACATGTACAGCCACTGTAATCTCATGGGCCATTCTTAATATTTCTCTCCGGTACCTCTGCGGCACCACTAACTGGTGAGCCACTGTCCACACCTTGCTCTCAGGTCTGTGAGGAGAACTCCATTTCCTCATCAGTACCTCATTCTTTAAATAGTAGCAGTCAGGGACTCCCTCTGCTTCACTTTTAGACTGGGCAGCCTGTGCTAACTCTCTCAATACTGGTCAGCTCGCTGAGCCTCAGCTAGGGAAAATCCATTTAATTCATTCCCTGGGTCTCCTCACTTTCCAAAGAAAGTCTCAGACAGACAGACCTCATGGTCATCTGCCTGCAGTGCCAATTCAGTCTCCTCTGGGGGAGCTTGTTTGATCATGGCCTGATTCACTACACATTCAGGGAAACTACAGGGGACCGTCTCCTGCCACTGCCCTGTCTCTCTGACCTCCTGCGGTCTCTCTTTCACTACTGGGGAAGCTACTACCTTCGCCCCCACCAGATCATTACCTCGGAGCAGGTCAACCCTGTCCACAGGCAAACTAGGGACAATCCCTACAGTCACCAGTCCCGAAACTAGGTCGCATTCCAAGTGCATCGGGAGAAAGGTACCGGTGTACGCTGCCCTGCAATACTATTCACCACCATTCTGGTGTTTACTGCACTCTCTGGGGGAAAAGGTCAGGCCTTTTCCCAGTAAAATGGACCTAGTGGCCCCTGTGACCCTGAGGATTCCGATGGGCTTGCTTGCCCCACTTGAGGGGTATGGGGTTACTCTCCCTTCAGACAGAAAACCCTGATAACCTTCAGGAATCCTATTAACTTTTCCTGCGCTTGCAGCCGAAAGCTTCCTGAGTCTCACTCTTGCTGCAGTTAAAGCCACAGCTTGTTCTGTGGTGACTTTAGCCTTTACTTTAGACTTTAGAGATACAGCACTGAAACAGGCCCTTCGGCCCACCGGGTCTGTGCCGACCATTAACCACCCATTTATACTAATCCTACACTAATCCCATATTCCTACCACATCCTCACCTGTCCCTATATTCCCCTACCACCGACCTATACTAGTGACAATTTATAATGGCCAATTCACCTTTCGACTTGCAAGTCTTTTGGCTGTGGGAGGAAACCGGAGCACCCGGAGGAAACCCACGCAGACACAGGGAGAACTTGCAAACTCCACACAGGCAGTACCCAGAATTGAACCCGGGTCGCTGGAGCTGTGAGGCTGCGGTGCTAACCACTGCGCCACTGTGCCGCCCCTGCTTTCCATCAGGGTCCTTTCTCCTTCACTGAGCGGGTATGCCCTGATTAACCCTATAGGCTTTCCTTTTAGTTTCCAGCAGTCAGGTTTTAGATGACCTGCCTTATTACAATGGAAGCACACAGGTCACTAGGTTTAACCCTTGCTCACAGCTCCTTCCTTTTTGGCTGGAGGAGGGCCCCGTGTCTCCTGCTTTTCCTTCCCTCCCAGGACTTCTTGGGCTTCTATCACCTTCCCACCCTTTGTCCTTTTTGGATTTGTGGGGGTGATTAGGAAAAGTTTTCCCCTGGGAAACCGACTTATAAATTAAAGCAAACTCATCAGCCAGGGCTGCTGCTGCCGGACTCTATGAGCCTTCTGCTCTTCTAATGTGTCTTTATGGAGAGTGGGAGAGAGTTTTTAAATTCCTCTAACAAAATTACTTCTGAGATTTTCATAGCTGTGCTGTACTTTAAAGGCCAGCTGCTTATTTTGCTCAAACTCCAGGTAAGTTTGATCAGCTTGCTTCTTGAGGGTTCTAAATTTTTGGCCATAGGCTTCCAGTACGAAGTCATATGCCCTGAGGATAGCCTTTTTTGTCAGTTCATAATCTGATTAACTCTCGGGCATCAGGGAATAAACTTCATGGGCTTTTCCTACTAATTTGCTCTGTACCAACAGAGTCCAAGCCTCCGCTGGCCACTTTAATCTGCCTTGCCAGTTTTTCAAACAAGACAAAAAATGCTTCCACATCTCCCTCATTGAATTTTGGGATCAGTTGGGAAAGTTTTAACAATTCTGTACTCAGCCCTGAATTACGCTCCTCCATATTGGCCATGCTTTCACTGGGGTTACTCTGTCGCCACCCCCCCCCCCCCCCCCCCTTCAGCTTCAGCTCTCTCTCTTCGCATTCTTTCTGGAAGGTTCTTTCTCTTTCTCTCTCTTCCCTCTCTTTCTCTTCATGTTCCTTCTGGAAGGCTCTTTCTTTCTCTCTTTCCTCTCTTTCTTTCTCCTGTCTCTCTCTTTCCTTCTCTAATTCAAGTTTCCTCTCTTCCAACTGTAGCTTTGCTAGCAATGCTCTGGCGGGGTCTACTTCTAACCCTGCTTCTTCAGATTCAAGGGAAAAATGGTTGGCCAGTAACCTTAGGAATTCAGACTTCCTAGCCTTGTCACGTACAGTGATCCCACACTGCTCAGCCATTTTCCTCAACTCCTCCATAGACAGTGCTTTTAACTTATCCCAAGTTACTTCACCCTGGCTTGGGGAGCTACTAGCTTCAGTCGTAGGCATGTTAGTATTCTAGCACACACAACCACAGGAAAACCTGTATTAGTGATGGTGATCACAACTCCCTGACCTTTACTAAAGTCATGGAGAAGGATAGGAGCAGACGGGATGGGAAAATATTTAATTGGGGAGGGGGAACTACAATGCTATTAGGCAGGAACCGGGGAGCATAAATTGGGAACAGATGTTCTCGGGGAAATGCATGATAGAAATGTGGAGGTTGTTTAGGGAGCACTTGCTGCGACTGCTGGATAGGTTTGTCCCGATGAGGCAAGGAAGGGATGGTAGGGTGAATGAACCTTGGATGACAAGAGATGTGGGGCAGCTAGTCAAGAGGAAGAAGGAAGTTTACTTAAGGTTGAGGAAGCAAGGATCAGACAGGGCTCTAGAGGGTTACAAGGTAGCCAGGAAGGAACTGAAGGAATGGACTTAGGAGAGCTAGAAGGGGACATGAAAAAGTCTTGGCGGGTAGGATTAAGGCAAATCCCAAGGCGTCCTACACTTATGTGAGGAACAAGAGGATGGCCAGAGTAAGGGTAGGGCCGATCAGGGATAGTGGAGGGAACTTGTGCCTGGAGTCGGAGGAGGTAGGGGAGGTCCTAAATGAATACTTTGCTTCAGTATTCACTAGTGAGAGGGACCTGGTCGTTTGTGAGGACAGCATGAAACAGGCTGATATGCTCGAACAGGTTGATGTTAAGGGGGAGGATGTGCTGGAAATTTTGAAAGGCATGAGGACAGATAAGTCCCCGGGGCCAGACGGGATATACCCAAGGTTATTACGGAAAGGGAGGGAGGAGATTGTTGCGCCTTTGGCGATGATCTTTGCGTCCTCACTGTCCACTGGAGTAGTACCAGATGATTGGAGGGTGGCAAATGTTATTCCCTTGTTCAAGAAAGGGAATAGGGATAACCCTGGGAATTACAGACCAGTCAGTTTTACGTCGGTGGTGGGCAAATTATTGGAGAGGATTCTGAGACACAGGATTTATGATTATTTGGAAAAGCATAGTTTGATTAGAGACAGTCAGCATGGTTTTGTGAGGGGCAGGTCATGCCTCACAAGCCTTATTGAATTCTCTGAGGATGTGACAAAACACATTGATGAAGGAAGAGCAGTGGATGTGGTGTATATGGATTTTAGCAAGGCGTTTGATAAGGTTCCCCATGGTAGGCTCATTCAGAAAGTAAGGAGGCATGGGATACAGGGAAAGTTGGCTGTCTGGATGCAGAATTGGCTGGCCCATAGAAGACAGAGGGTGGTAGTAGATGGAAAGTATTCAGCCTGGAGCTCTGTGACCAGTGGTGTTCCGCAGGGATCTGTTCTGGGACCTCTGCTCTTTGTGATTTTTATAAATGACTTGGATGAGGAAGTGGAAGGCTGGGTTAGTAAGTTTGCCGATGACAAAGGTTGCTGGAGTTGTGGATAGTGTGGAGGGCTGTTGTAGGTTGCAACGGGACATTGACAGGATGCAGAGCTGGGCTGAGAGGTGGCAGATGGAGTTCAACCTGGAAAAGTGTGAAGTGATTCATTTTGGAAGGTCGAATTTGAATGCAGAATACAGGCTTAAAGACAGGATTTTTGGCAGTGTGGAGGAACAGAGGGATCTTGGGGTCCACGTCCATAGATCGCTCAAAGTTGCCACCCAAGTTGATAGGGTTGTTAAGAAGGCGTATGGTGTGTTGGCTTTCATTAACAGGGGGATTGAATTTAAGAGCCGCGAGGTTATGCTGCAGCTCTATAAAGTCCTGGTTAGGCCATACTTGGAATATTGTGTTCAGTTCTGGTCGCCTCATTATAGGAAGGATTTGGAAGCTTTAGAGAGGGTGCAGAGGAGATTTACCAGGATGCTGCCTGGACTGGAGGGCATGTCTTACGAAGAAAGGTTGAGGGAGCTAGGGCTTTTCTCATTGGAGCGAAGAAGGATGAGAGGTGACTTGATAGAGGGGTACAAGATGATGAGAGGCATAGATAGAGTGGATAGCCAGAGACTTTTTCCCAGGGCGGAAAGGGCTATCACCAGGGGCATAATTTTAACGTGATTGGAGGTAGGTTTAGGGGGGGATGTCGGAGGTAGGTTCTTTACACAGAGAGTGGTGGGTGCGTGGAATGCACTGCCAGCAGTGGTAGTAGAAGCAGATACATTAGGGACATTTAAGCGACTCTTGGATAGGTACATGGATGATAGAAGAATGAAGCGTATGCAGGTAGTTTGATCTTAGAGTAGGTTAAAGGGTTGGCACAACATCGTGGGCCGAAGGGCCTGTACTGTGCTGTACTGTTCTATGTTCTATGTAAAATATTTTCTCTTTTGTTTGGGATCTATTTGGCTTGCCACTTCTGATCTCTAGTTTGTCTGTGGATAAAATCTCGGATCCTAGCCCCCAAATTTCTGTTACGACCAGGTGTGAAGGGGTCTATGGGTTCCCTCTCAGTCTTTGCCTGGTTTAACTGTAACAGGGTTTAATTTTAAAACATGGTGTTTTAGCTCCCCCCTAGTGAATCCTTGTTTACTGCTCCAATTGTTAGGCAAAGAAATCAAACCGGTTTCTTAAGATTGAAACAAGAAAGGGGGATGATGCAGATGTTGTAATTAAGGAGGAAGAGTGTGAAGTGTTGTTTGTGATAAACTTAGGGAGAGAGGAAGTATTAATGGGATTAACATCCTTGAAAGTTGATAAATCACCAGGTCCAGATGAAATGTATCCTAGGATGTTAAAAGAAGCAAGAGAGGAAATAGTAGAGGGTCTGACTATCGTTTTCCAGTCCCCACTGGATACAGGTGTGATGCTAGAGGATTGGAGAATTGCTAACGTTGTACCTCTGTTTAAAAAGGAAGCGAAGGATAGACCGAATAATTACAGGCCAGTCAGTCTAACCTCAGTAGTGGACAAATTATTGGAATCTATTCTGAGAGGCAGGATAAACTGTCACTTAGAAAGGCACAGGTTAATCAAGGATAATCAGCATGTATTTGTTAAGGGAAGATCTTGTTTGACAAACTTGATTGAATTTTTTTGAAGAGTTAACAAGGAACATAGATGAGGGTAGTGCAGTTGATGTGGTCTACATGGATTTTAGAAAGGCTTTTGACAAGGTCCCACATGGCAGACTGGTTTAAAAAAATAAAATCCCATGGGATCTGGGGAAATACAGCAAGGTGGATACAAACTTGGCTCAGTGGCAGGTAACAAAGGATAATTGTTGACAGCTGTTTTAGCGACTGGAGGGCTGTTCCCAGTGGCGTTCCACAGGACTCTGTACTGGGTCCCCTGCTTTTTATGTTCTATGTTAACGATTTGATCGTACATGTAGGGGGCATGATCAAGAAATTTGCAGATGAGACAAAGATTGGCCGTGTGGTAGATAACAAGGAGGATAGCTGTAGGCTGCAGGAAGATATTGATGGTCTGGTCAGATGCACAGAAAAGTGGCAAATGGAATTCAACTTGGAGAAGTGTGAGGTGATTCATTTGGGGAGGTCAAGCAAGGCAAAGGAATACACAATTAATGGGAAAATACTGAAGTGTAGAGGAAGTGAGGGACCTTGGAGTGAATGTCCACAGAACCTTGAAGGTAGCAGGACCGGTCGATAAGGTGGTTAAGAAGGCATATGGAATCCTGTCCTTTATTAGCCGAGATATAGAATACAAGAGCAGGGAGGTTATTCAGGCACTGTATAACTCATTGGTCAGGCCACAACTTGAGTACTATGTGCAGTTCTGCTCACCCCATTACAGAAAGGACATAATTGCTATAGAGAGGGCACAGAGGAGGTTTACGAGTATGTTACCAGGACTGGAAAAATTGAGCTATGAGGAAAGATTGGATTGGCTGGGGTTGTTCTCCTTGGAACAGAGGAGGCTGAGGGGAGATCTGATTGAAATGTACAAAATTTTGAGGTGCTTGGATTGAGTGGAGCTTAAGGGTCTATTCACCTTAGCAGAGAGGTCAGTGACGAGGGGGCATAGATTTAAAGTGATTGGTAGAAAAATTAGAGGGGAGACGAGGAAAAACTTTTTCACCCAGAGGGTGCTGGGGGTCTGGAACTCAGTACCTGAAAGGGTAATTGAGGCAGAAACCCTCAACTCATTCAAAAGGAATCTGGATATGCACCTTATGTGCCGTAAGCTGCAGGGCTAGGGACCAAATGCTGGAAGGTGGGATTAGACTGGGTGGATCTTTTTCGGCTGACACGGACACGATGGGCCAAGTGGCCTCTTTCTGTGCCTTTAAACCTTCTTTGATTTCTATGAAAGGTAGAAGTTTATTAATCTTAAACTCTATTCCGGTTAACGACTATGAATATGAGACGCGAACACACCTGCAGATCGAGACAGAAAAAGTAGGAAGAATAAAGGGGAAAAGTTTGAGGCAATATCTGGTAGTCACAGTCCTTTAAGTTCAATGTGGAGTCTTTGGTTGCCAGTAAGTCTTGCAGTTCGTTGGGGCCCAGTTCACACTTCAACTTGTTTCGATGTAGGAGTCTTTTCTCTCTTGAGGTTTATGTGTCTTCCGTGGGTCCGGTGGCTTGGGAGAAAGAGAGAGCCTTCCTTGTTCCAGCTTCAGTTTCACACTGCCGTCTGAAATTAAACTGTCTAGTGGCTAGTTCAAAAAACCTGGACCAGCCAGTTCGTCATGTGACCAGCTGGTTTAACCAGTCCTGGCTCTGTAGATTGTATCATCTTTGCAGGGCCTGGAATGCACTTCTTTACACCTTCAATGTCTGGTGATCAAAATCCATTTGGGTTAATTGGAGCAGGGAATAGTCCTTTGTCTCCACAAACAGTGTCTGTTAGTATGCAAATATCCTTTCAGCCCAGTGTCTGATGATCTTCAAACAAGTAATTTCTTCACTCCAGTGACAGTTTAAAATCAATGTTCATATAACAAAATTAATATGCCTCATTCTTGGCAGGTAGGGGTCTGCATGACAGTTGGTACCATGTCAAAGGCATCAAGGTAGAAGACAAATTGAGAAAGTTGATGGCCAGTCTATCCTTTAGATCCACTGTCCATCTTCTAAAACATGAACAACTTTTTTGATGAATTACCTGATCCTAGTAGTAGATACATCAGGTGGCAGGACTATATCTCCAACACAGAAGTCCTTGAAGCGGCCAACATCCCCAGCTTATACACACTACTGAGTCAGCGGCGCTTGAGATGGCTTGGCCATGTGAGCCGCATGGAAGATGGCAGGATCCCCAAAGACACATTGTACAGCGAGCTCGCCACTGGTATCAGACCCACCGGCCGTCCATGTCTCCGTTATAAAGACGTCTGCAAACGCGACATGAAATCGTGTGACATTGATCACAAGTCGTGGGAGTCAGTTGCCAGCATTCGCCAGAGCTGGCGGGCAGCTATAAAGACAGGGCTAAATTGTGGCGAGTCGAAGAGACTTAGTAGTTGGCAGGAAAAAAGACAGAGGCGCAAGGGGAGAGCCAACTGTGCAACAGCCCCAACAAACAAATTTCTCTGCAGCACCTGTGGAAGAGCCTGTCACTCCAGAATTGGCCTTTATAGCCACTCCAGGCGCTGCTTCACAAACCACTGACCACCTCCAGGCGCGTATCCATTGTCTCTCGAGATAAGGAGGCCCAAAAGAAAGTAGTAGATATCACCAGAATCAGGTTCTCCTAAGTAAATTATGGTTTAGATTCAGAATAAAGGTATTTCAAGTCCCATCATCTTCAGCCCAAGCCCAGAGTAGCTGTTATTTTCACAATTGCTGTTCTTATAGCCGAAGGGAGATTTACTGCTTTTTAAAAAGTAACTTTGTGCCAAATTGAGAGAGTTTTGTGGAACTGCATGAAGACTATTCATAGGGGAGATTTCTTCAGTTGGATTTGGCTGTCCTTAATCGATGACTATTGTTAAATACATAGCGTTTTGATTGGCAAGGTGCCCTTAGTTTCACATTCAAGGATATAATTTAAATTTCTTAAATTCATACTTAGCTGTATTAAGTATTTCTGGTTTGTGACTTGGAGGGATTTTACTGTATATTTAATGGCATCCATTGTGACGGTGACAAAGGTAAATTATCCCCCCTCATCCTTCTTAATCTGCCTGCAGCCTTTGACACAGTTGACCACACCATCCTCCAATGCATTTCCACTCTTGTCCAGAATCAGGGACTACACTCGCCTAGTTCCATTCTTAGTTATCTATTCATAGCCAGAGTATCACTTGCAATAGTTCCTCTTCCTACTCCTGCACCGTTACCAATGATCTTTCCTTCGCCCCTCCTACATCTCATCTACATGCTGTACATTGGCAACATCATCTGAAAGCACAACGTTAGTTTTCACATATACGATGATGACACCCAACTCTTCTTCATGACTACATCTCTCTATTTAGCAAAGCTGTACGAGTTATCAGTCTGCTTATCTGACATCCAGTAGTGGATGTACAGAAATGTCCTCCAATTAAATAGTGGGAAGCCTGAACGCATTGTTTTCTGTCTCCATTTCCTAGCTATCAACTCGATCCCTCTCCCTTGCAACTGCCAGAGACTAATTCAGACTGTTCACAATCTTGGTGTCATATTTGATCCCAAGATGAGCTTCTGATCACATATCCACACCAACATTACAATCATCTATTTCTATCTCCGTAACATCGCCTGACTTTGGCTCGGTCTCAGCTCATCTACTGCTGCAACCTTCATTCATGCCTTTGTTACCTCTAGACTTAAGTATTCCAATACGCACCTGGCAGGCCTCCCATATTGTACTTCGTAAGCTTGAGGCCATCCAAAACTCTGCTGTCCGATTCCTTACTTGTACCAAATCCTGTACACCCATTACTCCGGTGCATGGTGACCTACTTTAGCTCCCGGTCAAACAATGCTCAATTATTTTTTGTAAATTCTCATCCTTGTTTTCAGATCCCTCCATGGCCTCACTCCTGTCTTATGTCATTAATCTTCTCCAGCCCCACACACAGCCCTCCGGGATGCTTCACCATTGATGGTTGTGCCTTCAGCTACCTAGGTCCTAAGCTCTGGAATTCTTTCCCTACACCTCGCTGCCTCCCTACCTCTATTTCTTTCTTTAAGACGCTCCTTAAAAACCTACTTCTTTGTCTAAGCTTTTGGCTACTTGCCCTAATATCGTCTTTTGTGACTGTGTCTAATTTTGCGTTATAAAGCTCCCGTGCAGCACCTTGGGATGATTTATTGCATTAAAGGCGCTATACAAGTTGTCCCTGTGGAGTGCAGTTTCCGTATTTTTCAAAGGTTGATCTGCTTAAAATCTCTTCAATAGTCGGAGCTTGGAGTATCCTTATTCCAAATAAGTATCAAACAGTGCTTCCAAAAACAGAACAAAGTGTAAAGTAGAGAATTATGTCAACAGATGTAGTCTTTAGTGTACCATGTGTACTGTCGGCCTTTGTATCCATTCAGGCATTTCCTCATCTATCTTCCTCAATTTTAAAGGAGATTCTCTTCCTATTTCTATTTTAGTCATGTGTGTTCATTTTTTTTTGCTGGGCCTGTTGAGCTGCAGTTGCACTTCGCAGGGTGTTTCAAATCTTTGTGTGTTATAGAAGATGGGCTAGGTGATTTTTCCATTTTATGGCTTGTCCATCTGTGGGAAGTTCCTCGGTGGATGAGGGAAATGTTGTGATACATCATTTGGGTTTTGAAGTCCTTTCCTCTGATTATGACCTGAGTTCCTTTCAAAAGTATTTGTGCTGGGAGCTGTAAGCATCTGTGTGGCACAACATCAGCTATTATGTTTTGATCTGCTGAGTACTCAATAGGATAAATTTCGACTTGATGTATAACTAAGATTGATTGTGGTGAAGTGTAGTCACTGTCCCTACATTACAAAAGTTGAATGCACTTCAAAAGGACTTCATTGACTGCAAAGCACATTGGGACATTGAGGTTGTGAAAAGAGCTACATAAATGCAAGTCCTTTTGTCTGAAAACTAAGCTTGCTTTGGCAGAAGGGTTAAGTTGATATTGTTAAACATCTGCAGACTGTAAGATCAAAAAGGAAAGCACAGTAAAACATTTTAGTACATTTTTCTGCCCACTTCCATTTCCAGGAGTTTTATTTTTTTCTTCAGAAGCACAACTTAATATTTTTTAAAAGTTGATATATCTTTTAAAAGTTAGTAAAACAGATCTCCAGTCACATTTCTTTTGGTGAGTTGACGGAAATTCTGTTTTATATCGCTAGGGAGTTGTCAACAAATTATCAAGGCTAAAATGTTACAGGAAGGTAATGTTACACTTAACCAGAAGTGTGTGCTGTCTTCAAGAGCTTTAATTTTGATTATGTTTGTGATGAGTTGCGCTGCCCTTGCTTTCCTTTTGTCTGCTTAGTGAGAGTTCCAACCTGTGCTTGTCAGGTTAATGACCCAACTAGTCTTTTGAAGGAAGGGTAAGCAGGATGTTTTGGGATTGAGTTGGTGTGCTTCGCAATGTAATTGTAAAACAAGGTTCTCTTCTTGGCATTTCTTCGTGGACGGAGACTTTGGGAAGGTTGTAGTCAGCGGTTGCAGGCCCGCTGGTGGCTAGTCAGGCCTATCCGTGACCTGCAGATTCTCCCACAGCGGATACAAGTGAAAGTGTAGTCGCTGCTGGGCGCAATTGGATCTATCCTTCTCCTCCTTTTCTCTTTCTCATGCTGGTTCTTTGCTCAGTCTCAAAGGTGGCTGTAACCCCCCTGATGTAGCATCTCCAGGCATCATGATCTATGGCCTGCACTCCCTGGCGATGGTCGATGTGGCATTTCTTCATGGAGTCCTTGAAACGTTTGCATGGGGTCCCTCTGTTCCTTTTACCCGTGGTCACCTCTCCATACAACACGATCTTGGGCAGACGACTGTCGTCCATCCGGGCAACATGACACGCCCAATGCAGTTGGCTTTGCAGGAGGATGGCCTCGATGCTGGTGATGTTGGCTGTTTCCAGGACTTCAGTGTTTGAGATGCGGTCCTGCCAGTGGATCTTGTGGATGCTACGGAGGCAGCGCTGATGGAAGTACTCTAGAAGGCGTACATGACTATGGTATAGGACCCATGACTCGGCGCCATACAGAAGGGTGGTGAGGACTATGGCTTTGTACACTTTGAGTTTGGTCTGTGCTCTGAGTCTGTGGTTGTTCCACGCATGTTTTCGGAGTCTGCTGAATGTACTATAATAAAAACAAGAAATGCTGGAAATACTCAGCAGGTCTGGCAGCATCTGTAGAGAGAGAAGCAGAGTTAATGTTTCAGGTCAGTGACCCTTCATCATAACTGGCAGAGCCAGAAATGTAACCGGTTTTAAGCAAGTAAAGCGAGGGTGGGGCAAGAGATAACAAAAGAGGTGTTGATAGGACAAGGTCACAGAGAATAACTGACCAGAAGGTTATGGAGGAAAGGCAAATGGCATGTTAATGGTGTGGTGAAAGACAAAGTGTTAGTACAGAGAGGGTGTTAATTGACAGAAAACTGAACAGCCTGTCCCCAAGCACAAACATGAAAAAAAACAAAAAAATGCTGCATGTACTGTCTACTTTTGAGAGCCAATTGTCCACTTCCTTGTCTATGGTGGTATCAAACGAGATGACGCTCCCCAAATAAGTAAATTGCTTGATGGCATTCGGCTAGTTTCCCTCGATGACCATGCTTGGTTGTCTGTATTCTTCTTAGGGTGCAAGCTGATCCAGGACCCCACCCTAAACACTGGCACCTGTTAGATTACATCTTGGTGCGCCAGTGTGACATAAAGGACCTCCTGCAAACTAGAGTCATGCCCACTGCTGACTGTCATACAGACCACCGGCTTGTTCATTCAAAGCTGAATTTCCACTTCAAGCCCAAGTCCAAGAACAGGCCAAGAGACAACCCATCAAAGACATTTCGAGTCAGCAAACCTCATCATGCAGCGATGGATATCAAACAACCTTACAGACTGAGGGTGATCCCATGGCAGTTGGAGCAGTCTGATTTTTCTCCTTTGTTTTTGTACAAGGTGATAACGGCATCACGAAGATCTTGCAGGATCCTGTTCCCAGCAGGCCGTGAAAAACTCATGGAGCTTGTTGTATAGGGCAGGGCCAGCATGCTTCAAGGCTTCGGGTGGCATTCCATCGGCTCCAGAGGCTTTGTTCTTCATCTGGTTGATGGCAGTCACAGTTTCTTTCAGAGTTGGGCTCTCATCCTGATCCCACTGCTGATTCCACTCCAGAAGAGCTCTGGGAACACATCAAAGCTGCAGTACTGGATACTTCCAACGAGGTCATTGGACCCAGCACCAAGAAGAATCGGGACTGGTTTGATGAAAATGACAAGGAAATTCTAGTTCTGCTAAAAATAAAAAGGTCAGATCATCAGGATCACCTGGCTCAGCCGGCCAACCAGGAGAAAAAGACAGCCTATCATCAAGCATGCAGCACCTTTCATTGTAAACTGAGGAACATCCAAAATGACTGGGGGATTGCACTTGCGGAAAAAACTCAACTGTACACTGATACTGGCGACATAAGTTTTTATGAAGCACTAAAATCTGTCTCTGAACCAGCAGATCAAGCCTAAAGCCCCTTGAGGAGCGCCGATGGCAAGACCCTACACACCGACAAGTCATCAGTCCTGGATTGCTGGTCAGAGCACTTTGAAACTCTGTCCAGCGCCAAGTGCACAGTGCATGATGCTACCATCAGTCGCATCCAACAACAGCCTGTCAAAGAAGAACTGGATGAGAGCCCAACTCTGGAAGAAACTGTGACTGCCATCAACCAGATGAAGAACAACAAAGCCCCCGGAGCCAATGGAATTCCACCCAAAGCCTTGAAGCATGGTGGCCCTGCCCTATACACCAAATTCCATGAGTTTTTCACGGCCTGCTGGGAACAGGGAAGGATTCCACAGGATCTTCGTGATGCCGTTATCACCTTGTACAAAAACCAGACTGCTCCAACTACCGTGGGATCGCCCTCCTTTCTATTGCTGGGAAGATCCTGGCTAGAATACGTCTGAACAGGCTTGTGCCTACCATTGAGGAAGAAAACCTCCAGAGAGCCAGTGTGGTTTCAGAGCAAACAGGGGCACCATAGACATGGTATTTGCACTCAGACAATTACAAGAAAAATGTCGTGGGCAAAACAAAGGCCTGTAGGCCACTTTTGTAGACCTCACCAAGGCATTCGACACTAAGCAGAGATGGGCTTTGGAAAATCCTTGAAAAACTTGGATGCCCACCCAGGTTCATTGTCATGGTGAAGCAGTTTCATGAAAATCAGTACGGACAAGTCAAGCAAAACAGAGACCTCGCGAGTCCCTTTCGTATCTCCAATGGTGTGAAGCGGGGATGTTTGCTGGCCCCGACCCTATTGACCATTTTTTTCGGCATGATGCAGCAGGCAACCGAAGACCTTAAGGAGGGAGTTTACGTAAAACAAAGTTATACCTCCATGGAACAACGTAATCACATACCTGAGTTGGGCAGGTCTGCAGTACTGCTGGGTATTGTTGACGACTGATTAGCCAGCTTCACCAATGGAATTCAGAGGTGTAGACTTATGATTAGGCATTGGGATTCTTCTTACTTAATTCTCGATAACGGCAATCCATTTCCAGTCTGAACTGGAAATAAAAAAAAAGAGTGCCAGTGCCCTATGAGAGTAATTTGCAGGTTGAACTCCAGAACACCTCAGCTTATAGTCAGGATTCTCCAAGCTTTTTCTTTTTGTAACTTTGGGCCTAAGGTTCTTGAGTAAGTGTTGATATGTCTCTAAAGGGAACAGTGTTCACTTCATGTCAGTGAAACAAAATACACTGTAAATTTCTCAGCAGCTTGGCTTGGAGACATAGTTTTCTGTATGTTGTTGACCCAGAACAAAACACAGGGCTAAGTTGATGAGTTTCTTCATAATTGAGGAAAATAATATTCAGTGGGGTCAAATCCCCTTTAAGATAACCATGAAACTAATCTTGGTAATAAAAGCAAAATACTGCAGATGCTGGAAATCTGAAATAAAACCAAGAAATGCTGGAAATACTCAGCAGGTCTGGCAGCATCTGTGGAGAGCGAAGCAGAGTTAACGTTTCAGGTCCAGTGACCCTTCTTCAGAACTAGCAAATATTAGAAATGTAAGAGGTTATAAGCAAGTAAAGCGGGATTGGGGCAAGAGATAACAAAGGAGAAGGTGTAAATAGGACAAGGTCACAGAATAGCTGACCAGAAGGTCGTGGAGCAAAGGCAAACGATATGTTAATGGTGTGTTGAAAGACTAAGCATTAGTACAGATAGGGTGTTAACAGACTGAAAATTGAACAGCCACAGTACAAACATGAAAAAAAAAATGGGTAAGCAAACTGAACAAACTAAGGTGAAATAAAATAAAATAAACACAAACATTTTTTTTTTAAAAAAAGGAAAAGGAGAAAAATAACTGAAAATTAAAGAGCCTGTCATGCTCTGAAATTATTGAACTCAATGTTCAGTCCGGCAGGCTGTCTAATCTTGGTGTTCTATTCCAGAAAGCCAGTTAATGAAGGATAAAACTGCAGCCAATCTTTACCCACTTTTTATTTATCTACAGCGTTCCACATTATAAGCATACACCTCCTAATCCAACAACCATAGTTTTAGTCTGTGTCTATTTATAGGGACTCAAATGAATCCCCAGTTGATACCCACAACCTGAATACAGTTAAACGCAGTTAATATACAATTAACAGTTGGAACCTTGCCTGTTGAGAATTGTGGATTTGGGCCTGTGCCCTACCCCTTCTATGGATAAGGTGTCTATTCTGTCTTGATGTTAATTGTTGCAGTTTGTTTTTGTGAGCATTCAAGATGGGAATACTTGCAAATGTTTATTTTAAGACCAAAATTTTATTCATGAATGATTACAGACTTTTTTGATATGCAACAAACTGTGGCAGTGACTTGTTTGAGGACATGCCTGTATTTTTCTCTTCTCTCTTTCTTTAATCGCATTTCCCGTTTTATTGCTGGGAGGCTACAAATTTGAAATCCACAGGTGCATAAAGCAGGATGACTGCAGAGAGCAAGGGTGAGTAGGGAGTGGTACAAAAGAAACCCCAAGGTACCTTTTTGAATACCATTGATTTATATTATCTCACTGAAAAAAGACAAGAGAAAATTCTTTGGTTTGCTGTACTTTGCGTGATGGAATACATTAGAATTCACTGGACTGTACTTGCAGCATTAATCCTACTGAATTGTATGTATGTTGCACCTGGTCTTGTAGAAATACTTAGGCTCTCATCAGAAGGGAAAAATTCTGTTGGTTTTGCAAACATTCCGGTCTGTTCAGTGCAACTGAATAGAGATTGAATATAAGATTGGTTGTATTCAGTGATCCCAGAGCAGTTATCACCTGTTCAATCGCACTCTTTGACAGTGCTTCACACATATCAAAAGCACAATGTTATGTTGCTGAGTTCTTGGAACATTATAGTCAAAATGGAGGCCTACGTTTTGGGAATTGTTCGCATCTATCCCGTTTAAAATTGTTTGTTTGCCAGTGTTCATTTGTCTGTGGCTGCCAAGCAGTAGGATCTTTCAGCTTAACTTGTTATGTATTATGGTAGCTGACAACAGACAAGATTTCAGTCAGAAGTGGCAGCCGATAGACATGTGTACATACTGGTGAAAATGATTCCTATACAACGTAGTCATGTTCGTTCATTTCAGCTTCAGGTCTATTTTGGTACTTGACAGATTTAAGGTTTTGCAAAGACAGTATTATGGTCACAAAATGTGACAGGATGTCAATTTTTCTGTTTGACCTCCAAGTACACCTCCTCGTCTAATTATAAAATGTTGACATCCAAATTTTAACATTCTTCTTACCGCCTCCTATGTGTGTCTTATTCTGAAGGTGATGATTCAGGCTTGGAGAGTGGCAGCAAGCCTCAGGAGCCCTGTACAAATTGCTGTTCTTCCCTTGTGAGTTGGGATAGTGAATGCTGTCGGGCTATTTGCTATGTGGGTCAGCAAAGCCTAAGCCTTGTCCTGTCATCATTAACCATCCACACTACTAATAGGAGCAGCAGCCCCAGTTAACTATCTTTTCCCTGTCCCCAAACGATAAGGAGGACGCAGAGGCTGCAAAGAGATATAGGCAGGTTAAATGAGTGGGCAGATGCAGTATAATATGGGGAGGTGTGAGCTTATTTACTTAGGTAGTAAAAATAGAATTTAAATGTCACTTTCAAGTGTTGATGGGCGGCGCAGTGGCTAGCACCGCAGCCTCACAGCTCCAGTGACCTGGGTTCAGTTCTGGGTACTGCCTGTGTGGAGTCTGCACGTTCTCCCTGTGACCGCGTGAGTTTCCTCCGGCTGCTCTGGTTTCCTCCCACGTGCCAAAGACTTGCGGGTTGATAGGTAAATCGGCCATTGTAAAAAAAAAAAATTGCCTCTAGTGTTGGTAGGTGGTAGGAGAATTGAGGGAAGGTGGGGATGTGAGAGGGAAAAAATGGGATTAATCTATGATTAGTATAAATGGGTGGTTGATGGTCAATGTGGACTTGTTGGGCCGAAGGGCCTGTTTTGGTGCTGTATTTCTCTATGACTCAATGATGTTCAGAGACTTGGTGTACTCTTACAAGGAGCAATGAAAGTTAGTATGCAGATACAGCAAGCAATTGGGAAGGCAAATGAAATGTTGGCCTTTATTGCAAGGGGATTGGAGTACAAGAATAAAGAAGTCTTACTACAATTGTGCAGGGCTTTGGTGAGATCACACCTGGAGTACTGTGCAGAGTTTTGTTCTCAATATCTAAGGAAGGATATACTTGCCTTTGAGGTGGTTCAGCAAAGGTTAGTTGGATTCGTTCCTGAGATGAGAGGTTTGCCCTAGGATGAAAGGATGAATAATATGGGCTTAAAATTTCTGGTGTTTAGAAGAATGAGAGGTGATCTCATTGAAACGTACAAGATTCTGAAGAGGCTTCACAGGATAGACACTGAAAGGTTGTTTCCCTTGGCTGGGGAATCTAGAACATGGGGGCACAGTCTCAGGAAACATGTCAATCATGTAGGACTGAGATGAGAAATTTCTTCACTCGGAGGGTTGTGAATCTTTGGAATTCTCTGACCCAGTGGGTTGTGGATGCTCTGTTAAGGTTATTCAAAACTGAAATGGATAGATTTTTGGTCTGTTGGGGAATTGAGGGATGTGGGGAGCAGGCAGGGAAATCAAGTTGGGGCTGAAGATCAGCCATGATCGTGTTGAATGGCGGAGCAGGTTCATGGGGCCGTATGGTCTACTCCTCCTCCTGTTCCTTATGTTCATTCGTGCTTCACATTAGCTCAGTCATATCTCGGTTAACTGAAAATCCTTGATCTCAGTTCTGAAACAGATGATTGACCTCATGCAAATTCGTATCATGAACTGTCCTGAACATCTTTCACATAGGACTGCTGATGATCGTTGAAACCCTTTACTTTTTTTAAAAACAAAAATTCTAATGTCACCACTTTATTCTATACTTCATTTTATTTTTGACTGAGGAGATATGAGAAGCACTCCCAAGAATTGAGCCTTTGTTATAGTACGCAGTTATTTCCCAAAAGGCTGCGTGTAGTTTTCCTGAAGCATATATTTGAAAAATTTCATTTTGTTTGAAACTTTCTGCAGCAATTTCCACAAGAATTTTGGTGATAAGTTTCAAACTCTTAAATTTTATTTTTCTAGTGTACAGTGTACACTCCACATATATTTGATTACATAGCCTGTAATTTTCTGGGCAATTGTCTTTGCAATTTAGCAATCTATGAATGATTTTATTTTTACCGTTGGATTGGCCTCTTCATGGCTTCATAGGCTCATGTTTCCTGTAGTTAAATTCTGATCAACCAAAATTAAAATAATTCTGTGCTGCTATTGATGCCCCAGCGACGTGTTTATCTTTCTTCCAAGTTCTTGATGACCTTGTAATGCTTTACATGAGATTGTGATTGTTACACGCAATGAGTGTTGATGATTTGTAAGTTATAAATTCTTCAGCTGTAGGGTGGTCTGTTGGGCACCAAAAAAGCTGCTGTGCTTGACTGTTGAAACAATTGTACATTCATGAAATTAACCTCCAGGTTAAATTGTGCATATGTGTGTGACTTGCTTATACATAAGATGCTGCTGCTTAAAGTTTAATACTTTCTGACAGTTGTCACAACGGAGGTACAAGAAAATAAAAATAGTTTGACATTCTTACCACCACCCCCAAACTCCATTCCAGTCCCTTGGAAGTGCTTATTGTCATTGTTTTGATAGTGATGGCTAAGAGCTTTGGATACGAATGTTGTAATTACAATCTTGTTCAAATTCTAGAAGATAAGATAAGCTGGTTGTAAAAGTAAGAAACCGTAGTAGCAATGAGAAGCGGATAGTGTTTTAAAAGTAGTGTTTTAGTCCCTGAGTGTTTTTAAGGGTCAAATAACTAGGCCAACTTCTCGAAAGTTAAAAAATAAAGATAAATATTTATTTTACACAATAGCTAAAAAATGTTTGTGACCTCACCCATTCACGCATGCACACACATACACAAACAAGAAAAGATGGAGAGAGTAGAATGATAGCATGCAGTTAGAGTCCAATTGTGATCAAAGAGTTTCTTGTTTTAAGAAAACCTCTAGAAGCTTTTCGGGAGGAAATCTTTCAATGGTGCAGGCCTGAAAGTTCTTTGTCTTTAAATGGATGAAGTGCTGCAGGCTCCCTGTGGTTAAGTCTTAATCCGAAGTGGATGGGGGAAAGTCTTGGTTCATTTTCGCAGGTGCGGGTGTTCCAAAGTCACCTAGCAATTTCTCTGTTGCAGTAGCAAAAAGGTGTTGTCAGCAGGTTTCCTGCTTAGCTGGAACTGTCTCAGCTGTTCTGCTGGAAAAGACCACTGGCTGTTCTGCAGTTCTGCCCCAGAGAAATATATTTTAAGGTGGAAACTTGTCAGGTTGGGATGTCGGTCAGGTGATTAAGGGCTCTCCCATCTGGGGTGATTCATACAATGTTCCAGAATATGGGAGCCATTGTTCCATGATGGCATCTGAATGTGGTCCATTCTGATGACTAGGTGCTTTTCACACCAGTTGTGGTGACCTTGGCCATGGAGACAGCTGTCTGCATTAGGTCTTTGTTAGTTCATTCCTCTAGATAAGAGTTATCAATATATAATAGACTCCTTTCAATTTCAGTGGGTTCTACCCAAAGCTAATTCACTTGAGGTTAACGACTTTCAGCTTCAGACAAATATGTATATTTCCAGTGCAGGGGTAGATGTATCACCTGACCTCCTCTTCTGTTTTGTTGGATAGTCAAGTGCAAAGCTTTTACTTTTTCATTTCATAATTTCTCCAGTTTATTGTTTATTTCATCACTGCTCCTTCAGAGCATGACAGCATGGATATGTGGTTGGCACTTGTCTCTGGGTGAACTATCACACCAAGTTTGCAATCAGTCTGGTTCAACCTCAGGCAGTTACCAGCAAGACGGATGAAGTCATGGCTTGGGAATGGAGTTTGTAGTGAGGACTAAAGGCAATGTCTTTGGTCTTCCCAGTATTTAACTGGAAGAAATTTCTGTTCATCCAGAGGAGGGGGAAACGAGGATAGAAATGAAAGACAGCAAGGTAAGAAGCAAAAGTGGAAGGTAGGAAAAACAAAGGCGAGAAACAAATGGGGCCATAGTGCAAAATAAAGCTAAGATGATGAACAATGTTTAAAAAAAACAAGTCTAAAGGCATTGTGTCTTAATGCGCGGAGCCTTCGCAATAAGGTAGATGAATTAACAGCGCAAATAGATATTAACGGTTATGATATAATTGCGATTGCGGAGACATGGCTGCAAGGTGACCAAGGAGGGGACCTGAACATCCAGGGGGATTCAATATTAAGGAAGGACATGCAACAAGAGAAAGGAGTTGGGGTAGCGTTGTTAGTAAAAGTGGAAATCAATGCAAGAGTGAGGAAGGGTAGAGGCTCGGAAAATCATGATGTGGAATCTATATGGGTGGAGCTAAGGAACACCAAAGGGCAGAAAATGTTGGTGGGGATTGTCTATAGGCCCCCAAACAGTAGTGGAGATTTAAGGGATGACATTAAACAGGAAATTAGAGACGCATGCAATAAGGGTACAACTGTAATCATGGGTGACTTAATCTACATATAGATTGGCCAAATCAAACCAACTAGAGAACAGGTTATCCTAGACTGGGTATTGTGCAATGAGAAAGGATTGATTGACCATCTTGTTGTGCGGGATCCCTTGGGGAGGAGCGACCATAACATAGTAGAATTCTTCATTAAGATGGAGAGTGAAGTCGTTGAATCTGAAACTAGGGTCCTGCATCTAAATAAAGGAAACTATGAAGGTATGAGGCACGAGTTGGCTGTGGTAGATTGGGGAACTTTACTAAAAGTGTTGACGGTGGATAGGCAATGGATAATATTCAAAGAACGTGTCAATTACAACAATTATTCATTCCTGTCTGGCGCAAAAATAAAACCAGAAAGGTGGCCCACCCGTGGCTTACAAAGATCCAAAGAAGAGGCATATAAAATTGGCAGAAAAAGCAGTAAGTCTGAGGATTGAGAGCAGTTTAGAATTCAGCAAAGGAGGACAAAGAGGTTGATTAAGCGGGGGGAAATAGAGTATGAGAGTAAACATGCGGGGAACATAAAAACTGACTGTAAAAGCTTCTATAAATATATGAAGAGAAAATGATTAGCGAAGACAAATGTAGTGAGAAATGGGGGAAATTATAATGGGGAACAAAGAAATGGCAGAACAATTGAACACATACTTTGGTTCTGTCTTCAAAAAGGAGGACACAAATAACCTGTCAGAAATGTTAGGGAACCAAGGGTCTAATGAGAGGGAGGAACTGAAGGAAGTCAGTATTGGTAAAAAAAAAAAAATTGTGCTAGGGAAATTAATAGGGTTAAAGGCTGACAAATCCCCGTGGCCTGATAATCTACATCCCAGAGGACGAAAGGAAGTGGCCCTGGAAATAGTGGATGCATTGGTGGTCATCTTCCAAAATTCTATAGATGCTGGAGCAGTTCCTACAGATTGGAGGGTGGCAAATGTAACTCCACTATTTAAAAAAGGAGGGAGAGTATAAACAGGGAATTACAGACCAGTTAGCCTTACATCAGTGCTTGGGCCCCAGCTATTCACAATATATATTAATGACTTGGGTGAGACCACATCTAGAGTATTGTGTGCAGTTTTGGTCTCCTTATCTGAGGAAGGATGTTCTTGCCATGGCGGGAGCGCAAAGAAGATTTACTAGGCTGTTTCCTGGGATGGCAGGATTGACGTATGAGGAGAGATTGGGTCGACCAGGCATTTATTCACTAGAGTTTAGAAGGATGCGAGGGGATCTCGTAGAAAACTAAAAATTCTAAATGGACGAGACAGGCTAGATGCAGGGAAGATGTTCCCGATGGCTGGGGAGTTCAGAACTAGGGGTCGCAGTCTCAGGAGACGGGGTGGACCAGTTAGAACTGAGATGAGGAGAAATTTCTTTACTCAGAGGGTGGTGAACCTGTGGAATTCTCTACCGCAGAAGGCAGTGGAGGCCAAGTCATTAAGTATATTCAAGAAGGAGATAAGTATATTTCTTAATGCCAAAGGGATCAAGGGATATGGGGAGAAAGCGTGAACAGGGTACTGAATTAGAGGATCAGCCATGATCTTTTTTGAATGGCGGAGCAGGCCCGAGGGGCCGAATGGCCTACTCCTCCTATTTTCTATGTTTCTATCCAGTACTGAATGTCAGACAAGTGGCCTGCTAATCTAGAGACAGTGGAGGAGTTGAGAAATGTGGTGGTGAGGTAGAATTGGGTGTTCATTTATTTATTTATTTTTTATTTTATTTATTGATACAGCACTGAAACAGGCCCTTTGGCCCACCTAGTCTGTGCTGATCAACAACCACTCATTTATACTAATCCTACACTAATTCCATATTCCTACCACATCCCCACCTGTCCCTATATTTCCCTACCACCTACCTATATTAGGGGCAATTTATAATGGCCAATTAACCTATCAATCAGCAAGTCTTTGGCATGTGGGAGGAAACCTGAGCACCCGGAGGAAACCCATGCAGACACAGGGAGAACTTGCAAACTCCGCACAGGCAGTACCCAGAACTGAACCCGGGTCGCTGGAGCTGTGAGGCTGCGGTGCTAACCACTGTGCCACTTACTGTACATCTGAAAACTGATGCTGGATGATGTCACTGAGGGGCAGCTTGAATGAGAAATAGGAGTGGGTCAAGGATAGATCCTTGAGGCACACCAGAGATAACTGTGGGCGAGTGGGAAGAGAAATCGTTGCATATCATTGTCTGGCTACGATTAGGTAGATAAGAATCGAACCAGGCGAGTGCAATTCCACCCAGCTGAATGACAGCTTTGGAGGAGGATGGTGTGATCAACCAAGACTGTAGACAGGGCGAGGAGGGATCATGTACCTGTGTTACAGCCACAAAAGGTGTCATTGTGACTTTGCTAAGAGCCATTTTAATATTGTGGCTGGGAAGAAAATCTGATTGGAAGGATTCAAACATGTCGTTCCAGGAAAGATGTGCTCGAATTTGGGAGGTGACAACGAGTTCAAGGATTTGAAGGAAAAGGTGGTTGGAGATGGAGCAGTAGTTTGCAAGGACAGAGGGGTCAGGGGTTGTTTTTTTGCAGAGAGGGGTGATTGCAGATTTAAAGGATAGGACCTCCCAAATTCGAGCACATCTTTCCTGGAACGACATGGTTGAATCCTTCCAATCAGATTTTCTTCCCAGCCACAATATTAAAATGGCTCTTAGCAAAGTCACAATGACACCTTTTGTGGCTGTAACACAGGTACACGATCCCTCCTCGCCCTGTCTACAGTCTTGGTTGATCACACCATCCTCCTCCAAAGAGCCCTTTCCTATCCTGAGTGGTGTGAAACAGGGCTGTGTTCTCGCACCCACACTTTTTGGGATTTTCTTCTCCCTGCTGCTTTCACATGCGTTCAAATCCTCTGAAGAAGGAATTTTCCTCCACACAAGATCAGGGGGCAGGTTGTTCAACCTTGCCCGTCTAAGAGCGAAGTCCAAAGTACGGAAAGTCCTCATCAGAGAACTCCTCTTTGCTGACGATGCTGCTTTAACATCTCACACTGAAGAGTGCCTGCAGAGTCTCATCGACAGGTTTGCGTCTGCCTGCAATGAATTTGGCCTAACCATCAGCCTCAAGAAAACGAACATCATGGGGCAGGACGTCAGAAATGCTCCATCCATCAATATTGGCGACCACGCTCTGGAAGTGGTTCAAGAGTTCACCTACCTAGGCTCAACTATCACCAGTAACCTGTCTCTAGATGCAGAAATCAACAAGCGCATGGGTAAGGCTTCCACTGCTATGTCCAGACTGGCCAAGAGAGTGTGGGAAAATGGCGCACTGACACGGAACACAAAAGTCCGAGTGTATCAGGCCTGTGTCCTCAGTACCTTGCTCTACGGCAGCGAGGCCTGGACAACGTATGCCAGCCAAGAGCGACGTCTCAATTCATTCCATCTTCGCTGCCTTCGGAGAATACTTGGCATCAGGTGGCAGGACTATATCTCCAACACAGAAGTCCTTGAAGCGGCCAACACCCCCAGCTTATACACACTACTGAGTCAGCGGCGCTTGAGATGGCTTGGCCATGTGAGCCGCATGGAAGATGGCAGGATCCCCAAAGACACATTGTACAGCGAGCTCGCCACTGGTATCAGACCCACCGGCCGTCCATGTCTCCGCTATAAAGACGTCTGCAAACGCGACATGAAATCGTGTGACATTGATCACAAGTCGTGGGAGTCAGTTGCCAGCATTCGCCAGAGCTGGCGGGCAGCCATAAAGACAGGGCTAAATTGTGGCGAGTCGAAGAGACTTAGTAGTTGGCAGGAAAAAAGACAGAGGCGCAAGGGGAGAGCCAACTGTGCAACAGCCCCGACAAACAAATTTCTCTGCAGCACCTGTGGAAGAGCCTGTCACTCCAGAATTGGCCTTTATAGCCACTCCAGGCGCTGCTTCACAAACTACTGACCACCTCCAGGCGCGTATCCATGGTCTCTCGAGATAAGGAGGCCCAAAAGAAAGAAAAGAACTCCTTTGACAGCACCTTCCAAATCCGTGACCTCTACCACCTCGAAGGGCAAGGGCAGAAGATGCATGGGAGCACTACCGCCTGCAAGTTCCCCTGCAAGCCACACAGCATCCTGACTTGGAGCTATATCGTCGTTCCTTCACTGTCACTGGGTCAAAATCCTGGAACTCCCCTCCTAACAGCACTGCTGGTGGACCCATACCAGATGGACTGGAGCTCAGCACCACCTTCTCGAGGGAAATTAGGGATGGACAATAAATGTAGGCCTAGGCAGTGATGCCCACATCTCGTGAACGAATAAAACAAAACTGAGGAGAGAGAACTGTTCAAAGTATCAGCTATCATGGGAACTAAGAAGGGAAGTTGGGTGGTCAGCAGTTCAGTGGGAACAGGCTCGAGAGAGCAGGAGGTGTGTCTCATGGACATGATGAGCTCTGAGATGGCATAAGGGAAGATGGGCAAGAAACTAGAGCAAGATATAAGGTCAGAGCTAGGGCAAGAGGGAGCCTTGAGGATGTTTGGCCCACTGGGCTAGGTGAATGGAGGGAAGTGGCAGAGGTAGCTGATCAGATCAATTTTATTGATGAAGAAATCATGAGCTCCTCCCATTGTTGGAGAAGAGTGCAGAGCAGATGGGAGAAGGGTTTAAGAAGACTGTTTGCTGTAGAGAAAAGAAGCCAGGGGTCAACTTTGCAATCCAGTAGTTCGTAAAAGATGGCAAGTTATATCTATAGTCACCTCTACAGTTGTGCAAGCTACTTTTGTGAACTTCAAAAATTGCATTCTGCAGATACCTCAGTGTATAAATGACATACAAATGTTAAAAATTACACTGGAAAACCCAATGCTGGATATCCCAAGGCTAGAAGTGCTATTAGTCTCATTCGTGACTGGGATACAAGACTGTTTCTTGTCACATTTTTATCAGCATTAAGATAGTCGCATTGAAGAAATGCAGATGAACAAACAGCACAAGGGAGAATGTGGTCTCTACTTTCCATCTGAGCTGGATGGCTTTCTGCTGTCATTGAATACAATTTGGAAAATTGCTCCATTTCCAAATGCAGCCAAACTCTCATTCAAAAAATGCATCTTGCCAATTCTTTTCTAATAATTGCTGAAGGCTTTGGAGATGCCACATATGAAACTTGTCAGTTTAAAAAAAAAAGACACACGTTGTCAGTACAAATACCCAAATCTGGTCTCTGCTGATGTCCTTATGTGCACTTTGAGCACTGTTTGTTGAATAACTACTGGCAACAAGAGCTCCAGCTAAATGCTACCTAATCTAGTGGCACTGAGATTATTTGTAGTATTCTATCTGCAGAATTGATTTTCAATAATATTTGATAACTCTCTCGTTCTTGTGTAATCATACAGTTTTGAAAAACTGAACATATTCAGGTTTTTCTAATGTCTTACGTTTGTTTAGTTTGCAGCATTTATCAATGTCCAAGTGTGCAGCTGAGTCTAGCTTTGCTAAGGTGTACGTTTTTTTTCAAAACCTTTTTCAAAATATGCTACAGTTTGCACTGTTTTGGATTTTGCATCATATTTTTAATCTGAAGGAAGTGAGCAACTAAAGATAAAATTTAATAAGGTACAAAACTGGGTGAAATTTCTCCCTGACTTCTAATGGTATGAAAGCATAACATTTGTTTTTCCAGCATATTATAACTTCTAACTGATGCATTTACTAATAGATTTTTAGCTTAAAAGGGATGCTATCTGAAGAAAGTTATTTTTTCAAAACGCTTGATTCCCCTCCAAAAGGTTCTTGCAGTAATTAAGTTGCAACTATTGTCAGGACAAAAGAAATGTACATTTTTTGAGAATTTGCAAAATTGGGGAAGATTCTGCCACTTGGAATGTTAGCATATTTATTCCCCTCCCCCTCCCCCCCCCCCCCCCACCCCCCCACCCCCCCACCAGTTTGCGTGGTGAAAATAAAAATTTTAAAGCTACAAATGTAGGGAAATATAGATTAAGAAAAAAACATTTTGCCTGCATTTTCTAATTGATCATGAGTGATTAACTATTGTGTACTTCCCTAAACAAAGGTGAATAACAAAGGTAAGGAAGTTATCTGAAACTGGCTGACCGACAAAAAGTTTTTGTTTTGTGGAGCTATCATATAAAAGATATTTTGAAATTAAGCAATAATGGTTTAAACTGGCTGTTAATTCTGCATTGTCAAAAGATGCAGCTTTATGCTTGGTACAACAGGGTAAAAGCTGATGAATTGCCTCCCATGAGAAAGTTCTAAAGACTCTTTTCCCAAGGCAATTTGTATCGCTTGAAGCCCAAGGTACTTATCTGTGGTGTTTTGTACTTTTCTTGGAAAAAAATTATATTGAGAGTATAATGTCTCTTTAAAAGAACAAATCTCCAGGAGTTCCCAGTAGTTGGACTTACTTGGTACATGACAGATGGGCAGGCTATTGGCTAGAATGGTGGGAAACTGCCTGCCTTATCTCTCTATCCTACCTTGAACTGAGGGAGCAGGTTGAAGACCTCCAATTAATATTCAGTCAACCAGATAACAAGTGCAGGTTTGTGAGGCTTCAGGGTGAGTGTGGAATCTGTGTTTAGCCATAATTTGGTGAAAGCATACTGCTTTGTGAAGACAGTAACCTTGGCTGGAGAGAATTATAGCTTCAATCACAGTTTTATAAATGAAGTCCAGGTGGCATCAGAGATAGAGCAGCTGTTTGGTATGATTTGTTTTGAATTTCATCATGCCTTTTATTAGCTTGAACCTTGGACTACAGAACCTAACCGTTTTTCATTTAATGTATTTATAAGAAATATAGATGTTACCTGAGCAAAACCTCATTGGGGCACAAAGTCTGTCAGAATATAATTGGATTAAAAATTACATGTTGGGTGAGATTCAGTTTGCTTTGAGAACATATACATTCCAACTCAAAAAAAAAACTAGCAAAAGTGAGTCATTACACAAGAGCACAAGAAAGAGGAGCAGAAGTGGACCATGTGGCCCATCGAGCCTGCTGCGCCATTTAATACGATCATGGCTGATCTTGGGCTTCAATTTCACTTTCCTGCCCGCTCCCCATATCCCTTGATTTCCTGTGAGACCAAAAATTTATTTATGCCAACTTTAAATGTCTTCTGGGGTAGAGAATTCCAAGGATTCGCAACCCTTTGAGTGTAATAATTTCTCCTCATCTCAGTCCTGAATGATTGGCCCCTTATCTGGGAGCCAATAAAATGCTGACAGTTCAAAAACAGCTCTCAATGTAGGCCTTATGAGAGGTGAAGATGAGGAGAGTGACTGTGCAATGGAATACCTAACTTGAGCTTCATGCACGCCCAGCATTGCATCACTGCTATTACAGGGCTTGGGGGTGATGTGAGAAAAGCCCCTGAAATATGAAAAGCTGCAGTTTGAGCTCTGGATTCAGAAATTTCTAAACTAGGGACTTATTATCGTGAAGGTCCAAGATTTATTTTCTATCGGCCTGTGGCATGCTGGTCAGAAAACTCTGCAGATTTGAGATTTTCTTTAGTTCAATTTGGAGCATCTTGAGGTTTACTGTAATTTGTCATGCAAGCCAAAAATTAGGTCTCCTGGTTTAACTACAAAAATGAAGTAATTGCACAGATTTGAATATACAGAATCCAGGTGCTTTGGGAATTTAACTGTACTTGGACATAAACAGGTGGGTGTTACAATTTGCTGACATTACCATTTGTGAGAAGTGGCAAACTGGCAGGAATGATGCAGGAGGCCATAAACAGACTCAGACTGGCCAGATAAGTGGCCGATGCAGTTTAATGTTGAAAAATGTGACAATATATGTTGGCAACTGGAATGAAGAGTGGAAATGCACCTTCAATGATAAATTTCTCAATGTAGTCGAGGAACAAAAGGATTCAGCTGTGAATCCTCTTGATGCATAAATCGTTAAAAGTGGATGGATGGGTTTAAAAATAAAGTAGTTAGAATTTTAGGATTTAAAGGTAGAGGGATGAATTTTCTTTTTAAAAGTAATTTTCTGTTGTACAAGAAGATGGTTAAACTACTGAGGGGTTTTTGATTGAAGTGCTCAAAATGATATCGAGATCAGACAAGGTAAACATATTATTTCCATTGGTACAAAAATTGAAAACATAGGCCATGATGAGATACGAACCAGCTATGTGAAAAGAGAGATTAGAAGAATCTTTTTCAGGTTGATAGTTATTGGAATGTTTTGTGAATATGATTATCCAAATAGATATTGGATATATACTTGAAATATATACTTTCCGCACGGCAAGAAGGATGAAATAGCTTGCTCTGCCAAAATCTCTGAATCTAGTGAAGTCTGGCTTCTTGCTGTTACCATCTTGCTCAGATTCATTAGAAGCTGCTTTACTTGTTAGTTGAATGTGCTGATGCAAAGAATTCATGAATTCTTAAGAGTAAAAGGGTAGCTAGGGAGAGAGTAGGTCGCCTTAAGGATCAGTCTGGCAATCTGTGTGGAGCCACGGGAAATGGGCGAAGTCTTAAATTAATATTTCTCGTCCGTATTTACCGTGGAGAAGGTCATGGAAGCTAGTGAGTTCAAGGGAGGGAACAGCGATATCCTCGAACATAACAACATTACAAAGGAGGAGGTGTTGGAGGCTTTGAAGCGCATTAAGGTGGATAAATCCCCAGGGCCTAACCAGGTGTATCCTAGGATGCTATGGGAAGCAAGGGAGGAGATTGCTGGGGCCCTGGCAGAGATTTTTGTATCATCGTTAGCCACGGGTGAGGTACCGGAAGACTGGAGGATAGCTACTGTTGTGCCTTTATTTAAGAAGGGCAGCAGGGATAAGCCAGGGAACTACAGGCCGGTGAGCCTTACATCAGTGGTGGGAAAGTTATTGGAAGGGATTCTGAGAGACAGGATTTATATGCATCTGGAAAGGCATGGTCTGAAAGGGATTGTCAGCATGGCTTTGTGCGTGGGAAATCATGTCTCACAAATTTGATTGTGTTTTTCGAGGAGGTGACCAAGAGGATTGATGAGGGCAGGGCGATGGACATTGTCTACATAGACTTAAGCAAGGCCTTTGACAAGGTCCTGCATAGTAGGCTGGTCCAGAAGGTTCGAACACATGGGATCCAGGATGAGCTAGCAAATTGGATACAAAATTGGCTTGGTGATAGGAGGCAGAGGGTGGTAGTGGAGGGTTGTTTTTCAGATTGGAGGCCGGTGACCAGTGGTGTGCCGCAGGGATCGGTGCTGGGCCCTCTGTTGTTTGTCGTATATGTTAATGACTTGGATGTGAATGTAAAGGGCATGATTACTAAGTTTGCAGATGACACCAAAATTGGTGGTATAGTGGACAGTGAAGAAGGTTGTCTAAGGTTACAACATGATATAGATCAACTGGGAAAGTGGGCAAGGGAGTGGCAAATGGAGTTTAACGCAGACAAGTGTGAAGTGATCCATTTTGGGAAATTAAACCAGGGCAGGACATATACAGTGAATGGCAGGGCCCTGGGGAGTAGTGTTGAGCAGAGAGACCTTGGGGTGCAAATACATAGTTAACTGAAAGCGGCAACACCGGTAGACAGGGTGGTGAAGAAGGCGTATGGCATGCTTACCTTCATTGGCTGAGGCATTGAGTACAAGAGTTGGGCTGTCATGTTACAGTTGTACGTAACGTTGGTTAAACCGCAATTGGAGTACTGTGTGCAGTTCTGGTCGCCGCACTACAGGAAAGATGTGATTAAGCTAGAGAGGGTGCAGAAAAGATTCACAAGGATGTTGCCTGGTTTGGAGGGCTTGAGTTATAAAGAAAGATTGGATAGGCTGGATCTGTTTTCCCTGGAGCGAAGGAGGTTGAGAGGGGACATGATAGAGGTATACAAAATTATGAGAGGCATAGATAGGGTAGATAGCCAGACTCTGTTTCCCATGGTAGGGGCGACTAAAACTAGAGGGCATAGATTTAAGGTGAGAGGGAGGAGGTTTAAAGGGGATCAAAGGGGTAAATTTTTCACACAAAGAATAGTGGGTATCTCGAATGAGCTGCCTGAGGAGGTGGTGGAGGCAGGAACAGTAGCGACATTTAAGAGGCATCTGGACAGGTCGTTGAATGAGCAAGGCATAGAGGGATATGGAATTAATGCAGGCAGGTGGGATTAGTATAGATGGGCTAAAAACAAGAAATGCTGGAACCACTCAGCAGGTCTGGCAGCATCTGTGAAAAGAGAAGCAGAGTTAACATTTCGGGTCAGTGACCCTTCTTCGGAACTCGCAAATATTAAAAATGTCAAAGGTTATAAGCAAGTGAGGTGGGGGTGGGGCAAGAGATAACAAAGGAGAAGGTGTAGATTGGACAAGGCCACATAGCTGACCAAAAGGTCATGGAGCAAAGGCAAACAATATGTTAATGGTGTGTTGAAAGACAAAGCTGACTCTGCTTCTCTTTCCACAGATGCTGCCAGACCTGCTGAGTGGTTCCAGCATTTCTTGTTTTTATTTCAGATTTCCAGCATCCGCAGTATTTTGCTTTTATTTTAGTATAGATGGGCATTATGGTCGGCATGGACACAGTGGGCCGAAGGGCCTGTTTCTATGCTGTACGACTCTATGACTCTATGAATCGGTACCATATTGCACAACAGAATCCAGCTCTTCTTTCAATCAAAAGGAAAATATTGCGAATGCTGGAAATCTGAAATTAAAAAACTCAGCAGGTCAGGCAGCAACTGTGCAGAGAGAAACAGTTAATGTTTCAGGTTGATGACCTTTTGTCAGAAATAGAAAAGGTTATCAATTTAACAGATTTTAAGCAAATACGGAGGCAGGGATAGGGGAAAGGTGGGGTAGTAACCAACGGGAAGATCTGTGGTAGGATGGAAAGCAGGAGGAATTAAATGACAAGGGATAATGGATTAGGGCAAAAGGCGATCGGAATGAGATAAGTAAAGAAACAAACAATGGGTCCAGAAAGTGTAAATGTGAATAGCAGAATCATTACTAACAGCTGCTGTCCAAAAGAAAATGGGGCTGAGGTTATGATCTGAAATTGTTAAACTCAGTGTTGAGTCTGGAAGGCTGTAACGTGCCTAATCAAAAGATGAGGTACTGGTCCTCAAACTTGTGTTGAGTTTCATTGGAACAGTGTAGGAGGCTGAGGACCGAGGTCAGCATGGGAGTGGGGCAGAGGATTCAAATGACAGGCAACTGGAAGCTCTGGGTGACCCTTGCGGACAGCAAAACGGTCACCCAATCTACATTTGGCCCCTCCACTGTAGAGGAGACCACATCATGAGTAGCAAATACAGTGTACTAAATTGAAAGTGCAAGTAAATTGCTGTTTCACATGGAAGGAGTATTTTGGGTGCTTGATGGTGGGAAGGCAGGAGGTAAAAGTGCAAGTGTTGCATCTCCTACGCTTGCATGGGAAGATGCTGCGGGAAGGGGAGAAGTTAGTGGGTGATTGAGAAGTGGACGAGTGTGTCTTGGAAGGAACAATCCCTTTGCAAAAAAGGGAGAGAGGAGGGGCAGATGTGTTTGGTGGTTGCATTAGACTGGTAGTGGCAGACATGACATGTTATGAATGCTGGACTTCGTAACATGATTATGTTGTAAAAACTGTGATTTTTAAAAAGTTTAAGCTGGAGTCTGAGAAGTCAGGTGACTTCACCGCCATTCTGCCTAAGGACAAGACCAAAATCTTGGTTACCAGGACAACAGAGAACACAAATCAAAACTGCAGCACATTCTTCTGCAAGAAGGATGGCCATCAGACCAAGGACTGTAAACAGAGTAAGTGCTGCAACCACTTCTACAAAACCTGTCCCAAATGCTGCCTCAGTTATGCACAGGCGGCAAGGTCCAAGGGAAGGCCGTGAGAAGGAACGGTGAAGGCGTCTGGTGCTTGGAAGGAGACAAGCAATCCTCCCCGCAGAGAGGAAAGTCTATCTGAGAAGGAGAAGAAAGGGGAGGCAGCTGCAAACAGTGACCCAACATGTACCCCGTGCCTGGAAACTCCTCTTCTGCAGACAGAAAAAATGGAGGAGGCGGCAGCAGATGGACAAACTGGTCAGTGGCAAGTGGTAAAAAGGAAAACCACAAAGAAGCCTCCAAAAAAGGAACAGGTCACCACCCAAACCAGTGGCAAGAGGAGCCTACCGTTTGAGTCAAACTACAGCAGCTGCTCCTCATTGGATGAGGAAGGGCTGGAAAGATGGCACCTGCAAAAGAAGTGGCAGAACTCAAAGGAGCTGGAAGAGGAAGCTCCCCCAGCTCCGGGGCACTGGAAGCTGTGACAGGCCCAACGTGCGCAGAACCCAGCGAGATGCCCAGCGCACCCTAGCTCCGGGAGACCAAGAACAATGAAGCGTCTGGCACATTACAGCTCCGGAAGCCAGGAGCAGTGATGTCTTCGAGGAGGGACAGAGGGGAAAGACAACACCAGCAGAGGACAGCCCAAGCCTTGCTGCCTACAAGACCCCCTCTTTTCCCCCCCCCCCCCCCCCCCCCCAACGATGTCACCCCAGCGGAACAAATCCCCCATGAGTAACCAGGAGGGGTTTCTGAGCCCAGTGAATGTGAAACAGCTTGTGTACACTGGGACTAGCAAGGACACCTGGTGTGGTAAGCAACACCCAACTTTAAAATGGGTGTAAAGATTGCTTCGATTAACGTGTGTAGTGTTAAATCCACTACGTGATGTGTTTTGACCTTGGACTACCTCGCCAAAGTCAAAGCCGACCTGCTGTTTCTTCATGATTGGAGAATTCCTCACCTCAGTGCCTACAGGCAATGGTTGCGCTGGTGACCCCAGGGGCCATTGATCTGTTCGGGGAAATGATTCCCGCTCCTCCGGCCTGGGTACTCTGCTGCTGGGAGACAACTTCACCATCTCCGAAATTAAGGAGGTGGGGGCGGTCGCTTCCTCGTAGCAGATATAATGTGCAGCAGTGCTCCGCTCCAGTTAATCAACGTGTATGCCCCAGTTCAATGTAGCAAGCGGCTGACTGTCTTCCAGCAGCTCCTACTGCTGCTGGCAACATCCAAGCCAGTCATTCTTGGCGGTGACTTCAACTGCATCATTAACGCAGCTGGCAGTTACGACAGCAAACTGGAGGCTGCGCCCAGATTCCTAATGGAAACAATGTCATATTCCAAGCTGCATGACGTCTGCAGCAAACTTACAGACAGAGCACAGTGTATATACACCTGGTCAAGACCGGATGGGTCTGCCTGTTACAGATTGACTTCCTGTTTGTGTCCTGTGCTTTCACGGTCAGATCCACCGACATCAAGCCGGTGTTCTCCGACCACTGCCTCTTACTGGCCGACTCTCTCACTTGCAGGACACCCAGTGGTTTGGCAGGGGGACATGGAATCTGAATGTTACACTGCTAACCACAGAGAACATTGAGGAACTCAAAGGGGATTACTAAGGTTGGAGAAGTGTGAAACCCCCCTTTGAGTCTCCGGTGCATTGGTGGGAAGCGATCATAAGGTTCTTTATCTTCAAAGGTGTTCAGAGGGCGAGAGAGAGACAGAGGGAAATGTCCCGACTCAAGAAAAGAATGCAAAATCTGCTCCGGCTGCAGTTGATGGGGGTCGAGATCAAGGAGGATCTCCAAGAGGTGAAGAGCCAGCAGACCTCGCTCTTTGCCATGGAGGCCTCCAAGATCATCTTCCGGTCCAGAGTCTGCTCCGTTGAGCAGGATGAGATATGCTCGCGTTTCTTCTTCCATAAGGTACACAGAGCTCTGTGATCAGCAGCCTGAAGGAAGAGGATAGCTCGGTAACGTCTTCGCAGCCTGACATACCAAGGATCAGCAAATCCTTTTATGCTGGGCTGTACGATGTGAATCCAGTGGACAGCACAGTCTCCCAGTCCTTCCTGTCATCTATCACGGAGGTCTCAGATGACAGCATGGGGGGAGAGTCTGGATAAACCGCTAACTCTGGACAAGTTGACAAAGGCCTTCAGGTCCTTTTGAGATGAGTAAACCTCCCGGAAGTGATGGCTTACTGGTTGAGTTGTATTTGGCTCTGAGACTGGGTCGGCCCAGACCTGCTGGAAGTGTACGAGAGTATGCTTCTGGCAAACTGCATGTCAGAATCCATGAGGAAAGGCATCATCACCCTCATCTACAAGCGGAAGGAGGAGAGGGCGGAAATCAGAAATTGGCGGCCCATCTCACTGCTTAATGTAGACTACAAGATTCTGTCCAAAGTCATCGCCAGTCTGCTCTGGAGTTGGTGATTCACTCTGACCAGACCTGTGCTGTACCCAGCAGGAAGATCTCTGATAGTCTTGCGCAACTCAGGGATACGATCGCCTATGTATGGGATGGGGGTGGGGTGCACACCTGCCTTATCAGCTTGGACCAGGAGAAGGCTTTTGATAGGATATCGCACACATACATGATAGACGTGCTGTCCAAAATGGGGTTTGGGGAGGGAATCCGCAATTGGATCAAATTGCTCTACACAAACATCAGTAACGCAGTCTCAAACAATGGGTCGGAATCAGAAAGTTTCCCGACCAAATCTGGAGTCAGACAGGGCTGTCCTCTCTCCCCTGTCTTGTTTGTTTGCTGTATTGAACCTTTTGCTGAATCCATTAGGAAGGATGCGGGCATAAGAGGAGTGACACTCCCAGACAGCGGAGGCACTCTGGTCAAAGCGTCCCTGTACATGGATGACGTCGCCGTCATCTGCTCAGATCTGCTGTCCGTTTGCAGACTGGTGAGCATCTGTAATCAGTTCAAACTGGCCTCAGGAGCCAAAATAAATCACGGCAAGAGCGAGGCCATGCTTTTTGGAAACTGGGCCAACCGATCCTTTGTCTCTTTCACAATCGAGTCAGACTACCTGAAGGTGCTGGGGATATGGTTTGGAAGGGCTGGGACGTGCCCCAAAACCTTGAAGGAGTGAGCAGCCATGGTACACCATAAACGTAGCATGTCGGAGCAGTGTTTATTTATTTATTTATTTAGAGATACAGCACTGAAACAGGCCCTTCGGCCCACTGAGTCTGTGCCGACCAACAACCACCCATTTATACTAACCCTACAGTAATCCCATATTCCCTACCACCTACCTACACTAAGGGCAATTTACAATGGCCAATTTACCTATCACCTGCAAGTCTTTGGCGGTGGGAGGAAACCGGAGCACCCGGTGCAAACCCACACGGTCACAATCTTGCAAACTCCGCACAGGCAGTACCCAGAATCGAACCCGGGTCGCTGGAGCTGTGAGGCTGCCGTGCTAACCACTGCGCCACTGTGCCTCCCGTTCTCTCTCCATTGTGGGTAAGAACCTGGTCATCAGGTGCGAGGCACTCACATTGTTGCTGTATGTGGTGCAGGTCTGGCCCATACCTCACTCCTGTGCCATGGCGGTCACTTGAGCCATTTTCTGCTTTATCTGGAGATGCCAAATGGACCGGGTCCGGAGGGACACGATGTTGAAACCTCTGGATAAAGGCGGAAAAAAAGTACCCAACATCGCCCTCATCCTAATGACCACCTTCATATGCAGCTGCATCAAGTTGTACGTAGAGCCCCAGTAAGCAAACAGCAAGTGTCACTGCTACCTGTCCTCGGTCTTGCGAAGGATAGGTCTGGCCACATTGCCGCGGAACGCTCCATCCTGTTGGACCGTGCCGTACCACCTATCCTTCGTGGAAACGTTTGTGCAGAAGAACACCATTGACCACCAATCCAACAGACAGTGGTCTGCACGGCCTTTCGGGAAAAGGAGATGGTGGATCCTGTCGGATGGCTCCCCGAGCAGACTTCCAAAGTCATTTGTCAGAATGCCTCATCACCAGAACTTTCAAACAGGCACCAAGACGTAGCTTGGATGGTGGTGAGAAGGGCCCTTCTCGTCCAATCCTTCCTGCACGCCCAGAATCTTCCTGCCTCCGTACGCTGCCTTCGAGGTGGTTGTGGTGGGGAAGAGACTGTTGCCCACCTCCTTCTGGAATGTGCCTTTGCAAAGCAGGTGTGGCAAGAGATGCAGAGGTTTTTGTCCAGATTCATCCCAAGCAGCTCTAACACAGGAGTCTGTGCTGTACGGACTGTTCCCAGGGACGCACGCCGAGATAAACATCAACTGCTGCTGGAGGACCATCAATTCGGTGAAAGACCCTCTTTGGTCTGCCCGAAACTTGCTGATCTTCCGAGTGTTGCAGACTGGCACATTCCAAAGTCCAGGACTATGTGCAGAGGGACGCGCTAAAGCTTGGGGCAGCTGCCACAAAGGCTCAATGTGGAACGACCATTGTGTAAGGTCCTCCTGACATAGTGAACTGAGGGGCTGGACCCATGAAAAACCTCTCTGGCAAGGTTTTGGTTGTAAAATGGTTTTACTGTAAAATGTATATTGCATGCAAAATGGAATGGAAGGGTTGTGAGGCAACTTACTCCTGTATTGAAAACTGATTTCCTTTGCACTTTCTGGAAAGCTAACTTGGTGCTGTTTGGTACTGTTTTGGAAAGTATTCTTCACAGATTTTCATGAATAAAGTATATTTTGGAAAAAAAAGTAGTTTACGGAAAAGGATTTCAGCATGGTTTAATGAAGCTTATCCTATCTTGGTGTGCAGCATTATGATTGACTCAACTTCATTGATGTCAGGTGATTTGAAAGAATGTTATTGCTTTGCAAGGAATAGTTGTCATGGGGATAATTTTAACAGACTCCCCGTGGGCCTTCCCCCCCACCCCCACCATCTTGTGAGTTTTGAGAGTGGTTTAAAATATTGAGGGAAGTATATTATCTTTCTAAGTATGTTTGATTTGCTGGGTTAAAATGCTGAGCTTTTTGTTTATTTAAAAGATGATGACCCTGTGGTTTTGGCAGAAACTATAAAATAACTTGATAGGTCTTTAAACTCTTTATAATTATAACTTCCCATGCAGTGAGTCCTATTCCCAAGTGAAAATGGGCTATTTTTGGATTACTCTGGGTTGCTCTGGTGGATCTAGAAAGTGAGAACATTAATTTTTTCTCGTCCCTTTTGGCAAGGTCTTTGGAAAGTTCATCTCTGTGTGACTGTCGGAAGCTGAGAAAGCAGAGGCCTAGTGTACTCTCTTCGATTGCTCTGATATTGCTGGATGGGAAACAGGAAGTAGCTCATTACAGCCCTGGTGTCTGCTCTTGTGGGCTTCTCCGGATTCAGGAGCCCTGGGTCACTGAAAACTAAAGCTGGGTTAGGGAGACATGTACAAGGCATTAAATTATTTCTCCCCTTCATTATTCTCCCCCTCTCTAAAAAGTGCAGTCTCAACCTGGAGCTAGGGTGACTGCAATTTCTGGCACTTAGCCCAAGTCGTCATTCTTGATGTTTAAGTCTAGATGGTGTCAATCAGCTAGTCAACTATGGAGAGCAGCACCATCCAAAACTGATTGTAGTCATGTATTTACTTGCTGCTTGAGGGATTGCGCTGTGTTCAAATTAGCTGCCATGTTTTCCTACATAACCGTGATCGCACTTCAAAATAATTTGTTAATTGTAAAGCACTTTAGTACATCCTAAGCATGTGATACCGTGCTATAGGAATATAAATTCTTCAATTTTTTTCTTTAAAAATATCTCTACCAGGAGTCATGGATGTGATGTGTAACGAGATGTGTGAGATTGTATTTTTGGTCTGTTGCCCTGTGATGCTGTAACAAACAATAGGCATCGAGAAATCTGAGGAGGTTAAAATAGGCACTGCAGTCTTAAATAAAACTTCAAGTGGGATGCAGTACTCATTACTCATTTCCCAGTGGATTTGCTTTATAAACTCAGTCGCTGTTAACTGATTGCAGCTATAAACAGCTGTCCAGAAATTTTTAAAAAAGGGTTAACATTGTGCCTCTGTTCAAAATGGAGGCAAAAAAATGCTGTTTTTTGTGTTTATTTTTGTAAGACAGTTAATGTTCAAAACTCTACTCAGCAGCTTGTCAGGAAAAGTTACCAACTGTGAATTTACATCAAGCGATGTCCTTGACCTGAGGTAATCTCTATTTACAGCTCTGTATGTTCATCCTGCATAGGCCCAGCAACTCCAATCAATATTCTACTGATACTTTCAAATCACAGCTATTCAAACAAATCAATGCGTATCGAAACTGAACTGAAACAATTTCTTCTTCAATGAGAAAATGCATGGTGGTACTTAATTGATTTTTTTTTGGATGAATGCATTTGCAAGTAGCGAAGGTTTAGTGAACCCTGAGGAAGGGAGTCCATATTACTTGGTGCAAATGGTTCCTCTCCATCACCCACTTAGTCTGGCTGAAACCCCACATAGATTTTATCCACATGTACTGAGATTTGAGTAATGCTTCAGTTTTGGATGGCTACATTTTGCTCCCAGTACGGTGATCTGTGGCTGTATGTGAGCTTTTGGTGTTGCCTACCCTCTAGGTAGAAAAGAAGCTAGGCAGAAGCAGGGAATGATCAAGTAATCATGCTTCTGTCTCGAGTAAGTGGAGATGGGGTGTGACAATGCATGAAGTCGTCTGCGGAGGGAAGCAGTTTAGATATGATTAAATGTTAAATTTAGGGCAGAGAGCAGAAGAAACTTGTCTTTACACAGATGGTAGTGGGAGTGTGGAATGCATTATTAGAGTTGGTGATTGAAACAGAGAGCATGTCAACATTTAAGAATAGGTTAATTAGGTGTTTGAAAGAAAGGGATGAAAAGTTATGGGGACAGAATGGGCACATGGGGTTAGGACTACAGCTCGTGTCGGGGATAAACACGAATGCTGATTTTCCTGCTTTTGTGTTGTAATTTTGAGAGTATTATTTTTATAGACAGCAGCAGTCCCCCAGCAGCTTGGCACAATGTCCATTATTCATAAATATGTTTTCAATTATGAGGGTCATTGCAAGTGAGCCACTCCACCCCTTATCCTATGTCCCCTTCACAGTGAGGATCTCTGGGCTATGTTTCGTTTCCTGCTGCACCGAGATCTTTGCTTTAAATGGTCGTAGTTGTTCTTGCTCTAAACACCCATCTCAAACAATTCTTGCTGCTGCCTTTTCTGACTGAAAATGTGTAAGAACACAATTTCCACGAGTGATTCCTTGCTGTACCATGCATTTATCCAACTACTGCAATTAACTTGCAATCCCATCTTCAATACAGTTAACCAATTAGATCAGTGTGACAGATGAAGCATTACTTGAATGGTTGCAGGAGATTAGGTCTCTTTTAAATCTACATGAGTTTTGAAAATAGTAAGGCAGGAGCAATGGTTGATCGTACCTTTTATCCCTCTTTACCGCATAACAATGTTTATGTATATTCTAACCTCCAAATGATGTGTTAAGTATTTCAGGGGTTAAAGATGAGATTTATCGATGCCACATAACCAGAACAATGGTTAAAAAAAAGTTTTAACAGCGCAAAAGACTTGATTGCCATTGTTGAGGAAGATTTCATGCTCTTCTTAAAAAGAGAAGCAGTATCTGTACCAGGAGGCTGCAGCACAGGATTTAGCAACAAGGTGGTGGGTTCAAATGCCAAATATTTGTCTTCAGAATGAGATGATGTGAGCATCTCAACAGTGCTTTTTTTTTCCAAAAATATACTTTATTCATAAAAATCTGTTTTAAAAAAAAACCCATTTCAAACCAGTTCCAAGTTGACATTCCAGAAACTGCAAAGGAAATCAGTTTCCTTCAATACAGAACGTGAGTTGCCTCACAATCCTTCCATTCCATTTTACATGCATTACACAGCAAAACCATATTTTGGTGCATACCTGTGTTTTACGCAGGTTCCAGCCCCTTGGTTCACTATGGCGGGAGGACCTTACACTGCGGCCTTTCCCCATTGAGCCTTTGTGGCGTCTGCCTCAAGCTTTGCTGCATTGAATGAGAAAAGTATTATACTTTAGCGACAGTAAAGTATCTTTCTATTCACCTCCTTGCTCTGACTGAGCCACTTTCTCATGACGGTACTTTTGTTAGCACAAAGTAATTCTGAGACTGAACAACAAATCAGCTCTGTGCACACAACTTTTATTCAATAAAAATGGGATCTTAACGGATGCCTGTATACTACCAATTAAATACGATCGGCTGGCATAAGCACCTCTTGTCCTTGCAGCTTCGTCACAATTGGGATTCGCTTGTCAGCGAAGTTCTGGCAACACCTTGACAGAATTATGGCTTTTCTGATTTCTGCAAATAACTTCTGCAATGCCTTCTATATCACTGAGTTTAGCAACATATTAGTTTGAGTTAAATGTCATTTGTTATAAATATTTTTGTCTTGTCTCCACACTATTACATGATTCGTATTTTTCTTTTGCTAAGGAATTTTATGGCTCGTAGCTGCTTGTTTGCACTCTTATTTGTCACAGGCCTCCCCAGTGGGTCAGCAGTAATTAATCATGCACTTGCTACATAACTTTTTGATAAGTGCTTTCTCGGCACACCAGCCAATAAATCTACTCTTCAGATAAATCCAACTGTAAGTAAATTAACATACAATACTATAACTTTGTTTATAACATGTGAAGTACTAAATCTGACCAACTGGGAGTAACTTTTTTTACTTAGTTGAACAATGCAGCCTAATTCTACACGTGTCACTCTTGAACATATGGAACGCATTTATTTATTTAGGTGTGTTGACAAACCATGTCGCTCTAACATTATTCAATGTTGGTCGTTCTGGTTAAACTTATAATAAATTCTGATACTGCTGGATATGTTTATCAACAGTAAGTTGTTGCTCAGTGTGCTGAGCTTTATTAATGGGAGCTATCTTGTGGAAAATGTTTCTTGGCTTCGCAGTTGTGGATCATACCCAATTAGGAACGAATTAAAGAAACTTGCTAATTCAGTTTTAAGCATCATGAATCTGCGCTGCGTTAGTTGATCTCGAGTGGGTGGTGTAATGGAACCCAGCGTTCTGGATGAGTCAGGGTATCAGCTCCTGATCGCTATCCAATCACCCATGCTGGAAAGTGAAGATGTGAGGCGACTGATGAAAATGGAGCAAGGTTTGTGTGTGATGCCCCTGCAGTTCAGTATAATGCTAGCCACCCAATCAAGAATAACTAGTTAGGTGAGGTGTCACAGGGCAGCCAGCACCATGGAACCGTACCTCTCCAGTAGGTGATTTCTGCAGACAAAAGAAAATTGAAGACACAGAAGGTGTCAACACAATTTGCTATCTCTAGATAAATGTAATCAAGCTACTGGCAGTGTACAGTATGCTAAGCTTTGAGAATGGAAGCTCTTTTCAAAAGAAACGATTCAACACTTCGTTTATAAGTCTAATATTCACCTTGATTTTTTTTATTTTGTTCGGGGGATGTGGGCGTCTCTGCCTCTGCCAGCATTTCCTGCCCATCCCTAATTGCCCTTGAGACGGTGGTGGTGAGCTGCCTTCTTGAACCACTGCAGTCCTTGTGGTGCAGGTACACCAACAATGCTGTTCGGAAGGAGCTCAAGGATTTTGACCCAGCGACAGTGAAGGAATGGCAATATAGTTCCAAGTCAGGATGGTGTGTGGCTTGGAGGGGAACTTGCAGATGGTGGTGTTCCCATGCATTTGCTGTCTTTGTCCTTCTGGGTGGTAGAGGTCATGGGTTTGTAAGGTGCTGTCTAAGGAGCCTTGGTGAGTTGCTGCACTACATCGGTACACACTGCTGCAACTGTCCGTCTGTGGTGGAGGGAGTGAAAGTTGAAGGTTGTGGATAGGGTGCCAGCCAAGCGGGCTGCTTTGTCATGGATGATGTCGAGCTTCTGGAGGGTTGTTGGAGCAGCACCCATCCAGGCAAGTGTTCCATCACCCTCCTGACTTGTGCTTTGTAGATGGTGGACAGGCGTTGGGGAGTCAGGAGGTGAGCTATGTGCCGCAGAATTTCTAGCCTCTGACCTGTTCTTGTAGCCACGGCATTTATGTGGCTGGTCCGGTTGAGTTTCTGGTCAATGGTGACCCCCAGAATGTTGTTAGTGGTGGATTCAGTGATGGTAATGCCATTGAACCTCAAGGGGAGATGGTTAGATTCTCTCTTGTTTGAGATGGTCATTGCCTGGCACTGTGTGGCGCGAATGTTACATGCCACTTATCAGCCCAAACCTGGATGTTGTCCAGGTCTTGCTACGTATGGAATTGGGCTGCTTCAGTATCTGAGGAATCTCAAATGGCGCTGAACATTGTGCAATCACAATGTGGGAAAGTGGGAAATTGCCCACTTTGGCAGGAAGAATAAAAAAGAAGCATATTATCTAAATCGTGAGAGATTGTAGAGCTCTGAGATGCAAAGGGATCTGGGTGTCCTAGTGCATGAATTGCAAAAGGTTAGTATGCAGGTACAGCAAGTAATTAGGAAAGCTAATAGAATGTTATCATTTATCGCGAGGGGAATTGAATACTAAGTAGGGAGGTTATGCTTCAGCTATACAGGACATTGGCGAAACCATACCTGGAGTACTATGTACAGTACTGGTCTCCTTATTTAAGGAAGGATGTAAATGCGTTGGAGGCAGTGCAGAGAAGGTTTACTAGACTAATACCTGGAATGGGCAGGTTGGCTTATGAGGAAAGATTGGACAGGCTAGGCTTGTATCTGCTGGAATTTAGAAGAGTAAGCAGCGACCTGATTGAAACATGTAAGATCGTGAGGGGTCTTGACAGGGTGGATGTGGAAAGGATGTTTCCCCCTTGTGGGAGAATCTAGAACTAAGGGGTTGCCCATTTAAGACGGAGATGGGGAGAAATTTTTTCTCTGAGGGTCGTGAGTCTTTGGAATTCTCTTCCTCAAAAGGTGGTGGAAGCAGCGTCTTTGAATATTTTTAAGGCAGAGGTAGATAGATTCTTGATAAGCAAGGGGGTGGAAGGTTATCGGTGGGTGGAAATGTGGAGTAATAAGTTCAGCCACGAATTTATTGAATGGCGGAGCAGGCTCGAAGGGCCGAGTGGCCTACTCCTGCTCCTAATTCGTATGTACCTATGGTCCCCCAGTAGTTGGGAATAATTGCACCAGAAGGCACTCATCCAGTGTTGAGCATCATGGTTATTTTCAAGGGAGCACTACCCATGAACCGGTCTTGACGGTGTGATTTCTGTTGAATGGAGAGCGATTTGGTACATTGAAGTTTGCTGCTTTGTGCGTATGTTTGTGTCTGTGGGAAATCCAATAATTTACATTTATTTGTAAAAGAAGTCAGACATATAATTAAAGAACCACAGACAGTGAACCAGTGCAATCTGCCTTTTGTTTCATTCGTGAGAGGATTGGAGGAACAGAACTAAAATGCAAATTCCTTTTACCAGAAATATAAGCGCGCTGATTGTGTACAGCACTCTGTTTCCTGATGTTCAAGCTTAATAACTATTTCCATGTCAATCCATTGTAAGTGTGTATGCAACAGATTGCAGCAGTGTCAGAGTAATTTATGGCATAGAAGGAGGCCATTTGGCTCATAGAGTCCATACCGGCTCTCCGCGGAGCAATCCAGTCAGTCCAACTCGATCGCTGTATTCCTGCAAGTTTATTTCCTTCAGTGCACATCCAATTTCCTTTTGAAATCATTAATAGTTTCCACTTCCACCACCCTCGAAGGCAGCGAGTTCCAGGTCATTACCACTCGTTGCGTAAAAAATAGTTTTTCCTCCCATTCCCCCTGCATCTCTTGCCCATAGACCTTCAATATGTGTCTTCTCATCCTTGTACCATCAGTTAATGAGAGCACTTTTTCCTTGTCTAACTGATCTAGGCCTGTCATAATCTTGTACACCTCTATCAAATCTCCCCTCAGTCTCTTTTGCTCTAGGGAGAACAACTTAACCTTGTAATTAAAAATCCCCCATCCCTGGAACCATTCTGGTAAATTTCCTCTGAAGTCTCTCAAGGACTGTCACATCCTTCCTAAAGTATGATGACCAGAAATGAATGCAGTACTCTAGTTGGGGCCGAGCTAGTGCTTTATAAAGCTTCAGTATAGCTTCCCTGCTTTTGTACTCTACTTACAAAGCCCAAGATCCCATATGCTTTGATAACTACTCTCTCTATGTTCTGCCACCTTCAAAGATCAATACACATGCATCCCCAGGCCCCTATGTTCCTGCACATTCTTTAGAACTGCGCCATTAAGTCTATATTGCCCAACCCTATCCCTTCTGCCAAAATGTATCACCTCACATTTGTCTGTATTAAATTCATCTGCACTTTCTGCGCATTCTGCTCGCCTATCTATGTGCTGTTGCAGGCGGTTCGCATCATCTTCACTGTTTGCCACACCTCCAAGTTTGGTATCGTTGGCAAATTTTGAAATTCTATTCTGTATTCCAAGATCCTAGTCATCTATACATAGCAAAAAAAAAGCAGTGGTCCTAGTACTGACCCTTGGAAACACGACTGTCCTCCAGTCTGCTGAACAACAATTAACCATGACTTGCTGTTTTCTGTCCTGAAGCCGATTTCTCATCCAATTGGACTGTCACCCTCCTCTTCCATGAGCCTTAGTTTTGTTAACTAGCCTTTATGTGGTATTTTATCAAATGCTTTCCTAAAATCCATATAGACAATATCCAACGCATTCCCTTCATCAACCTTCTCTGTTACTTCATCAAACAATTTGATTAGTTCAGTCAAGCATGATCTGCCTTTCGCAAATCCGTGCTGGCGATCCTTAATGAACTCAAACCTCTCCAAATGCCGGTTGACTTTTTTCCCCCGATTATTGTTTCTAAAACCACTAATTGGCCTATAGTTGCTGGAGCTGTCCTTACACCCTTTCTTGAAAATGTGACACCCTTTTTCCACTCTCCAGTCCTCTGGCACCTCCCCCATATCTTGACAAGATTGGAAGATTATGGCAAGCTCTTCTGCCATCTCCACCCCCAATTGCTGGCCAAGCCACTGTGTGAGAACCATTTGGAACTGTTGAAATTGAATGTATAGATAATATTTAAAAATAAACAAGACAGACATCAATAGATTTCTAGATGTTAAAGATATCAAGGGATATGCGGATAGTGTGGGGAAAATGGCATTGAGGTAGAACATCAGCCACGATCGAGCTGAAGGACAGAACAGGCTTAAGGGGCCAAATGGCTGACTCCTATTTCCTATGTTCCTATGTTGTTCCTGTATTTAACATTGGGCATTAACAATTAAAGGCTTCTGTGCTTCATTCAATAGCTCACTAAGGCACTGAACTATATGAAACAGGTAAATCTCTGTTTCAATCCATGACTTCTGTTGATTTGTCTCATCTCAGCCAGAATTAATAGACAGGGTGCTACAAATTGGCCTGCGTACTCTTGGGTTAAACATAGAAACATGGAAAAATAGGAGCAGGGGTAGGCCATTCGGCCCTTCGAGCCTGCTCTGCCATTCAATACGATCATGGCTGATCATCCAAACTTGGTATTCTGTTCCTGCTTTCTCCCCATATCCTTTAATCCTATTAGCCCTAAGAACTATATCTAACTCTTTCTTGAATATATTTAATGATTTGCCCTCAACTGCTTTCTGTGGTAGAGAATTGCACAGGTTCACCACTCTCTGGGTGAAGAAATCGCTCCTCATCTCAGTCCTAAATGGCTTACCCCTTATGCTTAAACTGTGACCGCCAGTCCTGGACTCCCCCGCCATCGGGAATATCCTTCCTGCACCTAGTCTGTCCAGTCCTGTTAGAATCTTGTAGGTTTCTATGAGATCCCCTCTCATTCGTCTAAACTCTAGCGAATACAAGCCTAATCGACCCAATCTCTCTTCATACGTCAGTCCTGCCATCCCAGGCATCAGTCTGGTGAACCTTCACTGCAGTCCCTCCATAGCAGGAACATCCTTCCTCAGATAAGGAGACCAAAACTGCACGCAATACTCCAAATGTGGTCTCACCAAGGCCTTGTATAATTGCAGCAAGACATCCTTGCTCCTGTACTCGAATCCTCTCGCTATGAAGGAGAACATACCACTTACCTTCTTAACTGCCTACTGCATCTGCATGCTTACTTTCAGGGACTGCTGCACAAGGGCACCCAGGTCTCGCTGCGCCGCCCCCTTTCCCAATCTATCGCCGTTCAGATAATCTGCCTTTCTGTTTTTGCCACCAAAGTGGATAACTTCACATTCATTGACGTTATACTGCACCTGCCATGTATTTGCCACTCACTCAACCTGTCCAAATCACACTGGACCTTCTCTGCATCCTCCTCACAGCTCACACTCCCACTCGGCTTTGTGTCGTCTGCAAACTTGGATATATTACATTTAATTCCCTTATCTATATCATTAATATATATTGTGAATAGCTGAGGTCCTAGCACTGATCCCTGCGGCACCCCACTAGTCACTGCCTGCAACTCGGAAAAAGACCCGTTTATTCCTACTCTTTGTTTCCTGTCTGCCAACCAGTTCTCTATCCATGTCAGTACTTTACCCCCAATCCCATGTGCTTTAATTTTGCAGGCTAATCTGTTATGTGGGACCTTATCGAAAGCCTTCTGAAAGTCCAAATACACCACATCCTCTGGTTCACACATAAAATTCAGTAGATTCGTCAAGCATGATTTTCCTTTCGTAACTAGGGATGGGGCCATACTGGACCTGGTATTGGGGAATGAGCCTGGCCAGGTGGTCGAAGTTTCAGTAGGGGAGCATTTTGGGAACAGTGACCATAATTCCGTAAATTTTAAGGTGCTTGTGGATAAGGATAAGAGTAGTCCTCGGGTGAAGGTGCTAAATTGGGGGAAGGCTAATGATAACAATATTAGGCAGGAACTGAAGAATTTACATTAGGGGCAGCTGTTTGAGGGGACATCAACATCTGACATGTGGGAGTCTTTCAAACGTCACTTGATTAGAATCCAGGACCGGCATGTTCCTGTGAGGAAGAAGGATAATTTTGGCAAGTTTCGGGAACCTTGGATAACGCGGGATATTGTGAGCCTAGTCAAAAAGAAAAAGGAAGCATTCATAAGGGCTAGAAGGCTGGGAACAGACGAAGCCCTTGAGGAGTATATAAACAGTAGGAAGGAACTTAAGCAAGGAGTCAGGAGGGCTAAAAGGGGTCATGAAAAGTCATTGGCAAACAGGATTAAGGAAAATCCCAAGGCTTTTTATACGTATATAAAGAGCAAGAGGGTAACTAGAGAAAGGGTTGGCCCACTCAAGGACAGAGAAGGGAATCTATGTGTGGAGCTGGAGGAAATGGGCGAGGTACTAAATGAATACTTTGCATCAGTATTCACCAAAGAGAAGGACTTGGTGGATGATAAGTCAAGGGAAGGGAGTGTAGATAGTCTGGGTCATGTTGTTATCAAAAAGGAGGAGGTGTTGGGTGTCTTGCAAAGCATTAAGGTAGATAAATTCCCAGGGCCTGATGGGATTTACCCCAAAAAACTGAGGGAGGCAAGGGAGGAAATTGCTGGGGCCTTGACAGAAATCTTTGTATCCTCATTGGCTGCAGGTGAGGTCCCAGAGGACTGGAGAATAGCCAATGTTGTTCCTTTGTTTAAGAAGGGTAGCAAGGATAATCCAGGAAATTATAGGCCGGTGAGCCTGACGTCAGTGGTAGGGAAATTATTAGAGAGGATTCTTCGGGACAGGATTTACTCCCATTTGGAAACAAATGAACTTATTAGCGAGAGACAGCATGGTTTTGTGAAGGGGAGGTTGTGTCTCACTAATTTAATTGAGTTTTTTGAGGAAGTGACGAAGATGATTGATGAAGGAAGGGCAGTGGATGTTGTCTATATGGACTTCAGTAAAGCCTTTGACAAGGTCCCTCATGGCAGACTGGTACAAAAGGTGAAGTCACATGGGATCAGAGGTGAGCTGGCAAGATGGATACAGAACTGGCTCGGTCATAGAAGACAGAGGGTAGCAGTGGAAGGGTGCTTTTCTGAATGGAGGCCTGTGACTAGTGGTGTTCCGCAGGGATCAGTGCTGGGACCTTTGCTGTTTGTAGTATATATGAATGATTTGGAGGAAAATGTAGCTGGTCTGATTAGTAAGTTTGCGGATGACAAAGGTTGGTGGAGTTGCGGATAATAATGAGGATTGTCAGAGGATACAGCAGGATATAGATCGGTTGGAGACTTGGACGGAGAAATGGTAGTTGGAGTTTAATCCGGACAAATGTGAGGTAATGTATTTTGGAAGGTCTAATGCAGGTGGGAGGTATACAGTCAATGGCAGAAGCTTCAGGAGTATGGAGAGGCAGAGAGATCTGGGTGTACAGGTCCACAGGTCACTGAAAGTGGCAACGCAGGTGGATAAGGTAGTCAAGAAGGCATACGGCATGCTTGCCTTCATCGGTCGGGGCATAGAGTATAAAAATTGGCAAGTCATGCTGCAGCTGTACAGAACTTTAGTTAGGCCACACTTAGAATATTGCGTGCAATTCTGGTCGCCACACTACCAGAAGGACGTGGAAGCTTTGGAGAGGGTACAGAAGAGGTTTACCAGGATGTTTCCTGGTCTGGAGGGCATTAGCTATGAGGAGAGGTTGGATAAACTCGGATTGTTTTCACTGCAACGACGGAGGTGGAGGGGCGACATGATGGAGGTTTACAAAGTTAAGAGTGGCATGGACAGAGTGGATAGTCAGAAGCTTTTTCCCAGGGTGGAAGAGTCAGTTACTAGGGGACATAGGTTTAAGGTGCGAGGGGCAAAGTTTAGACGGGATGTGCGAGGCAAGTTCTTTACACAGAGGGTGGTGAGTGCCTGGAACTTGCTGCCGGGGGAGGTGGTGGAAGCAGGTACGATAGCGACGCTTAAGAGGCATCTTGACAAATACATGAATAGGATGGGAATAGAGGGATACGGTCCCCGGAAGTGCAGAAAGTTTTTAGTTTTGACATGCATCAAAATCGGCGCAGGCTTGGAGGGCCGAATGACCTGTTCCTCTGCTGTACTGTTTTTTGTTCTTTGTTATTGTTTGTAAATCCATGTTGACTTTGTCCGATCCTGTCATTGTTTTCTAAGTGCTCCGCTATTGCATCTTTTATAATGGATGCTAGCATTTTCCCCACTACTGATGTCAGGCTAACCGGTCTATAATTTTCTGTTTTCTCTCTACCTCTTTTTTTAAATAGTGAGGTTACATTAGCTACCCTCCAATCCATTGGAACTGTTCCATAGTCTATAGAATTTTATAAAATGACCAGAAATGTATACTATTTCTCGGGCCACTTCCTTAAGTACTCTGGGATGTAGATTATCAGGCCCTGGGGATTTATCTGCCTTCAATCCCATCAATTTCCCTAACGCCATTTCCCTACTAATACTGATTTCATGCAGTTCCTCCTTCTCACTAGACCCTACATTCCCCAACATTTCTGCGAGGTAATTTGTGTCCTCCTTTGTGAAGACAGAACCAAATTATGTATTTAATTGGTCTGCCATTTCTTTGTTCCCCATTATAAATTCCCCCGATTCTGACTGTAAGGGACTCACATTTGTCTTCACTAATCTTTTTCTCATCACATATCTATAGAAGCTTTTAGTCAGTTTTTATGTTTTCTGCAACCTTACTCTGATGCTCCATTTTTCCCCTTCTTAATCAATCGCTTTGTCATCCTTTGCTGAATTCTAAACTGCCCCCAATCCTCAGGTTTGCTGTTTGTTCGGGCCATTTTATATTTCTGCTTGGATCTAATACTATCCCTACTATCCCTAACTTCTTTTGTAAGCCACATTTGAGCCACCCTTCCTGTTTTATTTTTGCGCCAGACAGGAATGAACAATTGTTGTAATTTATCCATGCGCTCTTTGAATGCTAGCCATTGCCTATCCCTTTTAAGTAACATTCCCCAATCTATCATAGCCAACTCGTGCCTCATACCTTCATAGTTTCCTTTATTTAGATTTAGGACCCTAGTCTTGGAATCAGCTCTCTCCCTCTCCATCTTAATGAAGAATTCTATCATGATGTGGTCGCTCTTCCCCAAGGGACCCCGCACAACAAGATTGTTAACTAATCCTTTCTCATTACACAATACTCAGTCTAGGATGGCCTGTTCTCTAGTTGGTTCCTCAATGTATTGATCCAAAAAACCATCACGTACGCGCTCCAGGAATTCCTCCTCTACAGTATTATTGCTAAATTGCAGCCATGTATCCGTAATTGCAACTATATCGTATCCATTTACATCTATTTGCGCGGTTACTTCACTTAGCTAATTGCCAATACTCGGTGCTCTGAGGCACAATGCCTTTAGGCTTGTCTTTTAACATTATTAGTCATCTTAGCATTATTTCACAATGTTCCCTATTTGTTTCTTGCTCTTGATTTCTCTGCCTTCCACTTTTTCCTTTTTGTTTCCTGTCTTTTGTTTCTATCCTTTCTATCCTTGTTTCCTTCTCCTCAGTCTCCCCGTTCAGGTTCCCATCCCCATGCCATTCTAGTTTAAATCCTCTCCACCAGCACTAGCAAATGCCGCTGTGACGACATTTGTTCTGTCCTGCCTGGGTGTAACCCGTCCCGCTTGTACAGGTCCCACCTTCCCTAGAACCGGTCTTGATGTCCCAGGAATCTAAATCTCTCCCTCCGGCACCATTTCTCCAGCCACGCATTCATCTGGTCTGTTCTCCTGTTCCTATACTCACTAACCCGTGGCCCAGGAAGTAATCCTGAGATTACTACCTTTAGGGTCCTGCTTTTTAATTTAGCTCGTAGCTCCTTAAATTCATCTTGCAGGACCTCATCCCTTTTTCTACCTATTTCGTTGGTACTGATATGTACCACGACCACTGGCTGTTCACCCTCCCACTTCAGAATGTGCTGCAGCCACTCCGAGACATCCTTGACCCTAGCACCAGGGGGGCAATTTACCATCCTGGAGTAATAGGAAGAAATCCTTTTTTTTTATTTCAGATTTCCCGCATCTGCAGTATTTTGCTTTTATTTTAATACCATCCTGGAGTCTCGTTTGCGGCCACAGAAATGCCTGTCTGTCCACCTTACAATTGAATCTCCTATCACTATGGCTCTCCCAGTCTTCTTCCTTCCCTGCTCTGCAGCAGAGCCATCCGTGGTGCCACGAGCCTGGCTGTACCTTTCCCCTGGGAGGCCATCCTCCGCAACAGTATTCAAAGTGATGTATCTGTTTGAGAGGGGGATGGCCAGAGGGAACTCCTGCACTACCTGCTTGCTCCTACTACTCCGCCTGGTGGTCAACACCCATCCCTTTTCTGCCTGTGCCGCCGTTACCTGCGATGTGACCAGCTCACTAAACGTGCTATCCACAACGTCCTCAGCATCGTGGATGCTCCACAGTGATCCACCTGCAGCTCCAGCTCCGTAATGCAGGTAACCAGTAGCTGCCGATGGATACACTTCCTGCACACATGGTCGTCAGGGACACTGGAAGCATCCCTGATTTCCCACATAGCGCTGGAGGAGCATATCACGGGTGCGAGCTCTCCTGCCATGACTTATCTTTCGATGACTTAGTTAATTAATTAATTAGTACCTTTTAATTAAAAAATATTTACTATGCCAAGGGCCTTGTTCTACTCCAAACACTACCCACTACAATCTAAAGTCCTTAATAAATTACGCTAATTTAAAAAAACACACTTTAGTAGTACTAACCTTATCACTTATACGGTAGGTTTAAAAAAAGAACCTACCCTGATTTTTTAAAGCTATTTCCAGGCACTAACTGCTGTTACTCATCAACCAATCACATTGCAGCTTTCCTGTGATGTCACTGTTGACTTTTCTTTTCAAACTCTGGTGCACCTGGACTGCTCACCGCGCCTCTCCCAGAAGGTAAGTGACTGGGCCTCGCTCCTTGGGCTCAATTTATCCTCTTCACTCGCTCGGCATTCTTCCCACCGGTCCACTCCTCTCTACTCTTCACCCGGAAGGTAAGTCACTGGGCCTCGATCCTTGGGCTCAATTTATCCTCTTCTCTCGCTGGGTGTTCTCCCCACAGGTCCGCTCCACTTCCGGAAGGTAAGTGAAGAAAACATGCACGTGACTAAACCAAAGCAGCAATTCTTGACTTTTAAAAACTTTTGATAACAGAATAGCAAAATCATGCCACATTATGCCAAATAGCAGAAAAATATTTTTTTTGTTTGATTTCTTTTCAAGTCAGCCTGGCCCTGGAAAAAAACGAGCCAGTATCATAATTGCCAGCTCAGGACAAGACTTAGGTTGCTTTACAGCTTTTGATTAGGTAAGTATTTCTATTTTTTTCCTGACTGCAGGAAGTGGAATCTTGCCAGACTACACTGGCAACTATCACTGCTGAGCTCAAATAAATTGTTATCTCAATCAAACTAAATGCAAATGTTTTGCGAAATGCCCAACCTATTTTTCATGGTCTCTGAAGCATGATAGCTCAGTCACCCCATCTAAATCTAAATTCACGTCTCTCAGCCCTGCTGTTCGGTGACGTTAAGCCTCTTAAATGCTCTGTTTATCTAATGTGGCATTTTTAACATATCACACCAAGGTCTCTCCATGGATGCATAATTAGAAATCCTGATATGTGACAGTCCTGCTTTTAGAGATGTGGTATGTTTTGTAACATAAATTATAGTGGTGTACAGGCTAGGTTTCACCATTGCTGCGCGATGCTTAATGTTTTATATCTATTACAAAATTAAAATGGTTATTTTAGGGGTTAAGGATCTCTTTTGAACTTGAGATACCAGTGTTTTGGGATCACATTTTGTGATTACATCTTTTTTCTGTGAAAATCAAAAATTAATTGTCTGCAATATGTAAAAAGGTTGCCATTCTCTGTAGTTGGAACCACTGGTTGACTAAATTATTTCATTACATCATATTTTAAGGTTTTTGTTATTGGTTTGGGAATAACATTGTGTGGTTCCATTCATTTTTCTGAGAAAATGTACAAACTAGTGACCTTGCGAATAATCAAACAAAACTGAACAAAAATCTATTTGTACAAGATTCCCAACAGCACAACCTGAGTCAAAACAAAGTGTTGGTTTGTTGATTGAGTGTGGTCTTCTCTCTAGAAATCCCAGTACAGTGATTCCTTAACTTGCTGTGTCAGATGTGCGAGTTGGACCTGAAGTAGTAACCGACCCAGCCTTCCTGGTGACAAGGTAACTAGTAATTTTTCAAGGAGGTTTGTTCTTAAATTTTGTGGCAGACATTCCAAACACCTTCCTTCTTTAGCTTTTCCATTCCTGCATGATATTTTTCTCATGTCTTTAAAGGACACCCGCCCCATCTGTGTGACTCATTTAAAAAAAAAGTTCAGATTCTGTCCTTCATTTTGAAAAATTCAGTTTAAGCCAGTTTTAGGTGAAAATGTTAGTATAAGTTACATTTGTGGAAAAACTGCTGGCACACTTGAAAGCTAAGCAAGACCTCCTATTCCCAGTAGATCCTCCCTTCTAGCCCACCTCTCTGAGGTTCACCGCTGCCTAGCCTCGAACTCGCATCTTTCTCTAGTTCCTCACATATCAATTCTCATGCTCTTTCTGAGCTCATGTTGTCTGTGAGACCCACCTCCTGCAAAGTTCTTGAATGTGCTGTTACCTCCCAAATCTGTGCCCATCTATCACGGAACTCCCTGATTGAATTTCTCCAATCAGATTTCTGCCCTTGTCATGGTACCGAAACGGCTCTTTTTAAAGCCACAAATGACATTTTATGTGACTGTTTTATACTATCCTTTCTTTGGTCCCCTCCTATTTCTCATCTACATGTCGTTGGTGACATCAGCTGTACCTCACCACCACCTCTGTTGACCCTCCACTGTCTCTGACTTGTCGGACTGCTTATCCAATGTCCATTACTGCATGCGCAGAAGAGTTCTCCAACTAAATACTAGGAAACCGAAGCCATTGTCTTTGGTCCCCACCACAAACTCTGTTCCTTTGCCACCAACTCTATCCCTCTCCCTAGCAACTGTCTGAGGCTGAACTAGACTGTTCGCAACCTTGGTGTCATATTTGACTCCAGATGAGCTTCTGACCACGTATCCATGCCATCATGAGGACTGCTATTTTGACCTTTGTAACGTGGCCTGACTCCATTTCTGTCTCGGTTCAACTGCCGTGAAACCCTCATCCATGCCTTTGTTACCTCTAGACTTGACTATAGCAAAGCACTCCTGGCTGGCCTCCCATATTTCACCCACCATAAACTTGAGGTCGTTCAGGATTCTGCAGCCCATGTCCTTGCTCGCACTGTCCAGTTAATCCATCGCCTCTGAGCTCTCTGAGCTACATTGGCTCCTGGTTAAGCAATGTCTCAATTTAAAAATTCTCGTCCTGTTTTCGAATCCCTCCATGGCCTTGCCTCTCTTCATCTCCATAATCCTTCCAGCTGTACAACTCTCAGATATCTGTGCTCTTCTATTTTTGACCTCTTGCACATCCCTGGTTTTAATCGCTCCACCATTGGTGACTGTGCCTTCAGCTGCTGAGGCCCTAAACTCTGGAATTCCCTCCCTAAACATCTGCTTCTCTACCTCTTCCTCCTCTAAGATGCTCCTTTAAGATACTTGTTAAAGCTGACCTCTTTGACCAAACCTTTTGGTCACCTTCCTAATATCTCCTTATGTGGCTCAGTGTCATATTTTGTTTGACAATGCTCCTGTGAAGCGCCTTGGGATGTTTTACTACATTAATGCGACTATATAAATGCAAGTTTTTGTTGCAGATTAGATGAACTACCACTCACATGCCACCATTTTGACAGCATAGACTAAATTTTATTCATCCTGGAAAAATTTCAGCCCTGGATATTTCTCCCTTTGGCCCCAATTCCTCTCCCTCCCTCCCTTTCTTAAAGGTGATGACTCTTGCTTGATCGTGGTTCAGAGAACACAGAAAACTTTCTGCTGCTGTGCCCAAATAACCATTTTTATGTGCAGGCCTGGACATTATGGCCTAGTGAGTTGTTTGAGTGTGGATGACTTCATAGTCCTATCATGTCCTCATCAGAGATCCATATTTATACCTTGTAATAGAAGTGCTGGATAGCAATAAGGAGCAGAAATGCTGGGTAATTTTCCCAGGGGTATTTGAGGCCAACTGTCATACTCCCACTCCAATCCTGAAAAGGTCAATTGACCTGGCAGATCATAAGTCATGCCACGAGCATCCATATGACGTGGCTTGACACATTGATTCATTTAACTGCTGTGGAGCTAAAAATCCAATGTATCTGAAAACTAAATAAACTTGACTTCTAAGGACTTTTTGAGAAAAGTAAAAACATAAAACCTGTGCCCCAAATTGCCTGTTAACAGGTCCATATCAAAAAGTGTAGTAGGTTTATGAGCAAGACTACTTTTTATCCATGGGAATGTTCAAGCCAGCTGCTGCTTCAAAAGCAGTACCAATGATGGTGAGTGGTGATGATGAAGGCACAATGACGATAATGAAGATACCTCTGGACAAGAGAAATGAACAACACTGTGATGTATCATAAGTAGATATTTTTGTAATCTGGATACAATTGCTGTACTTAAGGGTGAGACAGCTTACTGCTGTGCATCAAATAATTGCCAGTGGGTTAGATAGTCTGTTTCTTGTATTAAATACAGTCCGTCCTCTGTTTAAAAATAGTCCTGTATAATCTCGCCATTGCTGCAACATGTTTTGTCGGCTGGAGGAAGTTGCAAAGGAGGCTTCTTTCTTTTCTGCTGCTTAACTTTCTGTTCTGTTTATTTCCCATGCTTGATGAACTAATTTCATTTTTGTCTTCTCTATACTCTTAATGATGTTTAGCCAGCCTTTTCATGTTCCCAAATGGTTGGTACTATTAACAAAAAAAAAAGGATTCATGGATTTCTTCACAGAAATAATTTAAAAACCACATTTACTATCCACGTAATCCCAGATGCTGAAAGCTCAGACATTTGATCTGCAAATATTAAGATGAGGAAGTACAAAAGATTATGAAGTTTCTGGTTGAAAGGATGGCTTGATTTTGATTGGGGGAGGGATTAACAGCTGTAAGAGGCCTATGTGGAATTGGTTTGGGCAGTCTCTTCTTTGTTCCAAATGAATAAAGGTCTGAAGTGCACAGCTGCTGTAATTCACCACCAGGTAAACAGCTTCTGAGGGGCAGTGAAGGTCATTCTGCTCTGAGGTTGGAGTTAGAAAGATTGGATGGAAAAGATCTGCGTTGGACCCAAAGTTTAGGAGTGCTTGATGTTGGCACTGAATTCAAGAATTGGGAAATGTTCCCTGTTCCCTGAATACTGACACTTTAAGTGTACAATCTATGCTAATACGCTATTTAAGTGCCAGTCTAGATTGTCTAGTTACATGGGATTGCTATTTGGGATCAGATGGGCACTGGAGAGCATGCCAGGAGCAGCACCAGGCATACAAAAACTTGAGATACCAACCTGGTGAAGCTACAACACTACTACATGCATGCTAAACATCGGAAGCAGCATTCTATAGATAGAGGTAAACAACCCCACAACCAACAGATCAGAGCAAAGCTCTCCCATCCTGCCACATCCATCCCTGACGAGTGGTGGGCAACTAAGCTGAGGAGGATCCACAAACATCCCCATCCTCAATGATGGGGAGGCTGGAACATCAGTGTAAAAGACAAGGCTGAGGTATCTGCAACATCCTTCAAACGGAAGTGCCAAGTCGATGATCCATCTCTGCCTCCTCCTGACAGATGCCAGTCTTCAGTCAATTTGATTTTCATTACAAGTGATATCAAGGAATGGCTGAATGCACTGGATACAGAAAAGGCTATGGGCCCTGTAGTTCAGAAGACTTGTGCTCCAAAACTAGCCACACTCCTAGCCAAGCTGTTCCAGTACAGCTACAACACTGGCATCTACCTGACAATGTGGAAAATTGCCCAGGTATGTCCTGTCTGTAAAAGGCAGGACAAATCCAATCAGGCCAATTATTGCACCATTAGTCTGCTCTCAATCATTTCACAAGTGGGAACAGTTTCTCTCTATCTGCTCTGTCCAGACCCCTCATGATTTTGAATACCTCTATCAAATCACCTCTCAGCCTTCTCCTCCAAGGAAAACAGTCCTAACTTTTCCAATCTATCTTCATAACTGAAATTCCTCATTGCTGGAACCATTCTCGTGAATCTTTTCTGTACTCTCTCCAATGCCCTCACATCTTTCCTAAAGTTCGGTGCCCAGAACTGGCCGCAATATCCAGCTGAGGCTGAACTAGTGTCTTATACAATTTCAACATAACTTCCTTGCTCTTGTTCTCTATGTCCCTATTAATAAAGCCCAGGATACTGTATGCTTTGTTAACATGTCTTGCCATCTTCAGTGACTTATGCACAGATACACCTAGGTCCCTCTGCTCCTGCACCCCCTAAAGAATTGTACCCTTTATTCTATATTGTCTCTCTATGTTCTTCCTACCAAAATGAATCACTTCACATGTCTCTGCATTGAACTTCATCTGCCACTTGTCTGTCCATTCCACCATCTTGTCTATGTCCTTTTGAAGGTCGGCACTATCCTCCTGTCAGTTCACAATGCTTCCAAGTTTTGTATCATCTGCAAACTTTGAAATTGTGCCCTATACACAGAGGTCTAGGTCATTAATATATATCAGGAAAAACAAGGTACCTAACACTGATCCCTGGGGAACTCTACTATAAATCTTCCTCCAGCCTGAAAAACATCTATTAACCACTACTCTTTGTTTCTTGTCACTCAGCCAATTTCGTATCCGTGTTGCTACCGTCCCTATTATTCTGTGAGCTACAAGTTTGCTCACAAGTCTCGTGTGGCACTGTATCAAGCGTCTTTTGAAAGTCCACGTACACCAAATCACAAGCATTGCTTTCATCAACCCTCTGTTATGTCCTCAAAAAAAACTCTAGCAAGTTAGTTAAATATGATTTTCCCTTAAGAAATCAATGCTGGCTTTCCTTAATTTGCTTGCATTTGTCCATGTGACTATTGATTTTGTCTCAAATGATTTTTTCTAGAAGTTTTCCCACCACCAAAATTAAACTGCCTGGCCTATAGTTGCTGGGCTTATCTTTACACCCTTTTTGAACAAAGGCGTAACGTTTGTAATTCTCCAGTCCTCTGGCACCACCCGCGAGTCTAAGAATTATGGCCAGTGCCTTTGCGATTTCCACCCTCACTTCCCTCAGTATCTTGGGATGCATCTCATCCGGTCTTGCTGTTTTATCCACTTTAAGTACAGACAGCCTATCTAATATAAAATAAAAACAAGAAATGCTGGAAATACTCAGGTCTGGCAGCATCTGTGGGGAGAGAAGCAGAGTTCATGTTTCAGGTCAGTGACCCTTCATCAGAACTGACAAATATTAGAAATGTAATAGGTTTTAAGCAAATAGAGCAGGGTTGGAGCAAGAGATAACAAAAGAGGTGTTGATAGGGCAAGGTAACAGAAAATAACTGCTCAGAAGGTCATGGAGCAAAGGCAAACGGTATGTTAATGGTGTAGTGAAAGACAAAGCGTTCATGCAGAGAGGGTGTTATTTGACAGAAAAATGCACAGCCCTGGCCCCAAGCACAAACATGAAAAAAAAACAGTGCGTAGGCACAGTAGAGACAAACTAAATAAACTAAAATAAAATAAACAACAAAAAAAGAAAAAACAATGAAAAATAAAAAGGGGGCCCGTCAACCTATCTAATACTTCTATCAATTTTAAACCCCTTTAGTGTCTGACTTACCTCCTCTTTCAACATTGCCTCGGTTGCATCCTCTACCTTGGTAAAGACTGATGCAAGTTATTCATTTAATACCTCTGTTTTGTCCTCTGTCTCCATGTGTAAATCCCCTTTCTTGCCTCGAATCGGCCCCACTCCTCCTTTTACCACTCTTTTACTATTTATACGCCTATAGAAAACTTTGGGATTTCCTTCAATGATAGCTGCCAGTCTCTCTTCATGCTCTCCCTTTGCTTCTCTTATTTGCTTTTTCACTGCCCCTCTGGACCTTCTATATTCAGCCTGGTTCTCAGTAGTATTTTCTACTTGGCATCTGTCATAAGCACACTTTTTCTTCTTTATCTTAATCTCTACCTCTTTTGCCATCCAGGGTGCTCTGGATTTGTTTGCCCTACTTTTCCCCTTCGAGGGAACATACCTTGACTGTGCCTGAACTTCTCCTCTTTGAAGGTAGCTCATTGTTCAGCTACAGGTTTTCTTGCCAGCTTTTGACTCCAATTTATTCACCCCAGTTCCATTCTTACCCCATTGAAGTTAGTCTTCCTCTAGCTAATTATTCTTACCCTGGATTGCTCTTTGTCTTTTTTCATAGTCAGCCTAAACCTTATGATACAATAATCACTATCCCCTAAATGCTCTCCTACTGGTACTTGATCCACACGGCCCACCTCGTTCGCAAGAACCAGCTCTAGCAGTGCTTCCTTTCTTGTTGGACAAGCAACATACTGTTGTAGAAAATTTTCCTGAACGCACTCTCGGAACTCTTGCCGCTCACTGCCCTTTACACTACTATTATCCCAGTCTATGTTTGGATAATTAAAATCCCCCATTATAACTACCCTATAATTTTTGCTCCTTTCTGTAATTACCTCAAATTTGTACCTGCACGTCCTTCCCACTAGCTGGTGGCCTATAGACAACACCGAGCAGTGTAACTGCACCATTTGTGTTCCTTGGCTCTAGCCAAATTGATTCTGTCCTCGACCCGTCTGGGACATCCTTTTTCGCCAGCACTGCAATGCTCTCCTTAATCAATACTGCCACCCCTCCCCATTTTTTCTCTTTCCTGAACACCTTGTATCCAGGAATATTTAACACCCAGTCCTGCCCTACTTTGAGCCAGGTCTCTGTTATAACCACAACATCATATTTCCACATGGCAATGTGTGCCCGTACCTCACCAGTCTTATTAACCACACTCCGTGCATTCACCTATGTGCACATTAACCCTAATTTAGACTTTATTACTTTCTCCCTTACTCTGATCCCACCTAATAACTTAATATTCCCTACTGTCGTGCTATCTATCTCCCCCAGTATTCTGTGCTCCTTGGTATTCCTCTCTGATACTTGCTCCTGGTTCCCACACCCCTGACAAGTTACAAGCTTTGCTTCCCTCCAATCTGAGTTTCCTTTCAGGTTCCCATCCCGCTGACAATTTGGTTTAAACTCTCCCCAACAGCACTAGCAAATCTCCCTGCGAGGATATTCATCCCAGTCCTGCTAAGATGCAACCCGTCCATCATCTGGAGCAGATCCCACCTGCTCCAGAACTGGTCCCAATGTCTCAGAAATCTGATGCTCTCCCTCCTACACCAGTTCTCCAGCCACATGTTCAATCGCTGAATTCTCCTATTCCTATGCTCACTTGCACGTGCGTCTGGGAATAATCCTGAGGTTACTGCTTTTGAGGTTTTGCTTTTTAATCATCATCCTTGCTCCCTAAAATCTGCTTTCAGGATCTCATCCCCCTTCTTACCTGTGTCATTGGTACCAATGTGGACCACGACCTCTGGCTGTTCATCCTCCCCCAGAAGAATGTCCTGCAGCCGCTCCATGACATCCTTGACCCTGGCACCGGGGAGGCAATGCATCATCCTGGAGTCAAATTTACTGCCGCAGAAATGCCTGTCCGTTCCCCTAACTAATGAATCCCCTATCGCGACTGCTCTTCCACTCGTCTTCCTCCCCTCCTGTGCAACTGAGCCACCTGTGGTGCCACAAACTTGGCTCTGACTGCTCTCCTCTGAGGAACGATCACCCTCACCAGTATCCAAAATGAAAAACTGATTAGCAAGTGAGAACATATCAGGGGACTCCTGCACATCTGCCTGGTTCTCTTAGACTGCCTGGCAGTCACCCATTCCCTATCTGCTGATCTTCAGCTGCTTTATCATAAAGTCAGAAGTGGGGCTGTTCAGTGATGACTGCACAGTGTTCAGTACTCCTCAGATACTGAAGCTGTTTTTGCCCGCATGGATCAAGTCCTGTACCACATTCAGGCTTGGACCACTAAGTGGCAAGTAGCATTTGTGTGACACAAGTGCCAGGCAGTGATGCTGTCCAACAAGAGAGAATCTAATCATCTCCCCTTAATGTTCAGTGGTATTACCATTGATGACTCCTCCACCATCAACATCCTGGGGGGGTTGCCATTGAGCAGAAACATAACTGAGCCAGCCACATAAATACTGTGGCTGCAAGAGCAGTTCAGAGGCTGGGAATTCTGCAGTGAATAACTCAACACTCGACTCCCCATAACCTGTCCACCATCGACAAGGCCCAAGTCAGGCGCTTGATGGAATACTTTCCACTTGCATGGATGAATGCAGCACTCAAAAAGCTTGCCACCATCCAAGACCGCTTAATCAGCACCCCATTTATCACAACATTTACTCGTTGCAGCAGTGTATACCATTTACAAGATGCACTGCGGCACCTCACCAAGGCTCCTTCAACAGCACCTTCAAAACCCACAACCTTAAACATCTAAAGAAACAAGGGCAGGAGATGCATGGGAACACCACCACCAGCAAGTTCCCCTCCAAATTCACACACCATCCTGACATGGAACTATCGCTATCGCTAGGCCAAAATCCTGGCACTCCCTCCCTAACAGCACTTTGGGTGTACCTGCACCATATGGACTACTGTGGCTCAAGAAGGTAGCTTATTGCCACCTTCTCGAGTGCAATTAGGGATGGGCAATAAATGCTTGTGTTGCCAGCATTGCTTGCATCCAATCAACAAAAAAAAAATAAAAATAATGAATAAAAATTAATGACCTCATAGTAAAGGTGCACCTAGGTAGCAGTGATCACAACATGGTTTAATTTGCATTCAGTTTGAGGGTGAGAAGAATGGATCTAATATTAGTGTTTTATACTTAAATAATGGTAATTATGAGGGTTTGAGGACAGAGCTGGTTAAAGTAAACTGGGAAATTAGGTTAAGGGATAGGTCATTAGAGATGCAGTGGCAGACATTTAAGGAGATATTTCATAACACTGAACAAAGATACATTCCAGTGAGAAAGAAAGACTCTAGGGGAAGGATGCACCATCTGTGGCTAATGAAGGAAGGTAAAGATAGTATCAAATTGAAAGAAAAAGTCTACAATTCAGCGAACAGTAGTGGCAGGTCAGAAGATTGGACAGAATATGAGAAACAGCTAAGAATGACGAAAAGAATAATTAAAGAGATGTTAGAGTATGAAAGATAGCTTGAAATATCAAAATGGATAATAAGAGTTTTTACAGGTAATTAAAAAAGAAAAGAGTAAGTAAAGTGAGTGTTGATCCTCTGGAGAGTGAGTCTGGGGAATTAATAATGGAAAATAAGGAAATGGCAGAGGAGTTGAACAGATTTTTTGCTCTGTCTTCACTATAGCGGATACAAATAATATCCCAGAAATAATTGTGAATCAAGAGTTGAAAAGGAGGGAGCAACTTAAAACAATTACCATCACCAGGGAAAGTGTACGGAGAAAATTATTAGAACTAAAAGCTGACAAGTCCCCAGGTCCTGATGGACTTCATCCTAGGGTTTTAAAGGAAGTGGCTGCTGAGATAGTGGATGCATTGGTTTTAATTTTCCAAAACTCCGTAGATTCTGGAAAGGTCCCATTGGATCGGGAGGTAACAAATGGAACTCGGCTATTCAAGTAAGGAGGCAGAAAGCCGGAAACTACGGGCCAGTTAGCTTATCATCTGTCATAGGAAAAATGCTGGAATCTATTATTCAGGAGGTTATAGCAGGTCATTTAGAAAATTTCAATGCAATCAGGCAGAGTCAACATGGTTTTGTGAAAGGGAAATTGTGTTTAACTAATTTATTAGAGTTCTTTGAGGGAATAACAAGCAACTTGGATAAAGGGGAGCCTGTGGATATGGTATGCTTGGATTTCCTGAAGACATTTGACAAGGTGCTACATCAAAGATCGCTAAACAAAATAAGAGCCCATGGTATGGGGGGTAATATATTAGCATGGATAGGGGATTGGTTAGCTGACAGGAAACAGAGAGTAGGCCTAAGTGGGTCATTTTCAGGTTGGCAAGCTGTAACTAGTGCAGTGCCACAAGGATCAGTGATGGGGCCTCAACTATTTATATCAATGACTTGGATGAAGGGACCAAAGGTATGGTTGCTAAATATGATGATGACACAAATATAGATAGGAGAGTAAGTTGTGAAGAGGGCATAAGGAGTCTGCACAGGGGTATAGATAGGTTAAGTGAGTGGGCAAAGATTTGGCAGATGGAGTATAATGTGGGAAAGTGTGAACTTGTGCACTTTGGCTGGAAAAATAGAAACGCAACATATTATTTAAATAGAGAAAGATTGCAGAACTCTGAGATGCAGAGCGATCTGGGTGTCCTCGTACACAGAACACAAAAAGTTAGTATGCAGGTACAGCTTGTGATTAAGAGGTAAATGCAATGTTGTCATTTATTGCAAGGGGAATGGCATATAAAAGTCGTGATATTTTGTGTTACCACCAGTTGAGAAATGTGTCTAGGGGTCTTTTGCTGTCTTTACCTGGTCTTATTGCAATAAGGTTTTATTTCTAAACACACTGTGTTTTGAGCTCCCTTTTTTTTGAATCCTTGTTCACAGCTTTCCGGTTATAAGGCAAAGAAACCAACACACCAAGTTTTCTCAGGTTTAAAGGAGAAAAGTGAAATTTATTAAAACTTAGACTTAAACTCTAATACGGTTGACACCTATGGATATACGACATGTCCACGTGATATACACATGCAGATAGGGACAGAAAAGAGAAGAAAAGATAAAGTGAAACAGTTTGAGGCAATATCTTGTTACTGTGCTTCGAGCTCACAGTATAGTCCTTTTGTAGGTAATTCTTGCATTTCGTTGGGGCCCAGTATTCTGCTTAAACCTTTTTCACTTCGGAGACTTTTCTCTCTTTGAGGTTCACGTTTTCAGTTCCGTGGGAAGAAGATGGGAACAGGCAGACAGGAGAAGGTTCAAGAGCAGGTCAGGAATCCTGCAGCTGGTAGCTCACCTCCTGACTCCCCAAAGCCTGTCCACCATCTACAAGGTACAAGTCAGGAGTGTTATGGAATACTCTCCACTGGCCTGGATGGGTGCAGTTCCAGCAACACTCAAGAAGCTCAGCATCATCCAGGACACAGGGCGGCGCAGTGGTTAGCACCGCAGCCTCACAGCTCCAGCGACCCGGGTTCAATTCTGGGTACTGCCTTTGTGGAGTTTGCAAGTTCTCCGTGTCTGCGTGGGTTTTCGCCGGGTGCTCCGGTTTCCTTCCACCACCAAAGACTTGCAGGTTGATAGGTAAATTGGCCATTATAAATTGCCCCTAGTATAGGTAGGTGGTAGGGGAATATAGGGACAGGTGGGGATGTGGTAGGAATATGGGATTAGTGTAGGATTAGTATAAATGGGTGGTTGATGGTTGGCACAGACTTGGTGGGCTGAAGGGCCTGTTTCAGTGCTGTATCTCTAAATAAAATAAACAAAGCAGCCTGTGTGATTGGCACCCTATCCACAAACATTCACTTCCTCCACCAACTCACAGTGGCAGCAGTGTGCACCATCATCCTTAGCAAGGCACTGAGCATCCTTAGACAGCACCTTCCAAATCCATGACCTCTACCAACTACAAGGACAAGGGCAGCAGATGCATGTGAACACCACCACTTGCAAGTTCCCCTCCAAGTCACACACCATCCTGACTTGGAACTTTATCACCTTCCTTCACTGTCGCTGGGTCAAAATCCTGGAACTGCCTTCCTGACAGTACTGTGGGTGTATCTACCCCACACGGTCTGCAGCGGTTCAAGAAGGCAGCTCACCGCCACCTTCTCAAGGGCAATTAGGGATGAGCAATAAATGCTGTCCTAGCCAGTGATGCCCACATCCCATGAATGAAGTAAAAAAAATGGTGCACATCTGTATATAATGCTTCATAAAGCATGCTTAAATGTTAAAGAAATTAGTGGAATACTCTTATCACTCATGGTCTTGAATAACAATTTTTCTAAAGACAGGAATGGTGTATCCTGAGGTGCGCAATGTATTTTTTTGCTAAGGTGGATGTATGTCCCTGTAAGGTAACTCTGTTCAGTTATTTGGTGAGGGATTTGTGAAGGTTGTGATCAATTAGAGTTTAATTGCTCTTCGGAAGCCAGGATAAACATTCTGGCTTTCCTATTTCGATATGATTGCTGGAATTAGTTTTTAACTTGCAGTCTAGGAGCAGTTTGATTCTGTGTTAATATTAGAATAGATGAAAGTGTAATTTGATAGACTGGTTTAAAATTATGAAGGGTTGAGACAGAATTGATGAAAATGGTGTTTTTCTGGGTTGAGGGGTCTCGAATAATGGGATATAGACAGGATGAAGTACAAGAGATTCAGGACACCGAGCAGAAGTTGCTCTTAGACAAATGTGTGAGGTACTGGAATGAGTTGATTGCAACAGAGACTTTTTCAGCCTTTAAGAACAGCGATAGGTGGTTGAAGGAAAGATGGGGATATAGGTACAGAGCAGGCACATAGGATTGCACCTGCTCATTTGAAGGTAAACACCAATATGGACAGGTTGGGCTGTATTCTCTGTTTCTGTTCACTTTGAGTAAGTGCGGAGTGATTTGGGGTGAATGAAATTAATTAACTAATGAAATTGCATTCTCAGAAATAGCACCCTTCAATGCTGTGGATTTATGCATTTCCATTATGCACCAACGAGCATACTCCTGTTTTAAATTACAAAAGGAATTTCATTCCTTTGATCCATTGGAGTTCTGTACGGGGATTGTGTAATTGATTGGCAAATGAGCAGTTTATATTTTAAACTAGATTAAATGAGCTCCATTTAAGCTCTGCTTTAGGTTCAGCCGCTTGGTCAGTAAAGTAGCGAAAATGATCTTTGTTGAATGGACACTGCTGCCTGTATGAAGTGAGACATCAGTGAAGTGTCGATTAAACCAGAGTCTTGTCAAGAGTTTCCAAATTGAAATTCCATTTCTATTTAGTTACTGTAAAAAAAAATCGTCTCTGTATGGGGTTATCACAACACTGGCCTTTCCTCTCTCTCTCTCTCCAGCTGAGCTCATTCTACTTGCAGTGTTTTTGTTTCTCTTTTCCCCATAATTGAATGGTTACCAGCCAGATCATTTTAAAGCTGCAATGTCTTTGATTTCTATTGAATGTCTGAGTGTGATGCTTTAGTGAGATGAAGCATGGTTCTTTCCTACTGCCTTTCAACTTCAGAGAGGTTTGGAGTTAAAGTCACCTTGGTAGAACAGGGGTATTGGAGAGGAGAGACTGTCTTCATGAGTTATTATTTTTTGTATTTTTTTCTTTCTACTTTTTCCTGCAGTTGACTTCATTCTGTTTTTGAGGAGGGATACAAGTCTTCTAAGTTGCATTAGTGAGCCAGCTTCTAGCATTTGTTTTTAAATGCGGTTTCCATAGACTGATGAAAATAGTGGTAGAGTCAGTTAGGTTGCTGTAGTTTAAGCATCTAAGCCTGAGTGAACTATTTGGCCTCCAAATATATGTTGAAGAGGAATTAGTTGGAGTGCAGCATGTATCTGTTTACATTAGCTTCCCTCTTCATATTTTCATTAGATGCAAACAGTCTTGAGGCGGGGGGAGCTTTGAACCTGTGGTTGAATTATCCAACTTGAAAGAAAAAATGGAATGGCTGATGAAAAAAAAATTGCCCCTGTTGAGGTTGGTGCTCAGATTTCTGGATCATTGCTATGCCATGAGCCAATTAACTCCAGACCCAAGACTGTCCATTGCGTTCTGGTCCTAATACATATGAGATTCTTGAGACTTTTGCTATGAAGAAATAGATAAGGTGATTTCCCTGTTGCTTCCTCATAGTTTTTAATCTTTGGAGTACTTTTCTGCAACCCAGGTTAAAGCACCTCACCTATCTTTTATTATGCTGAGGTGGAGCCACCCAGATCCAGTGGATACGAGTACGCCCATTGGAAATAAACCCAGTGTTCAGAGCCGATACTCCAGACTCTGCTCGTAGGCACATAGGAGATAGGAGCAGGAGTAGGCCATTCGGCCTCTCAAGCCTGTTCTGCCAGTCATCTAGATCATGGCTGATCTTCTGCCTCAACGTTTTAGGAAATTAAGTTTGGCAGGTGGAAGGAGTGACAGTGGGAGAGCATTTTGGTGGTAGTGATCATAATTAAGTCAGTTTTAGCATAATTTTGGAAAAGGACAAAGATGGAATAGGAGTTAGAGTTCTGAATTGGGGAAAGGCCAGTTTTACTAAACTGAGGAGTGATTTAGCGAAAGTGGTCTGGAAACAGCTACTTGAAGGTAAATCAGTGTCAGAGCAGTGGGAGGCATTCAAAGGGGAGATTCAAGGGGTTCAGTGTAAACATGTTCCCACAAAGAAGAAGGGTGGGATGGCCTATTCTAGAGCCCCATGGATGTCAAGGAGCTTGAAGGGTACGATGAGGCAGAAAAGGAAAGCTTATGTCTAATAACAAGAACTCAATACTACAGAAAGCCGAGAGGAGTGTGGAAAGTGGAGGGGTGAAATCAAAAAGTAAATTAGGAAAGCTAAGAGAGAGCATGAAAGAATATTGGCAAGCTAAATCAAGGTCAGTCCAAAGATGTTTTATCAATACATTGAGTAAGAGGATAATTAAGAAAAGAGTAGGGTCCGTAAAAGACCAAAAAGGTAACTTGTGTGTAGGGGCGGAAGATGTTGGAATTGTTCTCAATGTATACTTTGCATCTGTCTTCACAAAAGAAGGGGATAATGCAGATATTGTAGTTAAGGAAGGGGGTGTGAAGTATTGAATGTGATAAACATAGGGAGAGAGGAAGTATTAATGGGATTAGCATCCTTGAAAGTTGATAAATCACCAGGGCCAGATGAAATGTATCCTAGGATGTTAAAAGAAGCAAGAGAGGAAATAGTAGAGGGTCTGACTATCGTTTTCCAGTCCTCACTGGATACAGGTGTGATGCTAGAGGATTGGAGAATTGCTAATGTTGTACCTCTGTTTAAAAAGGAAGCGAAGGATAGACCGAATAATTACAGGCCAGTCAGTCTAACCTCAGTAGTGGACAAATTATTGGAATCTATTCTGAGAGGCAGGATAAACTGTCACTTAGAAAGGCACAGGTTAATCAAGGATAATCAGCATGTATTTGTTAAGGGAAGATCTTGTTTGACAAACTTGATCGAATTTTTTGAAGAGGTACCAAGGAAGATAGATGAGGGTAGTGCAGTTGATGTGGTCTACATGGATTTTTGCAAGGCTTTTGACAAGGTCCCACATGGCAGACTGGTTAAAAAAATAAAATAAAATCCCATGGGATCCAGGGAAATGCAGCAAGGTGGATACAAACTTGGCTCAATGGCAGGTCACAAAGGGTAATTGTTGACGGCTGTTTTAGCGACTGGAGGGCTGTTTCCAGTGACGTTCTGCAGGGCTCGGTACTGGGTCCCCTGCTTTTTGTGGTATATATTAATGATTTGGATGTAAATGTAGGGGCCATGATGAAGTTTGCAGATGACACAAAGATTGGCCGTGTGGTAGATAACCAGGAGGATAGCTGTAGGCTGCAGGGAGATATTAATGATCTGGTCAGATGCGCAGAAAAGTGGCAAATGGAATTCAACTTAGAGAAATGTGAGGTGATTCATTTGGGGAAGTTAAACCAGGCAAAGGAATACACAATTAATGGGATAATACTGAGAAGTGTAGAGGAAGTGAGGGACATTGGAATGAAGGTCCACAGAACCCTGAAGGACTCATCGATAAGGTGGTTAAGAAGGCAAATGGAATCCTTTCCTTTATTAGCCGAGGTATAGAATATAAGAGCAGGGGGGTTATGCTGGGACTGTATAAATCATTGGTTAGGTCACAACTTGAGTACTGTGTGCAGTTCTGGTCACCTCATCACAGAAAGGACATAATTGCACTAGAGAGGGTACAGAGGAGATTTACGAGGATCTTGCCAGGACTGGAAAAAAACAGCTATGAGGAAAGATTGGATCGGCTGGGGTTGTTCTCCTTGGAACAGAGAAGGCTGAGGAGAGATCTGATTCAAATGTACAAACTTTTGAGGTGCGTGGATAGAATGGATGTGAAGGGCCTATTTACCTTAGCCGAGGGGGCATAGATTTAAAGTGATTGGTAGAAAAATTAGAGGGAAGATGAGGAAAAACTTTTTCACCCAGAGGGTGGTGGGGGCCTGGAACTCACTGCCTGAAAGGGTAGTTGAGGCAGAAACCCTCAACTCATTCAAAAGGAATCTGAATATGCATCTCAAGTGCCATAAACTTTAGGGCTAGGGACCAAATGCTGGAAGGTGGGATTAGACTGGGTGGATCCCTTTTTGGCTGGCACAGACACGATAGGCAATCTATGTTGCTGTAATGCCATTTTTCCACACTATCCCCATATTCCCTGGATATCTTTAATATCTAGAAATCTATCGATCTCCGTCTCGATGGCTTAATGACTGAGCCTCGATAGCCCTCTGGGATAGAAAATTCCACAGATTCACCACCCTCAGAGAAGAAATTCCTCCTCATCTCAGTTCTAAATGGCCTGCTTCTTATTCTGAGACTGTCCTCTGGTTCTCGACCCCCATCCAACTGGACATCCTTCCTACATCTATCTTGTCGAGTCCTGTAAGAATTTTGTATGCTTCAATCAGATCACCTCTCATTCTTCTAAGATTACAGGCCCAGTCTCCTCAAACTCTCTTCATAGGACAATCTCTCCATCCCAGGCATCAGTCTGGTGAACCTTCATTACACACCCTCTATGGCAAGTATATCCTTCCTTTGGTAAAGAGACCAAAACTGCACACAATACTCCAGGTGTGGTCTCACCAAGGCTTTATGCAATTGCAGCAAGACTTCTTCACTCCTGTACTCAAATCCTCTTGTAATAAAAGCCAACATACCATTTGCCTTCCTAATTGCTTGCTGCACCTGCATGTTCGCTTTCAGTGAGTTATGAACAAGGACACTCAGGTCCTTTTGGATATCAACACTTCCCAACCCTTCAACATTTAAGAAATACACTGCCTTACTGTTTTTGCTACTGAAGTTGATCACTTCACACATATTCACATTATACTGCATCTGCCATGTTCTTGCTCACTTAGCCTGTCCTAATCCCCTTGAAGCCTCCTTGCATCCTCCTCACAACTTCCATTCCCACCTAGTTTTGTGTCATCAGCAAACTTGGAAATATTCCATTTGGTCCTCACATCCAAATCATTAATATAGATTGTGAATAGCTGTGGCCCAAGCATTGATCTTTGCAGTACCACACTAGTCACAGCCAGCCAACCTGAGAATGACTCATTTATTCCTACACTCTGTTTTCTGTCTGTTCACCAATTCCCCCTGGATGCACTCTGGGTGGGAGACTTCAGTTCCCGTCACCAAGAGTGGCTCGGTAGTACTTGACATCAAGGCAGCATTTGACCAAGTATGGCTTCAAGGAGCCCAAGCAAAAACTGGAGTCAATGGGAATCCGGGGGAAAACTCTCCGCTAGTTGGATCATACCTAGCGCAAAGAAAGATGGTTGTGGTAGTTAGAGGTCAGTCATCTCCGCTCCAGGACATCACTCCAGGAGTTCCTCAGGGTAGTGTCCTAGGCCCAACCATGTTCAGCTGCATCATCAATGACCTTCCTTCAATCATAAGGTCAGAAGTTGGGATGTTCACTGATGATTGCACAATGTTCTGCACCAATTGTGACTCCTCAGATACTGAAGCAGTCCATGTAGAAATGCAGCAAGACCTGGACAATATCCAGGCTTGGGATGATAAGTAGTAAGTAACATTTGCGCCACACAAGTGCCAGGCAATGAACATCTACTACAAGAGAGAATCTAACCATCTCCCCTTGACATTCAGTGGCATTATGTTTGCTATGTTCCCCACAATCAACATCCTGGGGGTTACCAGGTTGACCAGAAACTGAACTGGAGTAGCCATATGAATACCATGGCTACAAGAGCAGGTCAGAGGTTAGGAATCCTGCAGCAAGTAACTCACCTTCTGACTCCCCAAAACCTGTCCACCATCAACAAGGCACAAGTCAGGAGTATGATGGAATACTCTCCACTTGCCTGGATGGGTGCAGCTCCAACAACACTCGAGAAGCTCGACACCATCCAGACAAAACAGCCCGCTTGATTGGCACCCCATCCACAAACATTCACTCCCTCCACCACCGACGCACAGTGGCAGCTATGTGTACCATCTACAAGATGCACTGCAGCAACGCACCAAGGCTCCTTTGACAGCACCTTCCAAACCTGCGACCTCTACCAACTAGAAGGACAAGGGCAGCAAATGGTTGGGAACACCATCACCTGCAAATTCCTTTCCAAGTTGCATACCATCCTGACTTGTAACTGTATCGCCATTCCTTCACTGTCACGGGGTCAAAATCCTGGAACTCCCTTCCTAACAGCATTGTGGGTGTGCCTACCCCACATCGACTGCAGTGGTTCAAGAAGGCAGCTCACCACCACCTTCACAAGGGCAATTAGGGATGGGCAATGAATGCTTGGCTAGCCAGCGACACCCACATCCCATGAATGAATAGAAAAAAACACTCTGCTGTCAGTGTCAACAAATTAGCAATGAGTATCCCCGATTTTTCTCTGTTCTGAATTAAAAAGAAAATACTGTGGATGCTGGAAATCAGAAATAAAAACAGAAAGTGCTGGAAATACTCAGCAGGTCTGGCAGCATCTGTGGAGAGAGAAACAGCGTCAACGTTTCAGGTCTGTGACCCTTCGTCAGACCTGAAACATTGACTCTACTTCTCTCCACAGATGCTGCCAGACCTGCTGAGTATTTTCAGCACTTTGTTTTATTTCTTCTCTGTTCTGCCTTGTTGATCAGTACTTGTAGCTTCTTTACGCATTCTAGCTTCATCAGTTTGCATTTGTCCATGTTAAAACAGCATCTGCTGCTTTTTAAGGCCAGTTTCTAAGTCCCAATTCTTGGATTCTGGGTCCTGGAAACTGTTAGTCTTTTATTTCCCCAGTGAAAGTGAGCAGTTTCCATTCAGATCTTACAGGGCATGAATCAATAGAATTAAATTGTTCTTGAATTTAACAGTGCTTTATCAGTATGGGGTAAAGTTTAGACAGCGTGCCTGATACTGAAGGAGTCCCGATTGCATTTGAGTGCAAGAATTTTTCATTACTGCGAACTTGTTATGCACCCAACGTTCACATGCATGTGTGGCCTATGAAATTCAAATTGAAAAACCAAGTTCAGTTGAATCAAAAAAGCATCTGCAAGGAAATTGCAGATTATCCTTTACATTTGACTCTGATTCAGATCCAGCTGTGACTTCCTCCAATGGATGACTCTGCAAAGCAAAACTTCAGTGTTCTGTTATAAAAGCAAAATACTGCGGATGCTGGAAATCTGAAATAAAAACAAGAAATGTTGGAACCACTCAGCAGGTCTGGCAGCATCTGTGAAAAGAGAAGCAGAGTTAACGTTTCGGGTCAGTGACCCTTCATCGGAACGTGTGTGTGTCTCCCCCTCCCCCCCCCCTCTGTGTGTCTCCCCCTCCCCCCCCCCTCTGTGTGTCTTCCCGTCTCCCCCCCCCCCCCCACCTCTCTATTGTTGTCATCCAGATTTAAATCTCGCTGAGGCTTGTGTAGCAATACTCCTGAGAAAACACTATTGGATTTTATCAATTGATATCCAAATCAGAAATTATCTTTAATTGTGTATTCTGAAGATCAAGTGTTTCATTGTGTAATGAAAGTCTTACACAAATTTACACGTGTTTTGAAGAGGTTTTCCCTGTAGACCTTCCTTCCGATCTGCATATGATTCCAAAAGCTCTACTAGTAACAAACCCCTAAATCACTGAGTGTTTGGATGTAGCTTTTCTTATTGATGAATTAAATGTGGCATCAGAACAGCTTTAGAGATATGTTAACATGGATGAAATCTAATTACCATTAGATGGAAGTATAAAGTTCAAATTCCAGTACAGTCTGGTGATTTCTCCTATCCTTGATGGGTTGAGAGAATTTGTTTTCTGCATACTTTTTCACTTGCTCGATTTGTGAATTTGTTGTCACTAGTGGTCAACATTCTGTAGGATAATGCCTGTCCTGCTGATTGAAAGCTAACAGATGTGGGCATCACTGGTAAGGCCAGCACTTATGTCCCGTACCTAATTGCCCTTGAGACGGTGATAGTGAGCCGCCGCCTTGAACCGTACAGTCCGTGTGGTGAAGGTACTTGCACAGTTCTGTTAGGTAGGCAGTTCCAGGATTTTGGTCCAGTGACTATGAAGGAACGGTGATATAAACCCAAACCAGGGTGGCATGTGACTTGCAGGGGAACTTGGAGGTGATAGTGTTCCCATGTGCTTGCTATCCATGTCTTACAGGTGGCAGAGGTCGCAGGTTTGGAAGGTGCTGTCTAAGAAACCTTGGCAAATTGCTGCAGTGCATCTTGTAGATGTTACACACTGTTTCCACAGTGCACTGATGTTGGGGGGAGTGAATGATTAAGATGGAGAGTGGGGTGCCAATCAAGCAGGCTGCTTTGATTTTATGGTGTTGAGCTTCTTGAGTGTTGGAACGGCACTCTTGCAGGCAAGTGGAAAGTATTCAATCACACTCCTGACTTGTGCCTTGCAGATGGTGACAGGGTTTGGGGATTCATGAGGTGAGTCATTCATGCAGAATACCCAACGTCTGACCTGCTCTTGTAGCCGCAGTATTTATACAGCTGGTCCAGTTACAGTTCTGGTCAATGGTGACCCCCAGAATATTGATGGTGGAGGATTCAGCGATGGTAATGCTGTTGATTGTCAAGGGGAGATGGTTAGATTCTTGTTGGAGATGTTCATTGCCTGGCACTTGCGTGGCACAGATATTACTTGCCACTTAGCAGCCCTAGCCTCAATGTTGACCAGGTCTTGCCGCATGTGGGCAGGGCTTGCTTCATCATCTGAGGAATTGCAAATGGAACTGAACACTACAATCATCACTGAACATCCCCACTTCTGACCTTATGGTGGAGGCAAGGTCATTGGTGAAGGATCTGAAGATGGTTGGGCCTGGGACACTGCCTTGAGGAACTCCTTCAGCAATATCTTGGGGCTGAGATTTATTTACTTATTTAGAGATACAGCACTGAAACAGGCCCTTCGGCCCACCGAGTCTGTGCCGACCAACAAACACCCATTTATACTAACCCTACAGTAATCCCATATTCCCTACCACCTACCTACACTTGGGGCAATTTACAATGGCCAATTTATCTATCAACCTGCAAGTCTTTGGCTGTGGGAGGAAACCGGAGCACCCGGCGGAAACCCACGCGGTCACACGGAGAACTTGCAAACTCCGCACAGGCAGTACCCAGAACTGAACCCGGATCGCTGGAGCTGTGATCTGGAACTGAGTGATCCTGGAGGAACTCAAACTGAGCACAGGTGAGCAGGTTATTGGTAAGTGCTACTTTTGCACTGTTGACGACACCTTCCATCACTTTGCTGATGATTGGGAGTAGACTGATGGGGTGGTAATTGTCTGGACTGGATTTGTTCTGCTTCTTGGGCGATTTTCCATTTTGTCAGGTAGATGCCAGTGATATAGCTGCACTGGAACAGCTTGACTAGAGGTGCAGTAAGTTCTGGAACATAAGTTTTTAGCACTACAATAGGATGTTGTCAAGGCCCAAAGCCTTTGCTGTGTCCAGCTATTTCCTGATATCACCTGGATTGAATCAAATTGGCTGAAGACTGACTTCTGTTGTGGCAACCTCATGAGGCCAAGATGGTCGTCTGGCTGAAGATGCTTGCAAAGGTTTTTTGCATTCACATGCTGGGCTCTGGCATTGTTGATGATGGGATGTTCATGGAGCCTTCTCATCCTGTTAGTTCTTTCATTTTTCGCCACCATTCTGGATGTTCACCACAACGACTGGATGTGGCAGGACTGCAGAGCTTTGAATCTGATCTGTTGGTTATGGAATTGCTACTGAGTCACTTTTGGTGATGGACATTGAAGTCCCCCATCCAGAGTACATTCTGTGCCTTGCTATCCTGAGTACTTCTTCCAAGTGGTGTTCAACATTGAGGAGTAACTGATTCGTCAGCTGAGGAAGGGAAGTTGGTGATAAACAGCAGGAGGTTTCCTTGCCCATGTTTGACCTGATGCCATTTGACTACATGGGGTCCAGAGTCAATGTTATGGTCTCCCAGGGCCACCCCCTCCCACATGTATACTGTTGTGGCACCACCTCTAGTTGGTCTGTCTTGCTAGTGGGACAGGACATACCCACAGATTGTGATGGATGAGTCTGTGTTGTTGGTTGAAAGGTTTGAATCTGCTATTCTTGATTAGTTTATGAGAAAGCTCACCCAATTTGGCACAAGTCCCCAGATCTTAGTGAGGAGGACTTTCCAGTGTTGACTGACCACTTTCGTGTCCGAATCCAGTACCTATGTCCATGCCAGGTGGTCTGCTGGTTTGATTCTTTAACTTTGTTGTGGTGGCTTGTTAGGTCATTTCAGAGGGCAGTCGAGAGTCAACCACATGGCTGTGTGTCAGGAGCCGCATACATGCCAGACTGGGTAAGGACCACAGATTTCCTTCCCTAAAGGGCATTGGTGAACCAGATGAATTTTTAACAACAATCCAATAGTTGCATGGTCACCATTACTGATGCTAGCTTTATATTTCCATATTGTTATTTACTCAACTGAATTTTAATTTCCCAGCTGCCATGGTGGGATTTCAACTTATGTCTCCAATCATTAGTCTGTGTCTCTGGGTTACTAGTCTTGTCACATATCAACTATGCCACAGCACCGCAGATCAGGAGTCTGTGCTTTAACATGTGCGTGATAACTCAGAATCGCAGGTTCTACCCTAAAAGTTAGCTGGCTGCCCAAAAGGTGCTGTTTGAAATCTAGAAATTCCTCAGGAGCTCATTTTCAGTTTGGAAGTAAAAAAGCAGTGGATTAGTAGCTCTTGGTACATATTTTCTGACCTTTAAAAGGAACATTAGCTGAATTTTACTAAGCCTGACAGCATACCAAATAAAGGATTGTGTTTTTCTCTCTCATGAAAGGAGTGTTGGTTCCATGTTGCACTCTGTGCTGGTAAAGTGGGAAGTGCTGAGGTCAGCTCCTGGCACTTCCAACAGATTTTCTTTAGCATCACTTCCAAACACAATATGGGTAGTTAAATGAAAAAAACACATCTTTGTACGTCTGTTATCAAGGCTGCAAGGATATAATAATGGGGAATGAAGTAGCGTGCATGTGTGTGGTCTTTTTCTGTGGTTGGCTTTGGAAAGCTCATTATGTGCTATTTGTTGCCATGCATCAGTAGGATTTTGTTGCTGCTTCTAAACATGCAGCAAGAGAAACACATTTTAAAATGGCAAATAAAAGTGCAATCCCATCACATCATTTAGCAGTTTAACCCACATCGGTTAATTTTCCAGTTTTCCAGTGAATGGGCTTCTAAAGTTTATCCAACTGATCAAGCACAGCTATTGGATATCTTATCATTGAATGTGGATTCCTGGTAAAGTTTCAGTGTGTCCATTTTTATCCCCTAAACACGGGGTATATTCTCCAATGTCGATGTGAGGTTTCCATGCTTTATATCCATGGTAGCTTTTTCTCCAGTGTTCATGAATGGAGTAAAATTGCGTCTTGGTTGACTGAATTTCCAGTAAGCAGTTTAGATAGTGCTGCATCTGACATTAAATGCCATTGTTGAGGTGTGGCTCAAGCCACATGGCAGTAACACCATAATGTCCAGTTAATTGGAGTGGCGTTTTTTTCCATTCATGTATGTTCCCTCTATTTGATTATTGTATTTGCTTATAAGTATTAATTTTCAAGTATTAATTTGATGCTTTTTCACCAGTGTTTTAATCTATATGCTCATATGAAGGGCTTTGGTAATGTTTTGATCTTGAGCTGAGAATAAGCTAACTTTAGTTTTCTTGTATAACTCCTCTGTTCTTGGGACATACCCAATACAGTATCTGTCTGCTGACAATGCTTGCGTTGGTGTTTAAAACTCCTTTGTGTATCTGTGAGTAGCAGAGCACACCAAAACAACCCTGCTACACAGCAAGGTGCTGGTATCTGTCACAGTTGAGAAATGTACTAAATGGGGTCCAATCGCTCCCTTGATGGTTTGTCCAGGCTTCTCTATGCATCTGCTGGTTGCTTGAATACAGACTAGTAATGGCAAAGGCCTGGGAGAAGGTTACATCATATAGGGACCTATACTGGAGAAAGGGAAAATATTAAATAACTGTTTCAAACTAAAATCCATTTTTAACCTCAAACCTTCAAACCCTGAAGAACTCTATCTTTGATGGTTTTTCCTCCAATTTTTACTTCACTGTTTGGGCTAGACAGTTCACTGTTTTACCGGTTTTGTTGATTGCTGCTCTGCATTGGGCAGACATGTTGCACAAGGTCCCTTGATCGCTTTCAACTTTATCTCTAGCTATTTAAATACAAGACCATTGCCAAGGGCAAAATTAATTCTCATTTGGAGAAGTGTGGGTTAAGGGAGAGCCACTGCTGATTTGTTGAAGACCAATCATGTCCGATTAACCTGATTGAGTTCTTTCATGAAGTAATGGAAAATTGATGAAGGTAGTAACATAGATGTTGCAAATATGGGCTTTCAAAAGACATTTGCTTAAGTGTCTCTCAACAGATCTATTCAGAAAATAGAAGCACATGGGATTAAAGGGACAATGATAACGTGTGTACCTAGTTGCATAAGGGATAGGAGATAGAGAGTAGTGGATGTTCTTCTTGCTGGAGAGATGTTATGCAGTGGGAGTCCCCCAGGGTTTGGTATGAGGACCATTGCTTTTGTTATATATAAATGACCTGGACTTGGGTATAATGTACAATTTCTAAGTTTGCGGCTAATGCAAAGCTTGGCAAGTAAATAGTGAGCAGGGTAGCAGCAGACTTCAGGAGGACATACAGTCTAGTGAAATGATCCTACATATGTAGATGCAATTTAATGTGGATAACTGTGAAGTGATGGACTTTGGGAGTGTGATGGAAATCACACCTGTCAAATGGAAACATATTAATTTTGTCATCTGGACAGTACTTGAATCTTTTTTACTGGACATTACACATAACTTGTTTAAAAAATCAACAGAGCTGAACAGCTGAAAACATGGTTGCATGTTTGCATTCTGAGAAACAGTTGAATAAAGAGACAATGGGAATGCTCACTGATACAATTAACAAGATTGGTCTGGGCAATAGTAGTGATCCACATCCTTTGACTGTGTAAAAGCCAGAACTCCACCCACCCACTCCTCCCACCCTCCTCCACCGAATGTGCCTGGAAAGCTTTGAAGTCCAGCAACCTTCCAAGAAGCTGCTGTTTCAAACAGAGATGGTCACATGACCTACCTGCTGGCCAGACTGGGATCATCTTGAATTGTGCCACAGAAAGAAATCAGACTGTAATTTTGAAGACCAAAGAGAAGACCTCTCTCTCTGTCTCTCTCTCCAGCAAAGTCCCAGGAAAACCACGGTGGCAGTCTCTACCCTTCAAGACTATCGACAAAGCATACCTTTGGCCTTCTGGTACCAGAGAAGCAAGCTTGAAATTGTGCACCGGGGCCCAGCGACAGCTCCCAAGACCTTAACTACAATTGAGGGCATTGTATCAAGGACATTACCACCCAGTAACTGAATTCCATTGATTACAAGCTCTGCTTCAACACCCTCCCCCCCCCACCCCACCCCCCCCCCAATTCTCTCTCCCCCTCTGTATTTATTTGTTTGTGTGTGTGCCTCTCGTATGTATGTGAGCGTGGTTACGTCGCATATTTTAGTAATTTTAACCGAGTTAAAGTGATAAGGCTAATAAACATGCATCTTTCTAGTTTAAACCAAAGAAAACCTGTCTGGTTCATTTGCATTTACGATTAGAGTGCAGTGAGCAAAGGCTCACTGAGGTGGTAAGCCTTCCTCACCCAGTCGTAACAGGGAGATACAACATGGAAAGACAGTATAATCTAAATGACGCTATTTTGCAGGGTAGTGAGGAAAGAGACACTTTTTACAAAGGCAATTAGACATGTAATTGCAGAGGACTAATTTGCTGGGCTGCGGGGAGAAGAAGCTGAAATGTAGGACTAAAGTGGACAGCTCTTTCAAAATCTTTGTCTTCAAGTTCCTCCATGGCCTTGTGGCATAACATCTCTGCAGTCTCCTTAAGCTGTGCATTCCAACTTATACACTCCACTCAACTTTGCGTTCTCTCTTCCCTCTCACTCCACTATGATAGACGCCAGAGTTTTGAGCTATCATGCTGACTGCAATCTAGAATTTTGCCACATCTCTCCACTTTTTCAAAGGGGAGGTGGTGGCGTAGTGGTATTGTCACTGGACTAGTTACCCAGAGACCCAGGGTATTGCTCTGGGGACATGGGTTCAAATCCCACCAAAGCAGAAGGTGGAAATTGAATTCAATTAATAAATCTGGAATTAAAAGCTAGTCTAATGATGGCCATGAAACCATTGTCGATTGTTGTAAAAACCCATCTGGTTCACTAATGTCCTTTAGGGAAGGAAATCTGCTGTCCTTACCTGGTCTGGCCTACATGTGATTCCAGACCCACAGCAATGTGCTTGACTCTTACATGCCCTCTGAAATGGCCTAGCAAGACACTCAGTTGCAACTAACCGCAATGAAGTTAATGAAAAGGAATGAAACCGGACGGACCACCCGGCATTGACCTCTGCATCGGAAACTACAACTGCAAACCAGCCCTGTCGACCCTGCAAAGTCCTCCTTACTAACATCTGAGGGCTTGTGCCAAAGTTGGGAGAGCTGACCCACAGACTAGTCAAGCAACAGCCTGACATGGTCATACTCACGGAACCATACCTTACAGACAATGTCCCAGACACTGCCATCGCCATCCCCGGGTATTACCTTATAGACAATGTCCCAGACACTGCCATCGCCATCCCCGGGTATGTCCTGTCCACTGACAGGACAGACCCATCAGAGGTGGTGGCACAGTGGTACACAGTAGGGAGGGAGTTGCCCTGGGAATCCTCAATATCAACTCATGGCATCAGATCAAACATGGACAAGGAAACCTCCTGCTGATTACCACCTACGGCCCTCCCTCAGCTGATGAGTCAGTACTCCTCCATGTTGAACAGCACTTGGAGGAAGCACTGAGGGTGGCGAGGGCACAAAATATACTCTGGGTGGGGGACTTCAATGTCCATCACCAAGAGTGGCGTGCTAGCACCACTACTGACTGAGCTGGCCGAGTCCTAAAGGACGTATCTGCTAGAATGGGTATGCGGCAGGTGGTGAGAGAACCAACAAGAGGGGAAAACATACTTGACCTCGTCCTCACCAATCTGCCTGCCGCAGATGCATCTGTCCATGACGGTATTGGTAGGAGTGACGTCGCACAGTCCTTGTGGAAACTAAGTCCCGCCTTCACATTCAGGATACCTTCCATCGTGTTGTGTGGCACTACCACCGTGCTAAATGGGCTGGATTTCGAACAGATCCAGCAATGAAAAACTGGGCATTCATGAGGCGCTGTGGGCCATCAGCAGCAGCAGAATTGTACTCAACCACAATCTGTAACCTCATGGCCCAGCATATCCCCCCACTCTACCATTGCCATCAAGCCAGGAGACCAACCCTGGTTCAATGAAGAGTGCAGGAGGGCATGCCAGGAGCAGCACCAGGCATACTGCAAAATGAGGTGTCAACCTGGTGAAGCTAAAACAGAGGACTATCTGCGTGCCAAACTGCGTATGCAGCATGCGATAGACAGAGCGCAGCGATACCATAACCAAAGGATCAGATCTAAGCTCTGCAGTCCTGCCGCATCCAGCCGTGAATGGTGGTGGACAATTAAACAACTAACTGGAGGAGGTGGCTCCACAAATATCATCCTCAATGATGGGGGAGTCTAGCACATCAGTGCGAAAGATAAGGCTGAAGCATTTGCAACAATCTTCAGCCATAAGTGCCGAGTTGATGATCCACCTCAGCCTCCTCCTGAAGTCAGAGATGCCAGACTTCAGCCAATTCAATTCACTCCGCGTGATATCAAGAAACGACTGAAGGCACTGGATACTGCAAAAGCTATGGGCCCTGACAATATTCCGGCAATAGTACTGAAGACCTGTGCTCCAGAACTTGCCGCGCCCCTTGCCAAGATGTTCCAGTACAGCTACAACACTGGCATCTACCCTGCAATGTGGAAAATTGCCCAGGTATGTCCTGTACGCAAAAAGCAGGACAAGTCCAACCCGGCCAATTACCACCCCATCAGCCTACTCTCAATCATCAGTAAAGTAATGGAAGGTGTCAACAACTGTGCCATCAAGCGGCACTTGCTTAGCAACAACCTGCTCAGTGACGCTTAGTTTGGATTCTGCCAGGGCCACTCAGCTCCTAACCTCATTACAGCCTTGGTTCAAACATGGACAAAAGAGCTGAACTCAAGAGGTGAGGTGAGAGTGACTCCCCTTGACATCAAGGCAGCATTTGACCGAGTATGGCATCAAGGAGCCCTAGCAAAACTGAGGTCAATGGGAATCAGGGGGAAAACCCTCCGCTGGCTGGAGTCACACCTAGCACAAAGGAAGATGGTTGTGGTTGCTGGAGGTCAATCATCTGAGCTCCAGGACATCACTTCAGGAGTTCCTCAGGGTAGTGTCCTAGGCCCAACCATCTTCAGCTGCTTCATTAATGACCTTCCTTCACTCATAAGGTCAGAAGTGGGGATGTTCGCTGATGTTTGCTGAATGTTCAGCATTCGTGACTCCTCAGATTCTGAAGCAGTCCGTGTAGAAATGCAGCAAGACCTGGACAATATCCAGGCTTGGGCTGATAAGTGGCAAGTAACATTCGTGCCATACAAGTGCCAGGCAATGACCATCTCCAACAAGACGGAATCTAACCATCACCCCTTGACATTCAATGGCATTACCATCGCTGAATCCCCCACTATCAACATCCTAGGGGCTACCATTGACCAGAAACTGAACTGGAGTAGCCATATAAATACCGTGGCTACAAGAGCAGGTCAGAGGCTAGGAATCTTGCGGGGAGTAACTCACCTCCTGACTCCCCAAAGCCTGTCCACCATCTATAATGCACAAGTCAGCAGTGTGATGGAATACCCTCCACTTGCCTGGATGGGTGCAGCTCCACCAACACTCAAGAAGCTCAACACCATCCAGGACAAAGCAGCCCGCTTGATTGGCATCCCATCTACAAACATTCACTCCCTTTACCACCGCCGCACAGTGGCAGCAGTGTGTACTATCTACAAGATGCACTGCAGCAATGCACCAAGGCTCATTAGATAGCACCTTCCAAACCCGCGACCTCTACCAACTGGAAGGACAAGGGCAGCAAATACATGGGAACACCAGCACCTGCAAGTTTCCCCACTTGGAACTATATCGCCGTTCCTTCACTGTCACTGGGTCAAAATCCTGGAACTCCCTCCCTAACAGCACTGTGGGTATACCTACCCCACATGGACTGCAGCGGTTCAAGAAGGCAGCTCATCACCACCTTCTCCAGGGCAATTAGGGATGGGCGATAAATGCTGGCCTGGCCAGCGACGCCCACATCCCAGTAAAGAAAAAAAAACCTTCTGAAAACCAAGCTGTTTCATTTATGCAGTGAATTTCTTTTACTTTCTCCTAATACATGGTCAGTGTCCACTGCCAATTCTTTCATCTTGTGAAATACCTGTGATGTTTTGCTACGTTATTGGTGCTGTACAGCTTTAAATTTTTTTATAATACAGATCTTGTTTTAATATAATAAAAGCAAAATACCGCGGATGCTGGAAATCTGAAATAAAAACAAGAAATGCTGGAACCACTCAGCAGGTCTGGCAGCATCTGTGGAAAGAGAAGCAGAGTTAACGTTTCGGCTCAGTGACCGAAAGAAGGGTCACTGACCCGAAACGTTAATTCTTGTTTTAATATGTTCTGCACATAATTTTATAGAGCATTGTTTACTTAGTGAACAAAAACATGAAAAGCCAAAAGCGGCAGTCCCTGACAATGTTGTTAATCCATCATCAGTGAACATTGTCATTGTACTGTTTGGCCTCACAACAACAATTAGCATTTTATAATGCCTTTGATGTAGTAAAGCATCCCAAGGTGCCTCACAGGAGCAGTATTAACAAAATTTCACACTGAACTACATGAGATGTTTAGATAGATCATCAAAAGCTTTGTCAAAGAGGTGGGGAAGCGGAGAGGTTTAGGAAGTGAATTCCAGAGTTTAGGGCCTCGGCAGCTGAAAGCATGGCCACCAGTGGTGGAGTGATTAAAATCTGGGTTGCACACGTGGCCAGAATTGGACTAATGCAGTGATCTCAGGGTTGTAGGGCTGAAGGAGGTTACAGTAATAGGGAGGGGTGAGGCTATGGAGGGGTTTGCAAAGAAGGATTAGAGTTTTAAAATACAGAACTGTGGCCAGGAATGTTTTGATTTCGCTGACAAATTTCTCTGCACTTTTATTCATTCATGGGATGTGGGCATCACTGGCTAGCCCAGCATTTATTGCCTATCCCTAATTGCCCTTGAGAAGGTGGTGGTGTGCTGCCTTCTTGTACTGCTACAGTCCATGTTGGGTAGGTACACCCACAATGCTGTTAGGAAGGGAGTTTCAGGATTGTGACCCAGCGACAGTGAATGAAAGGCAATATAGTTCCAAGTCAGGATGGTGTGTGTCTTCGAGGGGAACTTGCAGGTGGTGACGTTCCATGCATTTGCTGCCCTTGTCCTTCTAGTTGGTGGAGGTCGTGGGTTTGGAAGGTGCTGTCTAAGGAGCTTTGGTGCGTTTCTGTGGTGCATCTTATAGATGGTGCACACTGCTGCCACTGTGCATAGGTGGTGGAGGGAGTGAATGTTTGTTTGTGGATGGGGTGCCAGTCAAGCGGGCTGCTTTGTCCTGGATGGTGTCTAGCTTCTTGAGTGTTGTTGGAACTGCACCCATCTAGACAAGTGGAGAGTATTCCATCAGACTCCTGATTAGTGCCTTGTAGATGGTGGACATGCTTTGGGGAGTCAGGAGGTGAGTTACTTGCTGCAGGATTCCCAGCCTCTGACCTGCTTTTGTAGCCATGGTATTTATATGGCTACTCCAGCTACTCCAATTACTGTTACTAAACTGATGTATAAAAGAAGTCTGTCATGTTGCCATAAGATTTTTTTAATTATGTGGTAATTTGCAGTATGAAGAACATAAGTTGATTGGCCATGTTTTTCAGATCTCTAAGGAGCGAAGAGTTCGATATCATTAACTATAAGTGTATCATATCATTGAACATGGAGCTTTCAATTTTTACTGTTTAGGTTTCTGTCAGAATCTGTATTTCCTGCTACAAACCTCTTCGCTGCCACCAATTGTTTTCCTCTTATTACATTAAGACTGTGCTTTATTGAATGGAAGAGCAGGGAGATCTGAGATATCAGTTCTGCTTTTCTGACTTCTATGTTGTAAAAAGCTGCAGTTTTGTAATTACCCCATTTATACCTGAGCAGCAAATGTAGATTTATTGTAATTCTCTATTATTTTTATTTTACCCGCCCATTGGTCATGACTGCTCTGAACTTTTTTTTTGTTGCACCTAAACGCAAGTATGCTGTTCATCCTTCCTGCATCCTTACTGTGTTGAAATCAAAACTCAGAAGCATGGTTTCCCACTCTAACTTAATAAAGAATTAGAGAGAAACTTCTTCACTCAGGGTGGTGAGAATGTGATATTGCTATCACATGGAGTGGTTGAGGTAAATAGTATTTAAAGGGAAGCTAGAAAAGGGGGAGAAAGGAATAGAAGGATGTGTTGATGGGGTTAGATGAAGAGGGGTGAGAGGAGGCTCACGTAGAGCATAAACACTGGCCTAGACCAGTTGGGCTGAATTGCTTGTTTCTGTGCTATTAATACTTCGTAGCCCATGGGAACTTTCTCACCACCTTGTTATCATTCATCTTATTACCTCTCGTTTTTTACTCTAGATTGATGTCACTTACAACTGTTACTAAATTTACCTCATCTTCTCTCATATTGTCTTCAGCCTTGTTGGTGTCCTGAATTCTGGGGCTTTATCCCTCCCTTTTTAAAAAAAACACTACTTTTTGGCAGTGAGGAGTTAATTTACTTTAGTCAGATTTTGCAGCCAAATATGCTTCTTCCTTTCCATGACTTTCTTTGCTGGGTGGGTCAGTCCATCCTCAGTTAGTAGGGCTTCGCATGCAATTGCTGTACAAGAATTGGAGCATGGAATGACTGTGCAATCATGGTCCTAAGTTGAGAAGTTTTTTTTTCCTGGAACAAGACTACAGAACTATACACTTTTCCAATTTTTGAAAAAAATCTTTGCTTTTGTTTTATTTTAAATTGCAGAGATTTTTAAATTATTCGTTCATGGTATGTGGGTGTTTCTGAAAAAGCAGGTATTTATTTCCCATCCCTAGTTGCATTTGAGAAGTGGTGATGAGCCACCATCTTTGAACCTCTGTGGCCCCTGTGGTGAAGGTGCTCCGTTGGTGTTGGGTAGGATTTTGACCCATTGACAAGGAAGGAATCGCGATACATGTTCCAAGTCAGGATGGTGTGTCACTTGGATGACACACTCGGCGGTAATAGTGTTCCCAGGCTGCCTTTGTCCTTCTAGTTGATGGAGGTTGTAGGTTTGGGAAATGCTGCTGAAGAAGTCTGATAATGGAGGGAATAGATATTTATGGTGGTGGTTGGACTGCTGATGAAACAGACTGCTTTCTCCTACATGGGGTGGCGCAGTGGTTAGCACCGCAGCCTCATAGCTCCAGAGACCCGGGTTCAATTCTGGGTACTGCCTGTGTGGAGTTTGCAAGTTCTCCCTGTGACCGTGTGGGTTTTCACCGGGTGCTCCGGTTTCCTCCCACCGCCAAAGACTTGCAGGTGATGGGTAAATTGGCCATTGTAAATTGCCCCTCGTATAGGTAGGTGGTGGGGAATATGGGGTTACTGTAGGGTTAGTTTCAATGGGTGGTTGTTGGTCGGCACAGACTCTGTGGGCCGAAGGGCCTGTTTCAGTGCTGTATCTCTAAAATAAAATAAAAAAATTAGTAGTGAGTTGCTTGAGTGTTGTTTGAGCTGCACCATCCAGGGAAGTGGAGAGTAAAGAAAGAACCTGCACTTAAGTGGTGTCATTTATGACTCCTCAGTGTGTTCCAAATCGCATTATAGCTAATGAAGTACTTTTGAAGTTTATTAACTGTTATAATGTAGGGGAAACAGTGACCAAATTGTACACACAATCAGCAATGAAATAATAAAACCAAAATACTGCGGATGCTGGAAATCTGAAATAAAAACAAGAAATGCTGGAAATACTCAGCAGGTCTGGCAGCATCTGTGGAGAGAGAAGCAGAGTTAACGTTTCAGGTCAGTGACCCTTCTTCAGCAATGAAATAATGACCAGACACTCTAAATTTTTATGTTTGTTGAGGCATCAGTATTGACCAGGACACCTGGGAGAACTTCCCTGCTCCTCTTCGAATAGTGCTATGGGATTTTTTTAATGTCCCTGAGGGGACAGATAGGGTCTCTGTTTAGCATCTCATCTGAAAGAGCGCACCTCCGATGGTACAGAGCTCCCTCATTACTGTGCTAGTGTGTCAGCCTACATTTTGTGCTCAAGCCTCAGGAATGGGACTGTCACTTCCTGACTCGGATGTCAGAGTGCTCCAACTAAATCACAGCTGAATTCATTCACACTAGTAACTTGTGCCTTGATGGGAATTTTTTTTAATATATATTTCTATCACTTGAGAATACATGAAATAAGCTGACTGTACAAGTAAATGGAAACTGAGAAATCAATCTTCCTGGAGGTTTGTGTATATTTGGCTCCATCAAAAACTTCTTGAACAAACATACTGGTGGACTTGAATCAGCCAATTGCATACCGGGGAACAGATGAAGGCTGACTTTACAGGAAGATTGCAAGAAAAATTCTGAAGGAGTTAACCATTGTTTGCATTCTTTTCATGTATATATGCAACAAAGTAGCAAAATGTTTCTGATGTTCTGACTGAGGCAGGAGGAGTGCACTGTTTATTCTAGTCCTACTTCTCCACAGGCCACAACATATGTTTAAATTTTCCCACTTACTGAAACAATTATATACTCTATTTTTCCCCAGAATAAAGCACACCAATCTGGTTTCCTTAATAAAACAACAAAATTATCAGTTTATTATAACCCAAGTTTTAACCAATAATGAAGTAAAACATGCACACAAATTGAAATAGTAAAGCCCCTTATTTATGCTAGCCCTCACTCTCACACACAAACGCGCACACACACCAGTTAACTGGGAAAAAAAGGAATTTTTGTTTACAGCTGTTACAAAGAAATAGAAGGAATAAAAAACCCACTTAGGCTGAAAAGAAGGTATGGAAAGAAGTCCTTTGTATTGGTTTGGCATCCCAAATGCGTATAGGCAACCGTCACTAGGACCTTCCTAGAACAGTTCTTTCCAGGCAGTTTAGGTAGGCTTTCCAGGAGATGCAGTTACTGAGGCTTCACATAGGTCTTACAGCAGGAGTGCAGCAACAAGGTTTCAGTTCCACACATTGGCCATGCAAAGGTTTCTGCAAACATGCAGGATTTCTTCAAATGCAGGAGGAAATAGGAATTTGAAACACTGGAGAAACAGGATTGGTTTTCAAGAGGGAGCTGAGCAGGGTCTTCTGTTGCAGGCAAAACTACCAACTGTCTGTTGTAATAGTTTAAAATGAAACCAAAGCTTTCCAGAAGTCCCAGTCTCCTGACATCTATAAATCTTGGCTTGTCACTTCTAAACATCTCTCCAAGTCAAAACAACCCCTGCTGGGTTTTTATTTGAAAACCGGTGCTTTCCAGTAATTGTTTACGACTTCAAACTCAGTCCAAACCTTCCGGTGACATCCTTTTTTTAAAAAAAAAGATCTCCAAAGTTCCAGCATCTATGGAATCCTTTTCACTTTTAAATCAAATTCTCAAAATTTAACAAAAAAGTGGAAACACTCAAAAAATTGACTTAATGCAAACAAATGTTGCTTTTCTAGCAAGTTAAATTGGAACTATCACGCCTGGCCCATACATCCAGTATTAGTCAACAGATGAAACCACACTTCAGCAATCACTGTAGTGCAGCTTAAGGACTGATGAGTTATGTTATGCTGTCTGTAAAATGTACAGAAAATGACAATCATGTACTATCCCAATCCATGGGTGTGATTTGGTCAATTTGCCACATACAGTTCTTTTATGTAAATTGTCATGTCAAAGCGGCCAACAAACCAATCTTTAATCAATGAAGCAGCAATGGACGGGCGTCTCTCCTTCATTGGTCCTGGGGCTGGAGCAGGAGTGTCCAATCTTTTTGTGTGAGGGGCCTCATTACAAATGTTCTACATAGGGGGCCAGTGAGCAAATTTCAGAAGGATAAAGGCATTAGAAATTTATTGTAAGATTAATCAAAACAAAAAATGTGCATTTTTGTGAACAAGCTTTTAATGAGAAAACTGATTTATTAATTTACTATGTTGAGCACTGATATGTTGAGATACCTGGCATTATTTTTGCTTGCACAAGTAGACAATGTCTGTCTGCACACTTGATATAGCGATGCAGAGTATTCCAGATAGATGTCCGTCTGTCAGGAGTGATCATGATTGCTCTGTCACCCCTCTCTGTGTCTGTCTGTCTCTCTCTCCCCTTCTCTGTGTCTATCTCTCTGTCTCCCCTTCTCTCTGTGTTTGTCTCTATCTCACGAGTTGGCTAGGATAGATTGGGGAACATTAATTAAAGGGTTGACAGTGGATAGGCAATGGCTAGCATTTGAAGAGTGCATGGATGAATTACAACAATTGTTCATTCCTGTCTGGCGTAAAAATAAAACAGGAAGGGTGGCTCAACCATGGCTTACAAAAGAAATTGGGGATAGTATTAGATCCAAGGAGGACAAATATAAAAAGGCCTGAACAAGCAGCAAACTTGAGGATTGGGAGCAGTTTAGAATTCAGCAAAGGAGGACGACGGGATTGATTAAGAAGGGGAAAATAGAGTATGAGAGTAAGCTTGCAGAGGACATAAAAACTGACTGTAAAAGCTTCTTTAGATATGTGAAGAGAAAAAGATTCGTGAAGACAAATGTGGGTCCCTTACGGTCAGAAACGAGGGTATTTATAATGGGGAACAAAGAAATGGCAGACCAATTAAATACATACTTTGGTTCTGTCTTCACAAAGGAGGACACAAATTATCTGCCAGAAATGTTGGGCAATGTATGGCCTAGTGAGAAGGAGGAACTGTATGAAATCAGTATTAGTAGGGAAGTGGTGTTAGGGAAATTGATGGGATTGAAGGCCGATAAATCCCCAGGGCCTGATAATGTACATCCCAGAGAACTTAAGGAAGTGGCTCAAGAAATAGTAGATGCATTGCTGGTCATTTTTCGAATTCTATAGACTCTGGGAACTCTGGGGTTGGAGGGAAGCTAATGTAACGCCACTATTTAAAAAAGGAGGTAGAGAGAAAACAGGGAATTATAGACCGGTTAGGAGTGGGGAAAATGCTAGAGTCCATTATAAAAGATGTAATAGCAGAGCATCTGGAAAACAGTGACATGATCGGACAAAGTCAACATGGATTTACAAAAGGGAAATCATGCTTGACAAATGTACTGGAATTTTTTGAGGATGTAACTAGTAGAATAGATAAGGGAGAACCAGTGGATGTGGTGTATTTGTACTTTCAGAAAGCTTTCGATAAGGTCCAACATAAGAGATTAGCATGCAAAATTAATGCGCATGGGATTGGGGGTAGTGTATTGCGATGGATAGAGAACTGGTTGGCAGACAGGAAGTAGGAATAAACGGGTCTTTTTCCGGGTGGCAGGCAGTGACTAGTGGGGTGCCACAGGGATCAGTGCTAGGACCCCAGCTATTCACAATATTTATGTTCATGATATAGATAAGGGAATTAAATGTAATATATCTAAGTTTGCTGACGACACAAAGCTGGGTGGGAGTGGGAGCTGTGAGGAGGATGCAGAGAAGCTCCAGTGTGATTTGGACAGGTTGAGTGAGTGTGCAAATACATGGCAGATGCAGTATAATGTCGATAAATGTGAGGTTATCCACTTTGGTGGCAAAAACAGAAAGGCAGATTATTATCTGAACGGCGATAGATTGGGGAAGGGGTAGGCGCAGCGAGACCTGGGTGTCCTTGTGCAGCAGTCGCTGAAAGTCAGCATGCATGTGCAGTAGGCAGTTAAGGCAAATGGTATGTTCGCCTTCATAGCGAGAGGATTCGAGTACAGGTGCAAGGATGTTTTGCTGCAATTATACAAGGCCTTGGTGAGACCACATCTGCAGTATTGTGTGCAGTTTTGGTCTCCTTATCTGAGGAAGGATGTTCCTGCTATGGAGGGACTGCAGTGAAGACTGATGCCTGGGATGGCAGGACTAACGTATGAAGAGAGATTGGGTCGATTAGGCTTGTATTCGCTCGAGTTTAGAAGAATGAGAGGGGATCTCATAGAAACCTAACAGATTCTAACAGGACTGAACAGACTAGGTGCAGGAAGGATGTTCCCGATGGTGGGTGAGTCCAGGACGAGGGGTCACAATTTAAGGATAAGGGGTAAGCCATTTAGGACTGAGATGAGGAGAGATTTCTTCACCCAGAGAGTGGTGAAGCTGTGCAATTCTCTACCACAGAAAGCAGTTGAGGCCAAATCATTAAATATATTCAAGAAAGAGTTAGATATACTTCTTGGGGCTAAAGGAATCAAGGGATGCGGGGCAAAAGTGGGAATAGGGTACTGAGTTTGGACGATCAGCCATGATCGTATTGAATGGCAGTGCAGGCTCGAAGGGCCGAATGGCCTACCCCTGCTCCTATTTTCTATGTTTCCCCTTCTGCCTGTCTCTCTGTCTCCCCCTCTCTCTGTGTTTGGCTCTCTCTGTCACCCTCTCTGTGTCTGTCTGCTTCTTTCTCCCCCCCCCCCCCCTTTGTTTCTCTCTCTCTTTCTCTCCCCCCTCTTCCCCCCCCCCCCCCCCATGTCTGTCTGCCTCTCTGTTTCCCCCCCGCACCCGCCATGCCCCATGGCTGTCCTGTCTCCCCCTCGCTCTCTGTCTATCTGTCTCTCTCCCCCACCTCTTTCGCTTTTTCTGTCTTTCTCTCCTTCCCTCCTGATGGGCTGAGGTCGCAAACCGGGAATACCATTTTAATCAGCAAGTTGTCGGTTCCTCAGGCTGAACTTCACGTCTCCGTCGTGAACTTCTCCGCTCATTAACCTCCGGGCTCGCGCAACTGGGCCATAGCCAATCACCACGAAGGCACGCAGCAAGGATGAGGAACGGCAGAGTACAGTTTTCATCCACAGGCTGGTTGGAGAATTTTGGCTGGTCGGACTCTGGCCTACGGGCCATATTTTGGACCACCCTGGGCTAGAGCATCTCATACCTGTGGACGGGAACAACTTTTTCCATGCAGAATTCTTGCTGACTTTCCAGTAATTGGGTACACAAGAGTCTGCTTGAAGTGAGTCTCTTGCTCAATAATTACATTGCATTGGTTAGAGGACTCAAAACAGGGCCTCCCTGGTTGAATGGGTGTAATTTTGTGAATTTGACACTTGGACAGTTTTCTTATGATTGAAAATTGCACAGGTATGTCCTGTGCACAAAAAGCAGGACAAATCCAATTCAGTCAATTATCGCCCTAACAGTCTACTCTCAATCATCAGCAAAGTGCTGGAAGCTGTTGTCCACAGTACTATCAAGCAGCACTTACTCAACAATAACCTGTTCACCGATGCTCTGATCGGGTTCTGCCAGGACCACTCAGCTCCAGAATTCATTACAGCCTTAGTCCAGACATGGACAGAAAAGTTGAATGCCGGAGGTGGCAGTGGATGCCCTTGACATCAAGGCAGCATTTGACCGAGTGTGGCATCAAGGAGCTGTAGTAAAATGGAAGTCAATGCAAATCAGGGGGAAACTCTCCGCTGGCTGGATTCATACCTGGCACAAAGGAAGATGGTTGTTGTTGGAGGCCAATCATCTCAGCCCCAAAACACGCTTCAGGAGTTCCTCAGGGCAGTGTCTCAGGCCTAACCATCTTTAGCTGCTGCTTCAGTGTTCTTCCCTCCAGCATAAGGCCAGAAGTGGAGATGTTCGCTGATGTTTGCAGAGTGTTTAGTTCCATTTGCAACTCCTCAGATAATGAAGCAGTCCATGCCCACATGAAGCAAGACCTGGACAACTTTCCGGCTTGGACTGATAGGTGGCAAGTAACTAGTAACTACTAGTTCTGAAGAACGGTCACTGACCTGAAACATTAACTCTGCTTCTCTCTCCACAGATGCTGCCAGACATGTTGAGTATTTCCAGCATTTCTTGTTTTATTACCTTAAATATCTACTTGCTCCACCACCAGTGCACTGTGGCTGCAGTGTGTTCCATGTTACGGACAGGTGGTATAGGGTGTGGGTGGTTCCCACCGTTCACCTCCCAACTGACTGCAATCATGGTTTATTAAAATAATGCTTTAGCCCCTGAGTGTCTTTAGGGTCAATAAACAGTCAAATGACAGGTTTTCTCATTGGTTTAAAATTATCGCAACCGTACTCTCACACCCATTCACCCACACGTACACAAGAACGGCTAGAATTTTTTTTTTTTTTTTTTAGAATTAGAATATTACAGCGCAGTACAGGCCCTTCGGCCTTCGATGTTGCGCCGATCATCTGACCTACACTATTCCATTTACATCCATATGTCTATCCAATGACCACTTAAATGCCCTTAAAGTTGGCGAGTCTACTACTGTTGCAGGCAGGGCGTTCCACGCCCCTACTACTCTCTGAGTAAAGAAACTACCTCTGACATCTGTCCTATATCTTTCACCCCTCAACTTAAAGCTATGTCCCCTCGTGTTTGCCATCCTCATCCGAGGAAAAAGACTCTCACTATCCACCCTATCTAACCCTCTGATTATCTTATATGTCTCTATTAAGTCACCTCTCCTCCTCCTTCTCTCTAACGAAAACAACCCCAAGTCCCTCAGCCTTTCCTCGTAAGACCTTCCTTCCATACCAGGCAACATCCTAGTAAATCTCCTCTGCACCCTTTCCAAAGCTTCGACATCCTTCCTATAATGCGGTGACCAGAACTGCACGCAATACTCCAGGTGCGGCCTCACCAGAGTTTTGTACAGCTGCATCATGACCCCGTGGCTCTGAAACTCGATCCCCCTACTAATAAAGGCTAACACACCATATGCCTTCTTAACAGCCCTATTAACCTGGGTAGCAACTTTCAGGGATTTATGTACCTGGATACCAAGATCTCTCTGCTCATCTACACTACCAAGAATCTTCCCATTAGCCCAGTACTCTGCATTCCTGTTACTCCTTCCAAAGTGAATCACCTCACACTTTTCCGCATTAAACTCCATTTGCCATCTCTCAGCCCAGCTCTGCAGCCTATCTATGTCCCTCTGTACCCTACAACACCCTTCGACACTATCCACAACTCCACCGACCTTCGTGTCATCCGCAAATTTACTAACCCACCCTTCTACACCCTCATCCAGGTCGTTTATAAAAATGACAAACAGCAGTGGCCCCAAAACAGAACCTTGCGGTACACCACTAGTAACTAAACTCCAGGATGAACATTTGCCATCAACCACCACCCTCTGTCTTCTTTCAGCTAGCCAATTTCTGATCCAAAGCTCTAAATCACCTTCAACCCCATACTTGCGTATTTTCTGCAATAGCCTACCGTGGGGAACCTTATCAAACGCCTTACTGAAATCCATATACACCACATCCACTGCTTTACCCTCATCCACCTGTTTGGTCACCTTCTCGAAAAACTCAATAAGGTTTGTGAGGCACGACCTACCTTTCACAAAACCGTGCTGACTATCGCAAATGAACTTATTCTTTTCAAGATGATTATAAATCCTGTCTCTTATAACCTTTTCCAACATTTTACCCACAACCGAAGTAAGGCTCACAGGTCTATAATTACCAGGGCTGTCTCTACTCCCCTTCTTGAACAAGGGGACAACATTTGCTATCCTCCAGTCCTCCGGCACTACTCCTGTCGACAATGACGACTTAAAGATCAACAACAACGGCTCTGCAATCTCCTCCCTGGCTTCCCAGAGAATCCTAGGATAAATCCCATCTGGCCCAGGGGACTTATCTATTTTCACTCTTTCCAAAATTGCTAACACCTCCTCCTTGTGAATCTCAATCCCATCTAGCCTAGTAGTCTGTATCTCAGTAATCTCCTCGGCAACATTTTCTTTCTCTACTGTAAATACTGACGAAAAATATTCATTTAACGCTTCCCCTATCTCCTCTGATTCCGCACACAACTTCCCACTACTATCCTTGATTGGCCCTGTTCTAACTCTTATCATTCGTTTATTCCTGATATACCTATAGAAAGCCTTAGGGTTTTCTTTGATCCTATCCGCCAATGACTTCTCGTGTCCTCTCCTTGCTCTTCTTAGCCCTCCCTTTAGATCCTTCCTGGCTAGCTTGTAACTCTCAAGCGCCCTAACTGAGCCTTCACGTCTCATCCTAACATAAGCCGCCCTCTTCCTCTTGACAAGCGCTTCAACTTCTTGAGTAAACCACGGCTCCCTTGCTCGACAACTTCCTCCCTGCCTGACAGGTACATACTTATCAAGGACACGCATTAGCTGCTCCTTGAATAAGCTCCACATTTCGTTTGTGCCCATCCCCTGCAGTTTCCTTCCCCATCCTACACATCCTAAATCTTGCCTAATCGCGTCATAATTTCCTTTCCCCCAGCTATAATTCTTGCCCTGCGGTATATACCTGTCCCTGCCCATCGCTAAGGTAAACCTAACCGAATTGTGATCACTATCGCCAAAGTGCTCACCTACATCTAAATCGAACACCTGGCCGGGTTCATTACCCAGTACCAAATCCAATGTGGCATCGCCCCTGGTTGGCCTGTCCACATACTGTGTCAGAAAACCCTCCTGCACACACTGGACAAAAACAGACCCATCTAAAGTACTCGAACTATAGTATTTCCAGTCAATATTTGGAAAGTTAAAGTCCCCCATAACCACTACCCTGTTACTCTCGCTCCTGTCGAGAATCATCTTCGCTATCCTTTCCTCTACATCTCTGGAACTATTCGGAGGTCTATAGAAAACTCCCAACAGGGTGACCTCTCCTCTCCTGTTTCTAACCTCGGCCCATACTACCTCAGTAGACGAGTCCTCAAACGTCCTTTCTGCCGCTGTAATACTTTCCTTGATTAACAATGCCACACCCCCCCCTCTTTTACCCTCTTCTCTGTTCTTTCTGAAACATCTAAATCCCGGAACCTGCAACATCCATTCCTGCCCCTGCTCTACCCATGTCTCCGAAATGGCCACAACATCAGGATCCCAGGTACCAACCCATGCTGCAAGCTCACCCACCTTATTCCGGATGCTCCTGGCGTTGAAGTAGACACACTTTAAACCAAGTTCTTGCTTGCCAGTGCCCTCTTGCGTCCCTGTAACCTTATCCCCTACCTCACTACTCTCAACAACCTGTACACTGGCACTGCAATTTAGGTTCCCATTCCCCTGCTGATTTAGTTTAAACCCCCCCGAAGAGCACTAACAAATCTCCCCCCCAGGATATTGGTACCCCTCTGGTTCAGGTGAAGACCATCCTGTTTGTAGAGGTCCCACCTACCCCAGAAAGAGCCCCAATTATCCAGGAAACCAAAACCCTCCCTCCTACACCATCCCTGCAGCCACGTGTTCAACTCCTCTCTCTCCCTATTCCTCTCTTCGCTAGCACGTGGCACAGGCAACAACCCAGAGATAACAACTCTGGTTGTTCTCGCTCTAAGCTTCCACCCTAGCTCCCTGAATTTCTGCCTTAAATCCCCATCTCTCTTCCTACCTATGTCGTTGGTGCCTATGTGGACCACGACTTGGGGGTGCTCCCCCTCCCCCTTAAGGATCCCAAAAACACGATCGGAGACATCACGTACCCTGGCACCTGGGAGGCAACACACCAACCGTGAGTCTCTCTCGTTCCCACAGAACCTCCTATCTGTTCCCCTAACTATGGAGTCCCCAATGACTAATGCTCTGCTCCTCTTCCCTTTTCCCTTCTGAGCAACAGGGACAGACTCTGTGCCAGAGACCTGCACCCCATTGCTTACCCCTGGTAAGTCGTCCCCCCCAACAGTATCCAAAACGGTATACCTGTTGTTGAGGGAAACGGCCACAGGGGATCCCTGCACTGCCTGCTGGTTCCCTTTCCTTCCCCTGACGGTAACCCATCTACCTACTTCTTTTACCTGAGGTGTGACTGCCTCCCTATAACTCCTGTCAATAATCCCCTCCGCCTCCCGAATGATCCGAAGTTCATCCAGCTCCAGCTCCAGTTCCCTAACGCGGTCTGCGAGGAGCTGGAGTTGGCTAGCTAGAGAGAAAAGGGTAAGAGGTAGTTTAAAGTCCCAAGTGAAGTAAGTGTTTGTGGTTTACAGAAAATTATTGAGTTTTCTTGGGAGGAAAGGCCTTCCTTTAAAACGTTCCAGGCCTGATTATTCAGTCTTGAACTTGCGGAAGTTTTTTTTAGAGCTCTAGTGCTTGTAGTACAGCCCAAAGCTGGTGATGTGTAGTTTGTTACCTTCACAGATGGTTGGTCTCAAAGTCACTTTGTGATGTCTCTGCTGTGGTGGCTATTCTTGGTCAGCAGGATTCTTCTCTTTCTACTGGATCCTTCCTGTAGGCTTTCTGTGATATTGGTTTGATCTCTCTCTCTCGCCTGCACTCTCTCACGGAGCTACCTTTTTAAGGGAAAAAAATCTCAATAGTTTCTGTTTGGCCCTCTCCCCTGCTGTGACCGCACAATGGATCAAGATGTGATCACCATTGCCATCGTTTGATGTTTAAATGGGAATCTTTTCTGTTATGTTGCTGCTTCACACCTTATTCATCTTGATTTGGCTATGAGCCAGACTGTATTCAGTATCCCCTGTTAATCCATTTATGTCGATCAGAGTCATTAATATGCATGGGCCTCATCTTTTCAGACCAGTTGGTGGATTTCCAATACAGGAGGGGTTGCATGGCTGCTACTCCATTTTGACTATGTATACGTAACCGTGTTCATGTGATTTTGTTCAGCATTTGAATTTTTAAATTCATAATTCTTCCATTTCATTGTTTATTTCATCACGTCTCCTTCCCTGCATGACAACTTTCTACAAGGTGCGCCACAGCAACCCGCCAAGGCTTCGACAGCTCCTTCCAAACACAAGATTTCAAGCACCTGAAAGGATGAGGGCGGCAAACAAAGAACAGTACAGCACAGGAACAGGCCATTCGGCCCTCCAAGTTTGCGCCGATCTTGATGCCCGCCTAAACTAAAACCTTCTGCACTTCCGGGGACCGTATCCCTCTGTTCCCCTCCTATTCATGTATTTGTCAAGATGCCTCTTAAACGTCGCTATCGTACCTGCTTCCACCACCTACCCCGGCAGCAAGTTCCAGGCACTCACCACCCTCTGTGTAAAGAACTTGCCTCGCACATCCCCTCTAAACTTTGCCCCTCTCACCTTAAACCTATGTACTCATTTAGTACCTCGCCCATTTCCTCTGGCTCCACACATAGATTCCCTTCTCTGTTCTTGAGTGGGCCAACCCTTTCCCTAGTTACCTTCTTGCTCTTTATATACGTATAAAAAGCCTCGGGATTATCCTTATTCCTGTTTGCCAATGACTTTTCATGACCCCTTTTAGCCCTCCTGACTCCTTGCTTAAGTTCCTTCCTACTGTCTTATATTCCTCAAGGGATTCGTCTGTTCCTAGCCTTCCAGCCTTTACGAATGCTTCCTTTTTCTTTTTGACTAGGCTCCCAATATCCCGCGTTATCCATGGTTCCCGAAACTTACCAAACTTATCCTTCTTCCTCACAGGAACATGCTGGTCCTGGATTCTAATCAACTGACATTTGAAAGACTCCCACATGTCAGATGTTGATTTACCCTCAAACAGCCGCCCCCAATCTAAATTCTTCAGTTCCTGCCTAATATTGTTATAATTAGCCTTCCCCCAATTTAGCACCTTCACCCGTGGACTGCTCTTATCCTTATCCACAAGTACCTTAAAACTTAAGGAATTATGGTCACTGTTCCCGAAATGCGCCCCTACTGAAACTTCGACCACCTGGCCGGGCTCATTCCCCAATGCCAGGTCCAGTACGGCCCCATCCCTAGTTGCACTATCTACATATTGTTTCAAGAATCCCTCCTGGATGTTCCGCACAAATTCTGCCCCATCCAAGCCCCTATCACTAAGTGAGTCCCAATCAATATCGGGGAAGTTAAAATCACCCACCACTACAACCCTGTTACCTTTACATCTTTCCAAAATCTGTCTACATATCTGCTCCTCTACCTCCCGCTGGCTGTTGGGAGGCCTGTAGAAAACCCCCAACATCGTGACTGCACCCTTCCTATTCGTGAGCTCCACCCATATTGCCTCGCTGCACGACCCCTCCGAGGTGTCCTCCCACAGTACAGCTGTGATATTCTCCTTAACAAGTAATACAACTCCCCTACCCCTTTTACAGACGCATGGGAACATCACCAGCAGCAGGCTCCCCTCCAAGTCATGCACCCTCCTGACTTGGAAATATTTCGCCGTTCCTTCAACATTGCTGGTTCAAAATTCTGGAACTCTATACCTAACAGCACTGTGAGAGGGCCTTCACTACATGAACTCTGGTGGCTCAGGAAGGCAGCTCACTGCTATCTTCTCAAGGGCAGTTAGGGATGGGCAATAAATGTTGGACTTGCCAGCAACACCACATCCTGTGAATGAGTAATAAAAATAAATCTTTAATCCTAATTACTGGGCTTTCTAATGGCTAGATATCATTGTTTCTCATTAGTGAAACTCCAGTGGTCCGTTCTATCCTCTGATCCTTAAAGATTAATTTTAGTCCCATTCATTTCACAGTATTATCACCGATAGCAGCCACCGACGTGACATGGTCTTTGACCTCCTTCAAATTTTCTCGCCTTGCCACAGAGCCTATTCCCCTTTATAGCTGCTGTCTCAGGCTGAATCAGACTGTTACGAATCTTGAAGCACTAATCTATCACAAACTATACCTGTCCATCACAGACTGCCTACTTTCACCACTGTAACATCAACCCACAATTCCATAATTTTAAAATTACTAAAAGTCAGGATTGTTGGTGTACCTATACCCCAAGGACTGCAGTGGTTCAAGAAAACAGCTCACCACCACCTTCCCAAGGATAATCAGGGGCAATAAATGCTGGCCTATCCAGTGACGCCCACATCCCACGAACGAATAAATGAAAATAAATAAATAAACTGGATTTAATTGATGAATTTCTCAATTGAGCAGTAACCTGCCCCTCTTGCATAAGAATATAAGATATAGGAGCAGGAATAGGCCTGCTGTCCCTTTCAGCCTGTTCCAGATCTGATCTTTTATCACAGCTGCACCTTCCCGCTTTATCTCCATATCCCTGGATACCCTTAGTATCCAAAAATCTATCAATCTCTGTCTTGAAGATAATTAATGACTGAGCTTTCAGAGCTCTCTGGGATACAGAATTCCAAAGATTCACAACCCTTTGAGTGAAGAAATTTCTCCTTATCTCAGTTCTCGATGGGTGAACCCTTATTTTGAGACTATGATCCAGTCTTTGACTCCCCAGCCAGGGGAAACATCCTCCAAGCATCGACTCTGTCAAGCCGCTGAAGAATTTTATATGTTCCAATTAGCTGATGTAATGCATTTGGACTTTCAAAAAGCATTCAATAAGGTGCCATATAAGAGGTTATGATACAAAGCTTAGGCTCATGGGAACAGGGAGTTACGACCGAGGTAGGACGACTGCACTATCGTTTCAAGTTCCACTTCTCCACAGGTCACAACATATATTTAAATGTTTACCCAGATTCCGATGCGGTCAATTATATACTCTACCCTTTATCCCAGAATAAAATATACCATCCACGTTTCTTTAATAAACAAATAAAATTAGCCGTTTATTATCAAAACAAGACTAGTCTCAAAATCAAGGGTCACGCATCGAGAACTGGGAAGTTGCGGCTGTGGTAAAAGATCAGATCTGATCGTATTGACTGGTGAAACAGGCTGGAAGGGCCAGCAGGCCTATTCCTGCTCCTGTATCTTATATTCTAATACAAGAAGGGCAGGTTACTGCTCAATTGAGAAATTCATAAATTAAATTCAGTTTATTTATTTATGTTTATTTATTCGTTCATGGGATGTGGGCATTTCTGGCTCAGCATTTATTCACCCTGCTAGTTACAACCTCAAAAGATTCTAACTGATTTGCCAAACACAATTTCCCTTTCTTAAATCTATGTCGATTCTGCCCAATCATATTATGATTTTCTAACTGCCCTTTTACCTTGAACCTAATAATGGATTATAGCTTTTTCCCTCCTATGGATCTTAGGCTAGCTGATCTATGTTTCTGCTTTCTCGCTCCCTCATTTATTGAATACGGGGTTATGGTTGTTACCTTCCAATTCACAGTGGCCATTCTAAAAGCTAGGGATTTCTGGAAGTTCAAAACCAATGCATCCACTATCTCTTTTGAAACCCTAGTATGTCAGCCATCAGATCCGGGGGATTTGTTGACTTTTCGCCCAATTAATTTCTCAAGTTCTATTTCTTTACTGATTCTAAATTCCTTAAGGTCCTTATTCTTGCTAGACCCTTGGTTCCCCACTGTTTCTGGAATGTGTTTTATGTCTTTTGCTGTGAAGACAGATACAAAGTGATTGTTTAATGTCTTTGCCATTTCCTTTTTCCCCATTATAATTTCTCTTGTCTCTGCCTTTTTGCAATCTCTTTTTATGTCTCTTGCTTGTTTATTCTAATATTTTCTTTTCTCTTCCTTTATCAATTTCTTGATTATCCTTTGCTGAATTCTAGAATTCTTCCAATCTTCAGGCTTACTACTCTTTTTGGCAACATTAATTCTTTAATGCTATTTTTAACTTCTTAGTCATGGTTAGACCACTATTTCCAGAAGGTTTTTCCTCCTTAAGGTAATATATACCTGTTCTGATTTATGATTTAATTCTTTAAATGTTTGTCAATACTTATCTAATGTCATATCTTGTCATCTAGTTTCCTTATCTACCTTAGCGGATTTGTGCCTCATACCAATGGAGTTTGCTTTGTTCAGATTTAATAACCTAGTTTCAGACTTAATTAAATAACTCTTGAACTCGATATAAAATTCATCATGTTATGATCACTCTTCCCCAGAGGCTCCTTTACTACAAGGTTCTTAAGTAACCCCTTCTCATTGCACAATACTAAATCTAAAATAGCCTGGTTCCCAAGTTGGTTCCACGATGTAAAAAACAGAAAATGATGGAAGTACTCAGCAGGTCTGCCAGCATCTGTAGAGAGAGAAACAGAGTTAACATTTCAGATCTGTGTCCTTTTAACTTTCTTTCTCTTTTGCATTAGTGATTCCTCGACATACTGATCTAGAAAACAATCTTGAAGCATTCCATGCACACTATTATTACAAAATTAGTTTCTCCAGTCCGTATGAAGATTAACGCCATCCATGATTACTGCAACACTCCTGTTACATGCATCTATAATTTCCTGGTTTGTATTCTGCCCAACACTACAATTACTTTTCGGGGGCCTATAAACTACTCCCACCAGTGCTTTCTGTCCCTTGCTGTTTCTTCGCTTCACCCAAACTGATTCTACATCTTGATTTCTGAGGTAAGATATTTTGTCTTTACTATCTGTATCCCATCTTTTATTATCAGGACTACACCCCTCCTTTTCCGTTTTGCCTGTCTGTTAAATTCAAATATCCTAGAGTGCTTGGTTCCAAACTTTGGTCACTCTACAACCACATCTGTGTAATGGTATTAGAGCAAACCCATTTATTTTTATATGTTCTATTAATTCATCTATTTTGTTGTGAATCCTTCGTGCATTCGATAGTTCTGTATCTTAGTTTTAATTTTTCTCTATTTTTCCCCAATGTCACTCTCTAATGGCTTTCTACCTTTGTTAAGCTCTCTGTTCTATCCTGACCTACTCAGTTATTTTTAACCAAATTGCTACTCTGCTATCCAGACTTGACATTTCTCATTACTTTTTAATTTTCTCCCCCCCCCCCCCCCCCCCAACCCCCCACCACCTCCCCCGCCCCCGCTTTATTAGTTTAAAACCCTATCTACCACCCGAGTGATTTGATTTGCCAGGGGACTGGTCCTAGTCTGGTTTAAGTGGAGCCCATCCCGAAGGAACAGTTTCCTCTTTCCACAGCACTGTGTCAGTGCCCCCATGAAGCGAAACCCTTGCCTCTCACACCATTCTTTCATCCACAAATTTAACCATCTAATTTGTTTGTTCCTGTGGCAATTTGCACGTGGTTTAGGTAACAATCCGCAGATGATTATTCCTGGGGGAAAGGCGGGTACATGGAGTTAGGTTGCAGATCAGCTGTGATCTCATGGAATGGTGGTCGACTTGAGGGCTAAATTGCCTACTCCTGTTCCTATGTTTCTATATTACCTGTGAAGTTCTGCATTTTAATTTGGACCGTAGTTCCTCAAACCCTTCCAGCAGAATCTCATTTCTAGCTCTGCCTATGTCATTGGTTCCTGTGTGACAGTGACAACTGGGGTCCTCCCCTCCTGTTCCACATTCTCCTCCAGCTGCGAGGTGACAGGCAACACAACCTTCAGAACTCCTGGTCGCAGCTGCAGAGAACAGAATCTAACCTCCTGATTATGCTGTCCCCAACCACTACCACATTCCTTTTCACTCTCCCCACTTAAATGACCTCCTGCACTGTGGTACTTTGGTCAATTTGCTCATCCACTCTGTAGACTTTGCCCTCATCCACACAAACAGCAGGAAACTTTTACCCGTTGGATGAAGGCAAATGTCGAAGTTCCTCCAGCACTGTATCTGGAGTTCCCTTACCTTCTGTTTGAAAAATATACTTTTTTCATAATTTGTAAAAATACATTACAGAACAATTCAAATTGGTCATGCCTGACTCTCAATCACATCTTACTGTCCCTGACCACTCACCAGATCTGTATCACTACCTAACCTAAGACTGCCTCCTGAATCAAGGTGTTCAGGTAACTACCACCCCCCACCCCCTCGCCCCCGCCCCCACCCCACCCCTTGATACCCTGCAATGTCTGCATCTCGGACTCCAGCTCAACAATTAATTAATCTAAAATTAGGGGCTCCTTTTTAAATTACTCTAGTTCTTGCTCTTTTACTCTGTTCCTTGGTTTTTGTTTGTTAGCTGCTTTGTTTTATTATTTATCTAACTTGATTTTTAAATTCATAAAAATTCAGGACACTTTGTTAGTATCCTCTATTTAGTTCATTTTAATTTTGTCCCTCTAGATCTGATAAATTAATCACATAATTAAATTTGGTATTTAAATATACACTTGACTTAGTTATAAAATAATCACTCAGCCATAGTTCCTCAGGTTCCACCACTCCTCTGATACTTTTTCAGATTCTTGCCCACGTCACAGAGTGGCCTATCCTTTCAGTCACTTCTCCAGTGTTTCATGGCCTCTTCTTTCTCACCCCCACACCCCTCTGCCCTTTTGACTTTATACAGCCACAGTCAGCAATCGGCATTTTCTTTATGTATCTGGAAAAAAACAGTTCCCGTTAATATGACCTCAGTTGTGCTATTATTTTTTGTTACTTCAACCACGGACAAGTTATGGGAGAAAGTCAGTATTTGTGCAGTTGGGCAGTGGCTGGTTTTCATTCAAGGGTGGCTACTATACCGAACTATCTAACTGTTGTGGTACTACAATGGGCTGCTGAGGCCTTGGTTCAGATGAGGGAAAATTACCAGCAATGTTTCTCACCTGATGTAGTGAAATGACCTTTACTGGAGTAAGCACATATGTGGACTTTGGCTCTGAATAGGGTGGGGTTGTGATGCTCCATAACTGAATAGCCCTCTGATGCTCACTGTCTGTGGTCATGTGAAGAATAGCCATTGGGCCTTGGAACTGTACTGTTGAAAGAATTAGTGCCTTTAGGAGAGGAGAGAAAATTAGGAAAGGGAATGAGAAGAAGTACAATATGTAGTTAAACTATACTGATGTAACATGCTTTGTTGTTAGTTGGGGAGCAGTCATTTCCCAGTTTTTGGAGTGGACCCTTGTGTAAGTTGCAGTATTACACTCTGAAATGCATGATGGCACCTGGAGGTTAAGGTTAAAAGGATACTTGTATTTCTTTAAAAGTGGCTGCTTGTGTGGTTGGAGGTTGGCACAGGGTTCCTCTTCTCTCTGCTGTAAGCAGCTCCTTCCTGTTTCAGCTCTGTGGTGCAGACATAGCATGAATGACTCAACTTCCAGGCAGGCTTACACTTACTAATTGAACTTTTTTGTCTGTTTATCTGATATACTTAAATTCCTGTACATGGAGTGCTGTATTTGAGAAAACATATCAATTTTAACTACAATTCACTCTCTAATCTTGCATGCCTACCCCTTTTGCATGAAGGAGCTGCCTCAAGTAGAAACAGTTTTGTGATCTCCTAGGTGATGTGCACACCATTCCATTTGTATTCCAGAGCAATTTCACTGCATTGCTGAGAACAAACAGCTGTGAGTACAATTCTTCATTAACTTTAAGCCTACCAAACCTTCCCCAATGACTGGACGATCAGTACAGGCCAGTAACAGGAGAAGAAATTGCTAGCCTGAATTGGAAGTTCCGAACACAACCTACCAATGGGCAGGAAAAATAGCATTGTCCATTGTCAGTGAAGGCCATTTTGCAATTGCCACCTTTGGTATCAATGTTTCCAGAGGACCTTGGGGAACACCAACTCCCTTTTTGGTTTGTGTTTCAGTCATTTGGGAACAGTGGCGCTGTTTGGTAAAGGATCGAAAGATGTGTCCCTGTTTGCTGTATACTGAAGTTTGAGTTTGTATTTTTAATACTTCCTGCTTTGGCATACTTCTCCTGACAAGTTATTTTTGCATCTCTTTATTTGTTTCTACAGTCTTCTTTCTTAAAGTAACAACAGGTTTTTTTTTTCTCACTTTGTTTAGCTTCTCCCAGAAGATTGTGTGTCTGAGTGGGGAGAGGGAATTGATAGGACAGTGTTCTAAGAAAAGTGAAAGATGGAATTGGGCATCAGATGCAGAAAGACTGGAACAAATATTTCATAGCTTGCTTCATTTAGCAGAGAATTATTAATAGAGGATTTTACACTGTGCTTGTATTTGAGGGACTGTGTTTGAATCTAACCAGAAGAGATGGGTTGCACATGCCCTCTGGCACCCAAAGGATCCTAAATTGAATTCATCTCGAGGATCTTAAGCAGTCTTCCTATGTCATTTTATAAGACTTGTAGCCATGTAATATTTCTCAAACTCACTGTAGCACTGGCTTGTAGCCATGTGATATTTCTCAACAGCTCACTTGTGTCACCAATGCACACTAAATCCAATTTTGATTATGTGGTATTTACTGCAGATTTTGAGAATACAAAATGCGATTGGTAGAATGTCCAGTTTATTTCATCAGAGAAGAGGTCCTAATAATATGCAAATAGGGTAAAACAGATTTTGTTTATATAGTGGATAAGGAGGTTAATTTGAGTCCTTCTCAAGGGCAATTAGGGATGGGCACCAAATGTTGGCCTTGCCAGAGATGCTCACATCCCACGAATGGATTAAAAAAAATTGTTTTTTTTGTTTTTGATTCCCTTCCTCTACTGTCCCAATTGCACAACCACTGGACAGGAGGGCACATTAGGGATTCTTATCTCCAGGCATCTGCCAGTGGTGTGCCTGAGCTACTATATATATGGAAACATCTGCCCTCCACTTGTCCCCTTCTAACACAGCCTGGTTGAAGTCAAGTGCTTGCCATATGGTAAATTAATAAGATTCCTGCACAACAAACAGCTTAGATCATGTGTTCAACTTGTGGCAACTTGCCAAGTTCAGGATCTAATCATGTGAATAGCTGAATTTAAGAGCTGTGCTGGGATCAACTCCATTAGGTGGAAAATCATGGAGATTAGGACCTTGCCATGCAAAGAATCATCTTGAGCTGCTTATGTGTTCAATCACTCAAGTCAGGAGTCTGGTGTGCAGGAGCTTGGTTGAGATCAAGAGCTGTTTGACGAATTATGAATGCAAACCTGTGTCCATAATCATTGAAGTGCAGTGTATTGGAGTTCCAGTACACTGTGCCATTACTGGAGAGTTTATTACAAGCATGGATGAAGCAGTGATGTCATCTGAGTGAACCTCTTCCCCCATCCTGAAATTTCTTTCAGTGGGTAAAATTGCACAAGGTTGTTCCATCTCCCCACCCCTTCCCATACTGTTATCTCAAGCCATTTCTTCAGCTCATCAATATTTAGCCTCTATTGTTTCTTAGAGATGTATTTCTCTTGAGTAAAGCAAATTTGTGGCATTGAGGTGAGGAAAGAAAATCTTCGTTCCAGCTGCAGTGTCATCATTGTGTACAATATAAATTTGTATCGTGCTACAATGAGCTGACATCTTTATCTCACTGGATTTATCAAAACAGCTGCTGTATAACTTTATTTTGGAACAGCTAATGGGTATTTGCTGTAACGTGTTACTTGGGAGCCAGCCAATCAATGTGTGATGCATTTTGCTATAAAGCAGAACAGAGCTGAAAGATTTAGTCGAACAAAGCATCATTTTTGTCTGGTATCTAGGGTCAATATGGATTCTGTCTTTTTTTAAGTTTGCTGCTTGTTAATGACTTAAAGTGCAGCTTGTTTAGGTGTTAGTCGTCGCTGACTCACATTGGCACCCAGTCCGGCAACTGTTTGATTTAAAAATTCTCATCCTTGTTTTCAGATCCTTCCATGGCCTCGATCCCCTCTATCTCTGTAACCTCCTGCAACCCAACAATTCTCTACCTCTGCCTTCCTCCACTTCTGACCTGTTGAGCATCCCTAATTTATGCTCCACGATTGGTGGCCATCGCTTCAGTTGCTTAAGGCCTAAGCTCTTGAATTCTCTCCCTAAATCTCTCTACCTCTCTCTCCTCTTTCAAGACACACTTTAAAGCCTATCTCTTTGACCAAACTTTTGGTCACATATCCTAATATCTCCTTATGGTTGTTTGATAACGATGCTGTGAAGTGTCTTTGGATGTTTACAACATTAAAAGTGCTATATAAATACAAGTTTTTCTCAGTTTCACAAAATTAAAACTGTGGCATAGCACACCTCAGCTCTAGCAAACTATATAGTGTGAGATAGGTTGCATATTTCCGATCATAATTATGCAGAAAATTTCTACCTTTAAACCATACCATGGTATAGTGACGACAGGGCCAGCTCTGAGGAAGGTCATATTATCAATGCTGGTAATTTTCTCCTTCGTCTCTATTTTCTAAAGCCTACTCAACACAAACCTGTTTGCAATTTTATGTTGTCTCATCTCATTGAGAGAGGGCAAATTCTGTACATCATGCTCCACCTTTCGCTTTTAAAGCATTGTGCTGATCACACTTACTGTGTGATGTTCACATCCAATCGGTGGTAGATGGGGTTCCCATGTTTAGTTCACCAAAACCAGTTCTATGACACAGTTGTAGACCCTCATTTTTATGGGTTCACAATGTTTCTGGTTTCCCTTGGGCCATTTACAGCAGGGAGCTAAGCTGTGAGTTTGGTGACTTCTGTACTTTTGTACTAAAATAAGAGATCATCAGATGAAAATTGTAGCTTGTTTAAGTTGAGTATCAGTTTTACAAATGATGTTTCCACTTGTGTGGGAGTCCCAAATCAGCTGACATAAATGCAAAATAGTCAGTAATAAGGAATTTAGGAGAAATGTCTTCACTCAGCGAATGGCGAGATGTGGTATTCGCTGTCACATGGATTAGTTGAGCAAATGGCATAGATGCATTTAAAGGGAAGATAGAGGAGCACATGAGGGAGAAAGGGATAAAAGGATATGCTGGTAGAGTGAGATGAACTAGGGTGGGAAGAGGCTTGTGTTGAGCATAAACTTGCTGGAACAAAGGGCCTGTTTCTACGTTGTAAATACTATGTTTTTAAAATTCATTTTTATGGGATGTGGGCCTCGCCCTTGAGAAGGTGGTGATGAGCTGGCCTCTTGAAATGCAGTAGTCTTTGTGTAGCGGTTTTTTACAACTGAATGACTTGCGAGGCCATTTCAGAGGGAAGTTAAGAGTCAGTTGCTGTGGGTCTGGAGTCACATGGAGGTCAGATCCGGTGAGGACAGATTTCCTTCCCTAAAGAATATTAGTGCACCAGATGGGTTTTTATGACAATCGATGGTAATTTCATGGTCACTATTACTGAGATTAGCTTTCAATTCCAGATTTTTATTAATTAATTGAATTTAAATTCCGCCAGCTGCAGTGGTGTACTTGTGTCCGTGTAGTATTAGCCTGGGTCTCTGGATTACTAGTCTAGCGACATTACCACTACACCAATGTCTTTCCCCCGGCCCCACCCCTTATATCATGTAATACTATGCAAATTCAATTGAAGGCCCTAACGATTTTCATAGAATTCTGTTTTGTGCATTATTTTTGAGTTTGTGTCCCATTCTTTCCATTGTAAATGCTTACTCTTCATTTGTTGGTGCCTAGTTAGTGTAGATATCATACTCTCAGCCCTGAGCAGTCTTGCCTGTCATTTCAATGTGACTATGAATGCACATTTTTCTCAGCAGCGCACTTTCAACTATGTTGTTGTAAGGACTGCTTTCTTCAAGTAAGATACATTGAAGCACAAAGAACAACTTCACTACTCTTTCTGTTCCTAATTGATCGCATTTGTTTGGTGAATTCTAGGTTCACAATGAAATGCTTTTGAAACTCGTCAAAAACAACTTTAAGCCTGTAACTGATGCATTGCAATTAAGTACTATTTTTGTATGAAGTAACATTTTTAAGGGGCTTGCTGTTGATTGTGCTGTGTATACTTTTGGGGTGATAGGATTTCAAAGTAATACTTGAAATCAGAGCTTGCATTGATGTAAATCAGATCTTGGGAGGCGAGCAGGCGCATGTCTTTTCTCGAGGATCTTGGTTATTTAAATTTTTCCAGTTTTAGTTGCAAGTGAGGACCTTTGAAAGCTGACTTGGCAGTAGAGAGCACTTGATAAATGTACAGTGGAACTGGGCCTAATGATGAGTGGAATTCCACTGGTGTCTTACACTGAACTATACAGAGCACAATACTCACTGTAGTTCGCTGAGGTCAAGCTATGTGACCAGATGATCAGTATAAGGAGATTGCCAGTATTTTTTTTCACTAGGTAAGTGTTCTTAGTCCAGTACCGTTGCAGTCTTCAACTTTAAGAGTTTCTGTTTAAACTCCAGGCATTGTTCAGGCAATCACAAAATGCTGGCTCTTACAATTGAAGGTGACCTGTAAGTGATGGACATCTGTGTGCAAACATCTCACTGAAGACTAGACATGACCTAATGGCATTTTAGATTTTCAAATCATGCCAATTTGAAACTGCTTCTGATAAATCAAGAACTTTATCTTTTGCATTTATCAAGTGTCTTTCATGACACTAAGATGTCCCAAAGCGCTTTACAGCTAATTAAGTACTTGGCAGTAGAGAACAGTTAGTAATAAATGTAAAAGTGGAACTCCACTGCACATTATGCTCAGTTCCCTTTTCCATTCATTACCAACTGCTCTCTGCTGCCAAGTCAGTTTTTGAAGGACCCAACTTGCAAATAAAACGGTTGCATTTTATATAGAGTTATACAGCACAGAAACAGGCCCATCGTGACCATGCTGGCCATCGAGCGCCTATCTATTCTAATCCCATTTTACAGCACTTGGCCCGTAGCCTTGTATGCTATGCTCATCTAGATACTTCTTACATGTTGTGAGGGTTTCTGCCTCTACCACCCCTTCAGGCAGTGTGCTCCAGATTCCAGCCTCTGGGTGAAAAAGGTTTTCCTCAAATCCCCTCTAAACCTCCTGCCCCTTACCTTAAATCTATGCCCCCTGGTTATTGACACCTCCGCTAAGGGAAAAAGTTTCTTCCTATCTACCCTATCTATGCCCCTCATAATTTTGTATACTTCAACCAGGTCTCCCCTCAGCCTTCCCTGCTTCAGGAAAACAACCCTCGTCTATCCAGTTTCTCTTCAGAGCTGAAATGCTCCAGCTCAGGCAATATCCTGGTGAATCTCCTCTGCACCCTCTCCAGTGCAATCACATCCTTCCTATAGTGTGGGCGACCAGAACTGTACACAGTACTCCAGTTGTGGCATAACTAGTGTTTTATGCAGCTCCATCATAACCTCCCTGCTCTTATATTCTATGCCTCGGCTAATAAAGGCAAGTATCCCATAATGCCTTCCTAACCACCTTATTTACCTTTGCTGCTGCTTCAGTGATCTATGGACAAGTACACCAAGGTCCCTTTGACCCTCTGTACGTCTTAGGGTCCTAACACCCATTGTATATTCCCTTGCCTTGTTAGTCCTCCCAAAATACATCACCTCACACTTCTCAGGATTAAATTCCATTTGCCACTGCTCTGCCCATCTTACCAGCCTATCTATATCATCCTGCAATCTAAGGCTTTCCTCCTCATTATTTACGACACCACCAATATTCGTGTCATCTGCAAACTTACTGATCATACCTCCTATATTCACATCTAAATCATTAATGTACAATACAAACAGCAAGGGTCCCAGCACCGATCCCTGTGATACACCAATGGTCACAGGCTTCCAATCGCAAAAACATCCCTCGACCATCACCCTCTGTCTCCTGCCACGAAGCCAATTTTGGATCCAATTTGCCAAATTGCCCTGGATCCCATGGGCTCTTACCTTCTTGACCAACCTCCCATGCGGGACCTTATCAAAAGCCTTACTGAAGTCCATGTAGACTACATCAACTGCTTTACCCTCATCTGCACACCTAGTCACCTCCTTGAAAAATGCAATCAAGTTTGTTAGACATGATCTCCCCCGACAAAGCCATGCTGACCAACCTTGATTAATCCCTGCTTCTCCAAGTGGAGATTAATTCTATCCCTCAGAATTTTTTTCCAATAGTTTCCCACTGATAGATTCACCGGCCTGTAATTACCTAGTTTACCCCTGCTACCCTTCTTGAATAATGGTACCACATTCGCTGTCCTCTGGCACCTCTCCTGTGGCCAGAGAGGATTTGAAAATTTGTGCCAGAGCCCCTGCTATCTCCTCCGTTGCCTCACATAACAGCCTGGGATACATCTCTTCTGGGCCTGGGGATTTATCCGCTTTTAACGAAATAATGAAAATCTATGAGAAAGACATCAGCATATACCTATTCACCTCCCAAGATCCAATTTATATCCATCCAATCCCTGATTATAGAATGTAAATTATTCCAACTTTTCGCGAAATCCCTTATTTTAAAAAAAGCATTTGTTGGAACCTCGACAGATAGGGTCACTCTGGAAACTGAGTTCAAATCCAGCCTGGAGATGGGATGAATGTAGTTTTCGTATGTTGATTGTACTTATCCACTTGGTTTAGCCAAACTTGTTTGGCTAAGACAGAGAATTGTGGATTGTCCCACTCCAAGACATGAACATATAATGCAGGCTGACCCTCCAGTGCAGTACTGGGTGACATATAAAACTGAGGCCTTGTTTGCCTATTCCATTAGTTCAGCTGAGTATTAAGATCCCATGGTGCTGTTCAACGATGAGCATGTTCTCCTGGTTTAAAAACAGAAAATGCTGGAAATACTCATCAGGTCTGGCAGCATCTGTGGACAGAGAACAGAATTAACGTTTCAAGTTAATGACCAGGTTTCCTGGTCTATATTCCTCCTTTAACCACTGCCATCAAAAACAGATTAAATTATCATTCAACTTATTATTTATTGGAACATTACTGTGTGAAAGATGACTGCTGTATTTAAGTATTTTGGGGTATTTGAGATGTGATTAAGTGCTATTTAGCCTCCCTCCTTCATCCAAGCATCTATCACTTAGAGTTTCTTATTAAAATCAATGTGAATGTTGCAGATTCCATTTTTGGCCATCAACATTCCCCTCTTGGGTCCCTAGGTGCCAGATCGGTAGGATTTCCAATATTACATGGCCAAATAGCCAGCATGGGTAAAGCCGTGTCAGCAGCTATACTGACTGAAATGGTGCAGCTGCAGAACTTTCCACTGCCCATCACAGCTACTTCAGCCCAATTTTAGCTAAGTTTAGGAAAAAATCTGTTAATTTAAATGTATTCTTACCTGCTTGCATTTTGCCCTCCAGCTCACCTTTGGCGAGTTTCATCTTCAGGAATTCAGCCCTGTTGCCACTCCACTAGGCCTCTCATCTCTCAACTGCTATTTTAACCCACTTGCTTCTTTGTTTTCTTCTGCTACGATTAGAAAATAGGCCCCAGGGGCTCTTCCTTCTGCCCTTCTCTATCCTGCTCCTTGTCCCTCTTGTGGCCTTTCTGCCTTGCCGCTTTATACTTCCCTCTAATCTGTGCCTTAGTCACTGAATGCTATAAAATTCCTTTTCTGTTTTCTGGACCCTGCTGCCAGTTGTTCTTGAGCCCCACTCCTTCCTCTGCCACTGCACTGATGGCCTTTCAGACCCACTCCAAAACCAAATTTTAGTCCCACTTGCTTTTCTGTTGTTTTTGTGGCTCTTCTGTCCTACATGCAGCTGCTCCCACTCACAAGGCTGTGCTGTCTCTTTTTGCTGCCATCTATCCTCCACCATTGCCCACATCTAAAGGATAAATTAAAAAGACCATTGATGCATTGTATAAGGTTTAACGAGGACTGGTAAGCATGATTCTCGGGCTCAAAATATTTCTTCTGTTTGGAAACGCTTTCCTGTGACATTTCTGCCTCGGGAATAGGAATTAGTTGCTCCAGACTCAATGGGATGAGTGATCTTTCCTCCTTTTATACTTTACTGCTATCAAAACAAAACATGCTGAGCAAATGAAGTTTTAAAGGGATTTGTGGTGGAATAAAACACTTTAAACGCTTTGAAACTGGAATATCATGATTTCTGTTTGTGAACATCTGCTTTGTATGTTGCTGCTAACTAATTGTTGACTCTCTCCCTGTAGAGGTTTTCAGTAGTTTATAATTATTTCATTTTTCCCTTCCAATTTTCTATCCTCCTTTCCTATCCTGAAGAAGTTGCCACATCACTCCAACTGGGTCAAAATAGAGGAGTGTGGTGAAGAGAGAGGGATTCCCTTTTAAATAAATCTGCATGAGCCATTTTATATCAGAACCTTTAAAATATAACCGCCTCTTGCTTCCTCTTCTGACCTTCCTGTTCATTTTCTTGCAGTTTATTTTTGCTGGCCTTTGCAACTCTGAAACCTTGTGTAATCAAGTAAGTAGCTGAGTAAAAACTATGTATAGATTACTGGGAGGCTTTTGAGTGAATCTGGTATTAAGGTTGATGCTGGTAAAAGTATTCATTTTGTTTCAAAGAGGAATCATTTGGCTTTTGCTCTCTCCTTCCACTCTCTCTAATGTGCTATATGGGGACTGAGTTTGATGGGGCCCACAGGTTTCATTCCTCTCTGATCAGTTTCCTCCATCTCTCAAAGTTCATGTACAGTTAAAATAGCAGATGCTACAATTCTGCTGAAAATATACTACCAGACAGCTTCATGAATGACATAGGAAAACAGAGGATACTATCTCCCAGTTGTATCTTTGAAGCTCTTGCTGTGAGAGCATCAGGGCAATTCTTAGGCACATCAGGATGGGTCTGCTGTAAAACACAGTGTACAGGGTGGAGGCATTCCAAAGGAGCATTATTACAGGAGGTATATTGAGCAGAATGGGAGGTATTTGAGGCATTGGTGAATGTATGAAATAGGGCTGATGAACAGAGGTGAGGGGTAGATAAGGGAAAACATCATGGCCAGGATTATATTGCCCCCCACCCCCCACCCCCAATCCCCGCCCCTGGGAGGTGGTTTGGGGGGTGGTGTGCTTGGTGGCGTACTGGTATTGTCACTGGACTAGTAACCCAGAGACCCAGTTATTGCTCTGGGGACATGGGTTCGAATCCCACCACAGCAGAAGGTGGAATTTGAATTCAATTAATAAATCTGGAATTTAAAGCTAGTCTAATGATGGCCATAAAACCATTGTCGATTGTTGTAAAAACCCATCTGGTTCACTAATGTCCTTTTGGGAAGGAAATCTGCTGTCCTTACCTGGTCTGGCCTACATGTCCAGATCCACAGCAATGTGGTTGACTCTTACATGCCCTCGAAATAGCCTAGCAAGCCACTCAGTTCAAGGGCAATTAGGGATGGGCAATAAATGCTGGCCTGGCCTGCGACGCCCACATCCCATGAAAGAATTAAAAAAAAATATGGGACCACATCCCGTCTGGACATTGTACCAGCGGCAGGACCAGATGTGCAGAGGTTGCCCGCTCCAAGGAGGTGGACAGCTGGTTTCCATTGCTAAAGATCCAATTAGGGACAATTTTATGGTGCCGTCGACATTTTGCCAACAGTGGGGCGTCCCGCCCCTCACCGCTGTATGGAAACGTCCCCAGCTAAATGGAGGTGGCCTCCTAGTGGCAGCCTGAGGTGGTGGGAGGTTGGAGTGGTGTGCGTCAAGGTTCCGTCACACAAAGAGGGGGCTGCGGGCAGGGAAGACGGCACCCCAGCCCCAGCGATCTCCCTGGATGGGTTTCACCCCTACCCTCAGCCCCCTGAATTTTTAAGTTTCTTTTTCAACTTGCCGCTCGGAAGCTCCAGGCCTCCTGCATGCCTCAGTCACGACCCCCTCTCCCGGTGGCGCTGCTGAGGCTTCAGAGTTGCCTACCCACCTTCCTTAACTGGAGCCTGGGCCTACAGGAGGCAAATCAGGAGGTTGCCTTTGGTAAAATTGCCAACCAAGGCCCACTACTGGCAAGTATGTTCTCGGGACCTGCTTTTTACCCCGTTGTCAGGATCCTGCTGCCCCTTGTAAAATTCAGCTCCATGAGTCAATAGCATGGCAAATTAAACTGCTAGGTTTGGTTTTTGCATTCTGGTTGGGATACATACACAGCACCACTGAACAGCAGTGCAAGTAAGGCAGGATTTCCTGAAAGTTTCATCTGCAGGGGTGGAAAAAGTAGTTGATTGCTTCCATTTTTTAATTATTTGGCACTTGGTTACAAAATTCAGAGCTACGGGGTCTGCACTGCTTCCATTCATTTCCGGGACGGCCTATGCCAAACTCCATCTTAGTGAGGATGTTAACGCAGATGTTGGGAGCGTGCACTGTAAGTATGCTGAATAGGCAGATTGTGACATCAGTTAGCATGTAACGCTGATTTGACACCAGCACTGCTATCTTTGACCTCACCGCTCTAGCTAATGCACTCTTAAAACATATAGAGCTGAATATGCATTCGCAAACAGGAAGGCCCCCCTGCCAAACAGTGCTATTTAAGGTGATCATCGTCAACTTGCAGATTGGTTAATTGATTACTCTCTCGGGACTGATTGTCCTAGGGGGAGTATTTGCTAGAGTGGTTGGGGAGGGTTTAAACTAAAATGGCAGGGGGATGGGAACCTTTGCAAGGAGTCAGAGGAGGGGGGATCAAGGACAAAAGACAGTAAGGGGAATATGAAAAGTGATGGGCAGAGAAATCAAGGGCCAGAATCAAACAGGGCCACAGTGAAAAGTGGGAAGGGGACAGGTAACATTGAAAAGACAAGCCTTAAGGCTTTCTGCCTTAACGCATGAAGCATCCGCAATAAAGCAGATGAATTAGCCACGCAAATAGATGTAAACGGATATGATATAGTCGGGATTATGGAGACATGGCTGCAGGGTGACCAGGGATGGGAAATGAACATCCAGGGGTATTCAGTATTTAGGAAGGACAGACAAAAAGTAAAAGGCGGTGGAGTTGCATTGCTGGTTAAAGAGGGAATTAACGCAATAGTGAGGAAGGATGTTAGCTCTGACGATGTGGGATCTGTATGGGTAGAGATGAGAAACGCTAAGGGGTAAAAAACATTAGTGGAGGTTGTATATAGACCTCCAAACTGTAGTGGTGATGTTGAGAATGGCATTAAACAGGAAATTAGAGACACATGCGATAAAGGGACATCTGTAATTATGGGCGATTTTAATCTGCATATAGATTGGGCAAATCCAATTAGTCACAATACCGTAGAGGAGGAATTCATGGAGTGTATACAGGATGGTTTTCTGGACCAATACGTTGAGGAACCAACTAGAGAACAGGCCATCCTAGACTGAGTATTGTGTAATGTTTCTGTGTGAACCAAATGGGTTTTCATGACAATCGATGATAGTTTTATGGCACCATTACTGAGACTAGCTTTCTGTTCTAGATTTTATTAATAATTGAATTTATTGATTAATTGAAATTAAATTCCACCAGCTGCTGTGGAGGGATTTGAATGTGTGTCCCAGAATATTAGCCTGCGTCTCTGGATTACTAGTTCAGCGACGTTACCACAATGCCACCGTCTTCCAGGCTGGAACAAGTAACATATCTAACATCTCCCCAGTTCACCATCCATTACTGTATCAGAGAGGTGACAGCGGCTCTTTATGCCAGGAGAGGGGAGTTCAACTGTGTTTTCTCTGATTCGAGAAAAGCAGATGGAGATCGCATGTGACTTTTCCAGGATAGCGGGCTTCCTCATGGTGCTATCAACAGCACTTTTGTGGCTTTGTGGGCACTGCATCTCAATGCTGAGATGTACCGTAACTGCTAACATCACCACTCGCTGAATGTGCAGTAGTTATGTGATCACGTTGAGCACATCATGATGCTGAATGCCTGCTATCCTGGCAGCTGTCATGATGTGTTCATTCTGCACCAGTCTGCTGATTCAGCAAGCTTTCAGATACCAGGTCAAACTAGAAGGTGGCTGCTGGGTGAGGAGGGTTACCGGCTCTATACTTGGCTCATGACTCCCCTCTGCAACTCAACTTCATGTGGCCAGCATGCATATAATGAGAGCCATGCTGCACAAGAAACAGCATCAAGCAGACGATTGGCATGCTGAAACACTAGTTCCACTGCCTTGATTGCTCTGGAGGAATCCTCCAGTGGGTGTCCTGTTTCATGGTGAATCGTCCACAACCTAGCCATGAGGGCACTTGCCATCACAGATTCAGTGACCACCTCAGGAGGAGGAGGAAGGGAGGAGGCAGCTGGCACATCCATGGTCTGGATGGGATGTCCGTGCATGTGTTATGACCGAGGCGGGAGGAGTGCACTGTTAATTCAGTCCCACTTCTCCACAGGTCACAACAGATATTACATTTTTCCACTTATCAATTCGGTCAATCATATACTATTTTTCCCGGAATAGAAAACACTAACCAGGTTTCTTTAATGAACAAAATTAAGTTTATTCTAGAACAAGTCTTAACTAGTATTGAAGTAAAACATAAACACACAGATTCCATTTTTTTAAAGTCCCAATATTAAATTTTAAAGTCCCCCTTTTTACCTTAGCATCTCACACTCTCGCACACATATACACCGGTTAACTGAAAAAAAAACGATTTTTGGATCAGAGCTCTGTTACAGACAAAAAGCACGTGGGTTAATTACTTGCTCATTTTTGAAGAAAACAGCAGATGAAGTATGTTGTTCCAAAAACTGGCATACAGTCTAACTTCTGAGTACACGCAGGTCGGTCACTAGGATCTTCCAGAACAATTCTTTTCAGGCGGCATTGAGAATTATTTTTAGTAGGCTTTCTTCAAATACAGGAAACAGTGGACTTCTCAGTCTTTAGAGTTTTTCTGGAAAATGAAGCTGGGTTGTGGTCTTCTCTTCCTTGGAATTCTCTCCTCCTTCTGCAGCATACTTGACTTTATCTCACTCTGGAAGGTAAAATAAACACACATACTGACTGACAAAAGCTTGAGTTTTTTTTCTGCCCTCCAAGGTGCTCTTTACTGCTACTGGGCTTGTCCAATCAAGGGACACTTGTCATTTCTCTGTCCCGTTACCAGGGTTTCTGTTCTATCTTTAACTTGAGTCATGTGACAACCAGTAACATTGTTGCCAATCTGGCTCCCTCAGTGTCCTCTTGATGGCTCCCTCTCTTTTTAAAAAAAAAAAACTGGTCCAACATTTATTGAGTTTAACTATAAATTCCTTTAAAATACTTTTAACAAAAATAAAAGCACCTTCATAACAAGTGCGTAATTCGGCTTGGGTTCCCTTGGGGAATAAAACTTTATCTAGCGCTTTTCATGATCTCTGGACATCTCAAAGTGCTTTACAGCCATTGAAGAAATGTAGTCACTGTTGTAATGTAGGAAACGTGACAGTCAATTTGCGCACAGCAAGCACCAACAAACCCAATATGATGATGACCAGATAATTTGTTTTTGTGATGTTGATTGAGGGATAAGTATAGGCCAAGAGACCAGGGCTAAGTCCCCTGCTCCTCTTCAAAATAGTGCCATGGGATATTTTGCATCCATCAAGCAGGCAGACTGGACCTCAGTTTAAGGTCTCACCCAAAAGATGGCACCTACGACAGTGCAGCACTCCCTCAGTACTGCACTGGCATGTCAGCCTTGATAATTGTTCTCAAGCCCTGAATACAATCCTAGATCCGCATTGTTCAATAGTTCCACACCTTAATATTCCTTAGTTATGGGCCATCACGGTGTCCTCTTAGCCACGAACCTGAAGTCAAGGCCTCTACAAAACGACCATTCCATATCAATATTATGTAAGAACAAATCCAATCTCTTACTGCCTGTCTTCCATGTGCCTTTACCTGGCCTAGTGCTCCTTTGCAGTGCTACCTCAGTGGCTGCAGCATGACTGGTGGAAGACTGCTGATTTTGAATGGGGGCAACTGCCTTGCATGATACCCTCAAGCAGGTTTGTGCCATCTGCAAATTTTGAAATTGTGCCCTGTACAAATTTCTCTACATTTTCAACAACCAGTCCATAAGCAGGTTGTGATTCAAATTTTTCCCTTTTTTTTTAAACAAAAAGGAAAATCCTGATGGTTTATTTCTACACGGTCTGTTTGTGAACCTTGATTTTTAGAGGATTGCAACAACACTGTTGTTAAAGTTAAAACAAAGAAGTGGGGTTTATTAACACACACTCTTAAACTCGGGAGGGCGTTAACTTCGCAACGCAGGCTCACAGACATACAAGGAAAGGTCAAGGCATCAGAAGGGCAAGGGCATTTACCAAGTAGAAAATAGCTTAATTATGAACTGATGGGGGTTCTGGTTGAAACTAGAGCCTGTTTTTTAACTACCATAAAGTCCAAAGCTGGAATGTACCGACTGGAAATGCTGAGTGGAGTAGGAGTCTTAGGAAATCTCTTAAACTTTCTTCGTGTTCCCTGTCGGAGATAAGCTGAAGCAGTTTCTGATTTCACCCTTTTTGACGAGAGAAGAACTGGCAGAGAGCAGAGAGATTTTCTTGCTGCTTTGCAGACAGTGGCTTCTTTCCCTCTTCTTTCAGGCAGGCCCCGGAGATAGTCAGATGCAGCTTCAAGGAGGCTGTATGAGCTGTTCTCCAACTGAAACTGTTTCAAAACCAGGCAGGCTAAAAAGGGTGGCTTCAAGGTCATGTGACGGACCCCTTCAAGTAGCTGTCCCACATCCTGTTGATGAAGTGATTTCCCCCCTCCATTTTGAGCAAGTTGAACACTGAAGCAAATCAACTTAAACATGCGGTGTATAATGGCAGCTGACAATAACACCCAATTGCACAAAAATACTCTAATTTACAGTTGGATTTTCATCCATTTGTGGTCATTAATATAAATCAAGAGAAGCAGTTTTCCCCAAACCGACTGCTACGGAATCCCACTGTATACCTTTCTCCAGTCCAGGAAAAACCCTGTTTCCTGTCACTCACCCAACTGGTATCCATGCTGCCACTGTCCCTTTTATTCCATGGTGTTCAACTTTTCTGAAAAGCCTGTTATGTGGCACTTTGTCAAATGCCTTTTGGAAGTCCATATACACCACATCAATTGCATTACCCTCATCAACCCTCTCAGTTACCTCATCAAAAAATTGCAATGGAAATTGAGACATCAGTCATCAGACACTGCATCACGGACTGATCCGCAAGTCCTCTCATGGAGTATGCCACCATTTCCACATTGGAAAGATTGACTACAAGTTCTGCTTGAAGCCCTGGGCCTAGTTAGAGCTGGACTGCTCCATGTTCCTTGACCGTGATGGCTGGGATGTGAAAGTGGGATGTGAGAAACTGGATTGGGAAGGAACATATTGTCAGCTTCAAATGATTTCAGCCCTGCTGCTGGTCACTGACGGCTGCTCCAATGATTTTCAGCACAGTATCCTCCATGGAGCTGAGCGCATGCAGCCCTGTCTGTCCTCTGCCATTCAGCTGCTGCTGTTGCTGACAATTATGAGCTACTGTGTCCTGCAAGAGAGACAGAAGTGTGGCAGTGAGTGTGGTGCAACGTGTTTAGGTGATGCGCATGCCAAATTTGAATAGCTGGCAGCTATTCAAGCTGAGAGATATGAATGTATGGGTTGCAGCAGTGCTAAGTGTGTGAGGCTGAGGTGAGACTATGAATGTGAGGTATGAGTCGTGCTTAATAGAGATTATTGGTAGGTGAGTGAAGGGGCTGTGGTGATGGAGCAGTGTTTGAGGTTGGTGGTGCAGCCAGTAGGATATGGCAATTGAAGATTGATTCACTGACCTTAACCACTCGTGTGAGGTCATTAGCTTGCAACACTGCATCCAAGTCCTCAGGGCTAGACTGCTGGTGTTGACCACAATGACTATTTGCTCCGATTGCCTTCAAAGTGAAGAGCCTCCTAACCAGTGAGGGAAGAAGATCTTTCTTCTACTGTGCCCAACCTGCACCAAGGTTTCCAGCCTGTTATGCCATTTTTGCAGATTCTTCCTGGTCTTTAATTCCTCTTTGACCACTTTCAACCTCTGCTGCAGCCAGAATGCACCTTGCCTTTAAGAGATGTAAGCTGGCTTTGTGTAAATTTGTAGTAAATTTAAGTGTTGCAAGCCTCGCATGAACCTGGGCCCCCTGCTGAGACTTGCAGCCACTCAGCAGTGCGTTCAGTGCTGGGCTGCAAGTCACAATCATAATTAGCAGGCAACACAAAGTTTGTGTGAACTGGCACGGGTTAATGCAGCATCATGATCTTGGTGCCCGATTTCAGGACTATCAAATTTAGCCCCCTTTGTGTTTTTGCTGCACTTTTCACGCTTTTATCAGGTTTTTAATATTTTGTTACTTTGCTATTATGTTTACTGTCCAATATCTTAACTATCATGACGTGTACAGACGAATACTTGAGTCCGTTCATTTAGTGTTGCAATTTTGTGTGTGATTTATATTATAGGCATTGATATTGTTGCTAACTGTAACCTTCCTTGAACTACCTAAGGTTATAACTGCACCCATGTAATAGCTTTGTGAATGTTTCTGTTCGGCTATTGCTATGGTTTCTCCCAGTCCTGTGCCGTCGCCTTAAGCGTGACCTAAAGTTCTCTTCTCGTCAGCTTCCATTGTGATGTCAAGACACCCAACTTCACCTCACCTCCTTCACAATGCTGTCAGCTGTCTAATTGTCTGACATCAAATTGTGGACAAAGTTGAACTTTCCATAGCTCAGCTTCAGTGAGGAACTTTACACCTTACCCCCTCAGTTCCTTATGAATTGAGTAAGTGCTATTGGAATTTGCTGATGACAGTTGCTGGGGGAGGGATATGGCCAATTGTGACATAGGTAGGCCAGCAGGGTGGGAAATGTGTGACTCATGTAGTTTTTTGTAGAAAAGAGTGAGCCAGTACATTTTGGAAATAAGAATAGGGAAAATAAATGCGTCTTGTATGGTAAGGATTAAAGTGAACTGAGATATTAAATGGAATTGAGGGACATTGGGGAGCAGATAAACAGGCCATTAAAAGTAGCAGCACTAGTGAATGAGGATATAAAAAAGACTGCCAATGGAATTCTTGTTTTTTTTATTTGGAAGCATAAAATACAAAAGGTGATTTGGAATATTTCACATAATTTTGACTTCTCTTCCCATCTACAATACATGGGTGCCATAAAAGTAATAAAAAAGGTACAGCGTAGATTCGCTGGGACAGGGGTGTTAAACATAGGACAAATCAGGCTGGTGGAACAATTTCATCTGGCCTGCAATCAGGTGCCCTGAATAGGGCTGCAAGTCTTCATTCTGACTAAGCTCCAGAGCACTGAGACCCAACCACACCTGCTGAGTAGAACTTTGTGATTGACAATTGTCTCAATCAATTGTAAAATGGCAGTGCTGGCATTACTTGGCTCATTGTCAATCAATGGTGCAGGCAGAAACCTGCAACAAGTCAATTTGGAACAAAGTGACTCACATGCTGTACCCAAGGCTGGGCCTGGAGCCTGAATATTGGTCATCGGTAAGACTGCTGCTTTAGAAAGAGCCATAGATTTCCTTGGCTCACTTTAGGTGCACGGAGAACAACTGTAGCTGAGCCCAGGGCAACTTCATTGTGGGAGTCAAGAGAAGTTTAAAGTGTAATTATTTCCAACAACTGGCAACCAGAAATCAAGCACCACCTGGATCATCAACTCCTTCAGACCGAAGCTGGGTCTGACTTAAACAAATGGGTCGGTGCCTACCCAGCTTCTGAAAAACACAATTACATGAATTAGGACTTTGGGTCATTTATTGTTGTCCCATAAAGTTCATGATAACTAACCAGAGATCTGTTGCAACAGATCAGATTTATGTTTTCATAAAGTAGTCAGCAGGTCTGGCAACATCTGTGGTGAGATTCAGGAGACATCATTACAGGTTAAGAGGGCACTTCTAATTTTTTTTGTAAAATACTGAGACCCAAATTAATTAATTAAATAGAATAGAGATGGCTGGTCAGGCGATGTGTTGCAGCTGTAGTATGTGGGAGCTGGTGGACACCGGTACGATCCACGGTGACCACATCTGCAGAAAGTGTTGGCTGTTCGAGGACCTTCGGCTCAGAGTTGATGAGCTGGAGTCCGACCTGTGGACACAGCGACACATCAGGGAGGGGGAGAGTTACCTGGACAGTGTTTCAGGAGACAGTCACATCCCTTAGATTAATTGCAACCAATTTGGGCCGTGGTCAGGGATAGGAGGGTGTGACTGCGAGTGAGGCAGCTATGGGGATCCAAAATTTAGCTTTGGAGGAGCCTCAGCCAGTGCCCTTATCCAATAGGTAAGAGGTTCTTGCTCCCAATGTGGACGAGGGCACAGACTGCAGGGAGGATGAGCGAATTGACCACAGCACCGTGGTTCAGAGTGCCATTCAAGTGGGGGGAGAAAAGAGAAATGTAGTTGTAATAGGGGATCGCATAGTTAGGGGAATAGATACTGCTCTCTGCAGCAACGATAGAGAGTCCCAAAGATTGTGTAGTCCACCTGGTACCAAGGTTAAGGACATCTCTTCTGGGCTGGAGAGGAACTTGGAGTGGGAGGGAAAGGAGCCAGTTGGCCTGGTCCACGTAGGTACCAACGACATAGGTAGGATTAAGAAAGAGGTTCTGCCTGTGACTATGAGCAGCTCGGGGCTAAATTAAAAAGCAGAACCACAAAGGTAATAACCTCCGGATTACTACCTGAGCCATGTGCAAATTGGCTTAGGGTAAATAAAATTAGAGAGGTAAATGCATGGCTTAAAGATTGGTGTGGGAGAAATGGGTTCTGATTCATGGGACACTGGCACCAGTACTGGGAAAAGAGAGAGCTGTTCCATTGGGAAGGGCGTCACTTGAACCATGCTGGGACCAGTGTCCTGGCGAATCGTATAACTAGGGTTGTAGATAAGGCTTTAAACTAAATAGTGGGGGGGAGGGTTCAATTGAAAGGAAGCTTAAAAAATCAATAAATAATGAGAGGGCAGAGGTGAAGGGTAGTGAATGTGCATACATCAATCAGGGTGTGATAGGAAGGGACAGAGAATACAAGCATAAGAGTACAGCAGAAATTAGAACCAGAGTAGGTAAAAATGGTAAAAGTCAAAGCTTAAGGCTCTTTATCTGAATGCACGTAGCATTTGTAACAAGATAGATGAGTTGACGGCACAGATAGCTATCAAATCATATTCATTTGTTTCTATCACAGAGACGTGGTTACAGGATGACCAGGACTCAATGTTCAAAGATATACGACATTCCAGAAGAATAGGCAAAAGGAAAAGGAGGTGGGGTAGCTTTGTTATTAAAGGAAGGGATCAGTGCAGTTGTGAGTAATGATATAGGTGTAATAGATCGGGATGTAGTATCAGTTTGGGTAGAAATAAGGAATAGCAAGGGAAAGGAATCACGAGTGGGAGTGGTCTACAGGCCTCTGAGGAGTTGCCTCTCTGTAGGACAAAATATTAATCAGGAAATAATAGAGGCGTGTAAGAAGAGCACTGCAATTATCATGGGTGATTTTAATCTACATATAGACTGGACATATCGAATTGGCAAGGGTAACATGGAAGACGAAATGGTAGAGTGCATCAGGGATTGTTTCTTAGAACAATACATTGCAGAACCTACCCGAGAACAGGCTATTTTAGATTTGGTAATGAGGTAGGATTAATATGAGATCTCGTAGTTAAGGATCCTCTAGGGGGAAGCGATCATAACATGGTAGAATTTCAAATTCAGTTTGAGGGTGAGCAACTCGGGTCTCAAACCAGTGTCTTCAACTTAAACAAGGGGGATTACAGAGGTATGAAGAAAGAGTTGTCTAAAGTGGGCTGGGAAAATAGACTACAGGGAAAGTCAGTAGAGGAGCAATGGCAGACTTTTAACCAAATATTTCAAAACACTCAGCAAACATTTATTACAGTCAGAAGGAAGGACTCGATGAGAACGATGAACCGCCTGTGGATAAAAAAGGAAGTTAAGGAGAGTATCAAATCAAAAACAAAGATGTACAAATCAGCAAAAGCCAGTGGTAGGCCAAAGGATTGGGAATTTTTTTTTTAGAAACCAGCAGCGGATGTCTGAAAAACTATTAGGGAGAAAATTGATTGAGAGTAAATTGGCAAGAAATATAAAAACAAACAGTAAGAGCTTCTCCGGGTATATAAAAAGGAAGAGAGTAACTAAAGTAAGTGTGGAACCCTAAGAGGATGAAAATGGGGAATTAATAACAAGGAACAGTGAAATGGCAGATAATTTAAACCAATATTTTGCATTGGTCTTCACGGTGGAGGACACTATAAACATCTCAACAATAATAGTTGAGCAAGGTGTAAATGGGAGGGAGGAACTTGCAACAATCTCTATCACGAGGGAAAAGGTGCTGGACAAACTGATGGGACTAAAGGCAGACCAGTCGCCAGGACCTGATGGCCTGCATCAAGGGTTTTAAAAGAAGTGGTTGCAGAGATAGTGGAGGCATTGGTAATAATATACCAAAACTCACTGGATTCCGGTCGGGTACCAGCGGATTGGAAAACCACTAATGTGACACCCCTATTCAAGAAAGGAGGGAGACAGAAAGCAGGAAACTATAGACCAGTTAGCTTAACATCTGTCATTGGGAAAATGCTAGAGTCCATTATTAAGGAAGAAATAGCAGGACATTTAGAAAAACATAATGCAATCAAACAGAGCCAACCTGGTTTTATAAAAGGGAAATCATGTTTGACAAATTTGTTCGAGTTCTTTGAGGATATAACAAGCAGAGTGGATAAAGATGTAGTTATTTGGATTTTCAGAAGGCGTTCGATAAGGTGCCATATTAAAGGTTATTGCACAAAATAAGAGCTCAGGGTATTGGCGGTAATGCGTTGGCATGGATTGTAGATTGGCAAACACACCGAAGGCAGAGAGTTGGGATCATTGGGTCTTTTTCAGGTTGGAAAGCCATAACTAGTGGGGTGCCACAAGGATTGGTCCTAGGGCCTCAACTATTTACTATCAATATCAATGACTTGGAGGAAGGGACAGAGTGAAGTGTATCCAAATTTGCTGACGATACAAACATTGGTGGGAAGGCATGTTGTGATGAGGACACAAAGAATCTGCAAAGGGATATAGATAGGTTAAGTGAGTGGGCAAAAACTTAGCAGATGGAGTTCAATGTGGGGAAAGTGTGAGGTCATCCACTTTGGGAGGAAGAATAAAAAGGCAGATGATTATTTAGATGGAGAAAGACTACAAAATACTGCAGTACAGAGGGATTTGGGTGTTCTTGTGCATGAAACACAAAAAGTTAGCATGCAGTTGCAGCAAGTAATTAGGAATGCAAATGGAATTTTGGCCTTTATTGCTCGGGGGTTAGCGTTTAAAAATAGGGAAGTCTTGTTACAATTGTACAGGGTGTTGGTGAGGCTGCACCTGGAGTACTGCGTACAATTTTGGTCCTGTATTTAAGGAAGGATATACTAGCGTTGGAGGCAGTTCAGAAACGATTCACTAGGCTGATTCCTGGGATGAAGGGGTTGTCTTATTAAGAACGGCTAAACAGGTTAGGCCTTTATTCATTGAAGTTTAGAAGAATGAGAGGTGATCTGATTGAAACATATAAGATTTTAAGGGGGCTTGACAGGGTAAATGTTGAGAATATATTTCTACTTTTGGGAGAATCTCGAACTAGGGGATGTAGTAACAGAATAAGGGGCACATATTTAAACCTGAGATGCGAAGGAATTACTTCTCTCAGAGGGTGGTGAATCTCTAAAATTCTCTACCTCAGAGAGTTGTGGAGGCTAGGTCACTAAATGTAAGGAGGAGGTAGACAGATTTTTGAAATCCCTGGGAGTTGATGGGTATGCAGAGCAGGCCCGAAAGAGGAGTTGAGGCCTGGGACAGATCAGCCATGATCTTATTAAATGGCGGGGCAGGCTTGAGGGGCTGAATGGCCTACCCCTGCTCCTATTTCTTAGGTTCTTATGAGAGAAATAAAGTTAATGTTTCAGGTCTGTGCCCTTTCATTAGAACTGCCAAAGCTAAGATTGAGAAAATTAAGTTGCAGAAGGCCATATTAAAAAATGTCACCTGCATTATGGAAACATTTCTAAAAATGCTATCCAAATGTAAATAACAGTAATTTATCTTAACTTCTATTTTTAATAACCTTTGCTCAATGTGACACATGTCAAGTCATTGTCACTGGGCCAAAATTCTAGAACTCCCCACCTGCAAGTATTGTAGGAACAACTGCACAACACGCGCTACAGTGGTTCAAATACAAGGTCCACCACTGTCTTCAAAAGGAAAACTAGGGGTGGGCAAGAAATGCCGGCCTTGCCAGTGGAACCCACATCCTGAGAATTAATGAAACAAAGTAAGATGCTCATCAGATCTGGCCAACCATATAAAATGAGTTTGACAGCTCTACAGTAGGATGGTAGCAGGGATGAGGGACTCACAGTTCTGTGGAGACTTGAAAAGTTATCGCTCTTCTCACCTGAGCTGAGAATGTTAAGGGGTGACCTGATTGAGGTGTTGAAAATCATAAAGGGTTATGGCAAGGTAAACTGTAATGGCTTGTTCCCAATGGTTTGTGTCACAGCAGCAAGGTCGCTGTAGCTGGGTCAAAATCCTGGAACTCCCTTCCTAACAGCACTGTGGGTGTACCTACCCCACATGGACTGCAGTGGTTCAGGAAGAGAGCTCACCGCCACCTTCTCAAGGGCAATTAGGGATGGGCAATAAATGCTGACCTGGCCAGTGACATCCACGTCCCATGAATGAACAAAAAAAAGAAAGTATGAATATAAGAATTTGACTTTGAATTCAATTAATTCAATTCAATGAATAAATCTGGAATTAAAAGCTAGTCTAATGATGGCCATGAAACCATTATTGATTGTCGTAAAAGCCCATCTGGTTCACGAATGTCCTTTAGGGGGAGGAAATCTGCTGCCCTTACCTGGTTTGGCCTACATGTGATTCCAGACCCACAGCAATGTGGTTGACTCTTAAATGCCCTCAGAAATGGTCCAACAAGCCACTCAGTTGTATCAAACCGCTACAAAGTTAATAAGGAATAAAACTGGACGGACCACCCGGCATAGACCTAGGCAGCAGAAACGACAATGGCAAACCCAGCCCTGTCGATACTCCAAAGTCCTCCTGACTAACATCTGGCGGTTTGTGCTGTCCCACAGACTAGTCAAGCAACAGCCTGATATAGTCATGCTCACGGAATCATACCTTACAGACAATGTCCCAGACACTGCCATCACCATCCCTGGGTATGTCCTGTCCCACTGGCAGGAAAGACCCAGCAGAGGTGGCACCACACAGTCGGGAGAGAGTTGCCCTGGGAGTCCTCAACGATGACTCCGGACCCCATGAAGTCTCATGGCATCAGGACAAACATGGGCAAGAAATCCTCCTGCTAATTACCACCTAACGCTCCCCCTCAGCTGATGAATCAGTACTCCTCCATATTGAACACCTCTTGGAGGAAACACTGAGGGTAGCAAGTGCACAGAATGTACTCTGGGTGGGGGACTTCAATGCCCATCACCAAGAGTGGCTCGGAAGCACCACGACTGACCAAGGTGGTCGACTCCTAAAGGACATAGCTGCTAGACTGAGTCTGCGGCAGGTGGTGAGGGAATCAACAAGAGGGAAAATCATACTTGACCTCATCCTCACCAATCTGCTTGCCACAGATGCATCTGTCCATGACAGTATTGGTAGGAGTGACCACCGCACAATCCTTGTGGAGACCAAGTCCCGTCTTCACATTGCGAACACCCTCCATCGTGTTGTGTGGCATGACCACCGTGCTAAATGGGATAGATTTCGAACAGATCTAGCAATGCAAAACTGGGATTCCATGAGGTGCTGTGGGCCATCAGCACCAGCAGAATTGTAATCAAGTGCAATCTGTAATCTCATGGCCTGACATATACCCCACTCTACTGTTACCATCAAGCCAGGGGATCACCCTGGTTCAATGAAGAGTGCAGGAGGGCATGCCAGGAGCAAACCATGCATACCTGAAAATGAGGTGTCAGCCTGGTGAAGCTACAACACAGGACTACTTGCATGCCAAACAATGAAAGCAGCGCGCAATAGACAAAGCTAAGCGATGCCACACCAATGGATCAGATCTAAGCTCTGCAGTCCTTCCACGTCGAGTTGTGAATGTGATGGGGGACAATTAAACACCTGACAGGAGGAGGTGGCTCGACAGATATCCCCATCCTCAATGATGGGGGAGCCCAGCACATCAGTGCGAATGATTAGGCTGAAGCATTTGCAACAATCTTCTGCCAGAAGTGCAGAGTGGATGATCCATCTCGGCCTCCTTCTGAAATCCTCAGCATCACAGATGCCAGTCTTCAGCCAATTCGATTCACTCTGCTATCAAGATATCAAGAAACCACTGAAGGCACTGGATGCTGCAAAGGCTATGGGCCCTGACAACATTCCAGCAATAATACTGAAGACGTGCTCCAGAACCAGCCACGCCCCTGGGCAAGCTGTTCCAGTACAGCTACAACTCTGACATCTACCCTGCAATGTGGAAAATTGCCCAGGTATGTCCTGTACACAAAATAACAGGACAAATCCAACCCAGTCTACTCTTGATCATAAGTAAAGTGATGGAAGGTGTTGTCGACAATGCTATCAAGCGGCACTTGCTTAGCAATAACCTGCTCAGTGACACTCAGTTTGGGTTCCACCAGGGCCACTCAGCTCCTGACCTCATTACAGCCATGGTTCAAACACGGACAAAAGAACTGAATTCAAGAGGTGAGGTGAGAGTGATTGCCCTTGACATCAAGGCAGCATTTGACCAAGTATGGCATCAAAGAGCCCCAGCAAAACTGGAATCAATGGGAATCGGGGGAGAACTCTCCGCTGGTTGAAGTTGTACCTAGTGCAAAGGAAGATGGTTGTGGTTGTTGGAAGTCAATCATCTCAGCTCCAGGGCATCACTACAGGAGTTCCTCCAGGTGGTGTCCTAGGCCCAACTATTTTCAGCTGCATCATCAATAACCTTCCTTCAATCATAAGGTCAGAATTGGGGATGTTCACTTATGATTGCACACTGTTCACCATTCGCGACTCCTCAGATACTGAAGCAGTCCATGTACAGATGCAGCAAGACCTGGACATTATCCAGGCTTGGGCTGGTAAGTGGCAAGTAACATTCGCGCCACACAAGTGCCAGGCAATGACCATCTCCAACAAGAGAGAATCTAACCATTTCCCCTTGACATTCAATGGCATTACCATTGGTGAATCCCCCACTATCAACATCCTGGGGGTTACTATTGACCAGAAACTGAACTGGATTAGCCACATAAATACCGTGGCTACAAACGCAGGTCAGAGGCTCGGAATCCTGCAGCGACTAACTCACCTCCTGACTCCCCAAAGTCTGTCCACCATCTACAAGGCACAAGTCAGAAATACTCTCCACTTGCCTGGATGATGCAGCTCTAACAACACTCGAGAAACTCGACACCATCCAGGACAAAGCAGCCCCCTTGATTGGCACCCCATCCACAAACATTCACTCCTATCACCACCAATGCACAGTGGCAGCTGGTGTATACCATCTACAAGATGCACTGCAGTAATGCTTCTTTGACAGCACCTTCCAAACTCATGACCTCTACCAGCTAGAAAGACAAAGGCAGCAGTTGCCTGGGAACACCACCCGCTCCAAGCCACACACCATCCTGACTTGGAACTTTCTCACTGTTCCTTCACTGTTTCTGGGACTAAATCCTGGAACTCCCTTCCTAACAGCACTTGGGTGTAGCTACCCCACATGGACTGCAGCGGTTCAAGAAGGCAGCTCATCACCACCTTCTCTCGGGCAATTAGGGATGGACAATAATTGCTGGCCTTGACCGTGATGCCCATATCACACGAACGAATGAAAAAAAAGATCATTACCAAACAAATTAATAAGGATAGAAAATTTTGGAAATACTCAGCTAGTCAGGCAGCATCTGTGGAGAGAAAAACAGAGTTAATGTTTCAGGTCGATAACCTTATATCATCATCAATGTGAAACGTAACACTCTTTCTCTCCACACCTGCTCCCTGACCTGCTGAGTATTTCCAGCATCTGCAATATTTTGCTTTTAAATTAAAAGGACTTTGGATAAACATCACTGGACATAGTGTGATTTGAATTTGGAGTTCACTGAATAAAAATTGTTGAGGCAGAGGCCAAATCTTCCTGAAGAGAAGTGGACAGCATTTTGAATACTAAAGGTGTTGGGATTAAGTAGGAAAGTGGGATTGGACGAGGTGATTTCTGGAGAAAAGCCTGCAGGGCCAAGAGGCCCGTTTCTGTGCTTTAACTTTCTATGATTGTATGTAAAAGAACCTGAGCATGTGCCCAAAGCTATTGCATGTGCTTAAATATTGTATTGAGCTTATACACACCTGCAGTGTTTGTAATATAGTTCCTCGTTATTTATATTATCTATTATTTGAACTGATGGTAGCAAGAGAATGTCTTGTAAATGATTATACAATTAGTTATTTAAACAAAGTTCTGCTTCTGCAGTGAAATATTCAAGAAATGATACTATTGCCGATTTTCCATTGTGGCCTGAGTTTAAGGGCCAAATTGTATAACTCACTTGGGATTGTGCAAGATATGTTGAATATATGAAACTGGGTGGAGTTAGAACTTCTCAAGTTACTCCACATCTAAGTATAATTTGAGATTGATGCATTGTAAAATTCACTTGATAGGAAAAGAAATATATTAATTAACGATTTTTGTTTTACATCCCAAAAGAAAAGTTTGTTCTCGCAGGCATAATATTTCCCAATAGAAGGAATTCTGACTTTTCCCTCTGAAGCCAAAACAATTGGAAGAGGTGATTTTGAATTTGCTTGTTTTTTTTTTTCACTACTTCTTCCTCTTCCCCCACCCTTCTGATTAAACATGCATGAAGGAGAACTTTGCACCTCTCCCCAGTGGCAGAATCAAGCCGAGGGGATTCTCTCTTGGGAAGTCACAGGTATGAGCCTGCATTTTACGGTTCGGTGGAGACTAGATAGGGTAGCCAATTCATTGTATGCTGTTCATAATACTCTACTATGGCAACATCTGCTGGGGGTTACTGCAATGTGAGAGGTTATCCAGAGTTAGTTCTTTTAGCCACAATTCAAGACAAGACTCTGGCAGTTTTGGGTGACAGGGGTCCATATCCCTCAACACTCTGTAAATTTCTTGTCCGCGACTGTTTCCTCCATTCCTCTCGCTTTCCCCCACTGCCATCCACAAACCACCTTCTCCCAGCTGTATTTCTTCCTCATTTTCTCTTATAACAATGTGCGTCTGGGCTTATCAAATATGGTTTTCCCATTTAAACGTTTCTGTCAGCAATCCAAAATCTGTATCTTTCATGTTCTAACTTGATTTGACTATTAATCCACTTTGCCATGAATTGCATACTAGAAGTCCCACTACATATTCAGTCTGTCAAAAGATGGAAAATATCATATGCTCACCCAGATACATTTATAATTGCATAAAGCCTAGATTGTACTAGAACATTTGAAGCGGCCAGCTTGAAAGAACATGGGTCCTCTACTTTCAAGCTGAATTTGAGTGTGTTTTGCCCACTGGCACCAGACCCACAGTTTCATCCTGTTTGGATGTGATGTACCTGCAATTTTATCACACCTACACTGCAAGATCAGGAAGTATTTGCAAATTTTCTGGCAGTCCATGCTGCTCCACCTCTGTTAATGATATGTTTCTGTTTTGGACAGCATATTACCCTGGATAATGCATGGTGATCAGAACATGCAACCTTTCGTTTCTCAGATTATTTCTACTTGAAATTGTGAATTTGATTCTAGGCAAATTGAGGCTGTGGTCAAGATCAAGTTCAATAGTTAATTTGTTAGCCCTTATCTAAGTTATGAAGTAAAGCAGAAGCGGCTAACTTAATTTTAACTGGAGGAAGGAACAGTAAGAGGAGACATGTTGCAATTATTTGAAGTAATGAAAGGTACATATATAGTTGAAGGAGGCCATAGTGAGCATAGGATTGCAGAACACAAGTATAACATTAATAAACCTCAAGATAAATTTGGATATTGGAAAGAAAAAAAGTTGTCTCCCAGCAATTAAGACCTCTGTAATGGAGCTGAATTGTTATTTGTTAAGAGAAGGGATTGAAGGCTATAAATGTAATGGGACAGTTTGACACTTTTTGCAGCATTCCCCCCCCCCCCCCCCCCCCCCAGAGGAGGTAAGAGAAAGTAGTTTATGTTCCTTCAAGTAGAGAATAAACGGGAAGTGGTGAGAAATCCACAATGGTCTAATTGTACATGGAGCTATTGACTGACCATAAGTCGTTTCCACACTCCAAGCTCACCTTGTGTGGTATTTACATAGAGCAGCCTAGATACTTAATAGCTGTCTTGCCAAAAATTATATTTATATTTTACTTTTCTCCAGAAATAATCATACTTTCACTATTGAGATGTCATTTGTTTATTACTTATGAAATAAATAAAGAAATCTACAAATTATGAAAAAAACCCTACTTGGAGCCACTTTAGTGCTTACATAATTGAGTCAGGTGCATGTTGCTTGCACCAAAAGCTTTATTTAGCTGGCCAGAGACGAGGATTTAATGGAAAGTGGCCTCTCACCCTATTCACATTTCTCATCCATGTGGAGTGTTTCTTTGTAAAGCACTGGGTAGCTGTATAGCCATGTGTGGTGCTGAACCACATGGAGCAGGAAGTCTTGAAGGTCAGTTTGTAGCCTGTGTGCATACAGGCAGCCTGCTGAAAAGTGCACGTATGTGAACGTTGGCAGTGGACTGGTTTAGCTCAGCTGTTACGCTTTCCTGCATTATCCTGTTAACACTCACTTGCCGGACTCTTGCAAAGATAAGGACTTTTTGTGTGAGGTATTAGAATGTGATGTTCCTGGAATTGAACTCTGGCATCACCCTTTACTGGAGGAGGGATAAAGGAAGAAATTAAGCAGACTTTTAAAATCTGGCAACAATGAGTGGGCAAGTGTCAGATTCATTACAGTAAGGTGCTTCATATACCCAGGCTCATTTTCACCTTCAGTGAGCTAAGTGCTGTTCAGTTCACAGCAACTAATTGGTTTGCTTTTTTAAAAAATTAAACAGTTGCCATTTATTGATCATGATTATCCTTCGTGCTTCACAGAACCTAAATATGCTTACAGCACATACTTCTAGCCATCTTGACAATATTGCTTCTGTAACCTTAGAACTTTTAACCATCACCATCTTTTGAAACAATGAGCTATTGCCAACATATCAGAGAGCTTGCCAACAGGTGATAAAAGTTGTAGAAAGGCACAAGTTCCCCATACAACCCTGAATTCATGCCAACATCTTTAGTAGGCCCTTTTTTTCTCCGTTCTTAACCTCCGCAATCCATGTGGATTTGGAACAGCTGGGAACATGAAATAGAACAAGAATGTGCAACGCACAATGCCTGGAAGGACTGTGTAGAAAGAAGGAAAAAAAACATGCCCAGGAACAAAGTGCGTCTGTTCATTATCTGTATAATGCCAAACTTTTTCCTACAATAGCTTTTGTAATTTTGAAGTAAAAGAACTAAACACAGTGAAGAATATTTGGAGCAGAAAATAACCTGGAAAATCCTGCATTTGAAATGGGTCTTGGAAAGTAATCCCTTTTCGCAGTAGTTGAATTGCACATGTCCTGCACATATTAAAAGCTGCAAAGAACAGTGTCCCATTGTTTCTTCAAGTTGCAATTGTTGCTTAATTAACTCTTAGCTGGGTTCTTTGTGGAGTAAATGTAATTTGAATGATGCAGATCAAATTTATTGATGGAGAACAAGTAGCACTATTTTGCTCAGGGAAGGGTGGAGAAGTGAGTCAGGCATTGACCTTTCACATCTGGGATCCAGATCCAAATCCATTGCAGACAACAGGATGGAAGTCCCCCCTGGTGACTTGAAGTCCCATGTGACACATGCTGTTCCTACTGAGCTTATGGTCCACAGCACAAAACCGACCTGACTCGGCATGAGTTGACGTACTTGGTCCAGGTGGCTTCAGGATGTATGCTGCGGAAAATGGAAAAAGACATGGCTGGGATCTTATGGAGCTCTCCTCTGAAGTCTGATCTGAGGTACATTGTTGTAGCAGAGCGAAGCAGAGGACACTTTACTGAACCTGAGCTGCGAGTGCCAGATGCGAACACTGGGTGTCCAAAATGAAAAGTGTTCCTTTTCCCTATCATAAACATCTTGAAGTCAAGGCAACTTGGTCCTATTTGTACTTACGCTGAGTTGTCCTAAATTAAAAAGAGCTGCTTTTAGTACTGTTGCTTTATTTGTAGATAAATCAGAATCAGGACCCATCAATATTAGCAACTTGAGATTTTTGCAAATTAATTGTGTTGCAGCTTTAAATTTTGTGTGGCTCCATGGTCCGTACCTATGCAGCTCACGGAGACACGTGTTAGGTCAATGCTTGGATAGGCCAGTGATATTTACTGGATGGACTACCAGGGATCACGTCTCAGCTGCATATTAGTTACTGTTGTGCTGTGGTGATGGGAAGTGGTGTGGGAGGTATGGAGGGTTGTCATACCTTTGCTCAGTCCTGTCATGCTTTTGTTACCTCTAGACTCAAATATCACAGTGCACTCCTGGCTGGCTTCCACTGTCTGTAAACTTCAGTTCATCCCATGCTCTGCTGCCCGTATTCTAACTCACCCATTCCATTTCATATGTAATCTCTATGCTCGCTGACCTACATTGGCACGGAGTTGAGCAACAAATCAAATTAAAATTCTCATCCTTGTATTCAAATCCTTCTGTGGCTTCACCCCTCCCTGTTATCCCTATCCTTCTCCAGCCCTTTGACCCTCTGAGAGCTCTACATTCCTCCAATTCTGGCCTCTTCTGAATCCCTAATTTCCTTCACCCCACCATTGACAGCTATAACTTAAGCTGACATCTGGAATTACCTCCCTAATCCTCTCCGTCTTCCTTCATGATGCTCCTTAAAACCTGTTTCTTTGACCAAGCTTTTAGTCACCCATCCTAATGTCTTCGTCTTAGGCTGTGTGACAGTAATTGTCTATGAAGTGCCTTGGAACTATATTAATGCAAGTTGTTGTCTTCACCTGCAATTCCATCAGTTGTTTTTGCAATCTGATTTGGAGCATTTATGCTGAATAATCTTCCTTGTCTCTGGCCTTTGATTACTAAGAATGAAGGACTTGCATGTATATACAAATATTAGTCATATTTCTCTGAAACTTTTCAAAGTGCTTCACATACGATTTCTTTGACGTATAGTGAGTGTTATAATAATGTAAGCATATTCTGCACATAGCAACTTGTCTCAACCACCAGTGAGATAGGGTCATAGAGCATAGAAACAGGCCCTTCGGCCCACCGCGTCCATGCCAACTATAATGCCTATCTATACGAATCCCACCTGCCTGCATTAATTCCATATCCCTCTATACCTTGCTCATTCAAGTACCTGTCCAGATGCCTCATAAATTTCGCTACTGTTCCTGCCTCCACCACCTCCTCAGGCAGCTCATTCCAGATGCCCACTATTCTTTGTGTGAAAAATTTACCCCTTTGATCCCCTTTAAACCTCCTCCCTCTCACCTTAAATTTATGCCCTCTAGTTGTAGTCACCCCTACCATGGGCAACAGACTCTGGCTATCTACCCTATCTATGCCTCTCATAATTTTACATACCTCTATCATGTCCCCTCTCAGCCTCCTTCGCTCCAGGGAAAACAGACCCAGCCTATCCAATCTTTCTCTATAACTCAAGCCCTCCATACCAGGCAACATCCTTGTGAATCTTTTCTGCACCCTCTCCAGCTTAATCACATCTTTCCTGTAGTGCGGCGACCAGAACTGCACACTGTACTCCAAATGCGGCCTAACCAACGTTATGTACAACTGTAACATGACGTCCCAACTCTTGTACTCAGTGCCTCGGCCGATGAAGGAAAGCATGCCACACGCCTTCTTCACCACCATGTCTACCTGTGTTGCCACTTTCAGAGAACTATGTACTTGCACCCCAAGGTCTCTCTGCTCAACAACACTCCCCAGGGCCCTGCCATTCACTGTATATGTCCTGCCCCGGTTTAACTTCCCAAAATGCATCACTTCACACTTGTCTGCGTTAAATTCCATTTGCCACTCCCTTGCCCACTTTCCCAGTTTATCTATATCGTGTTGTAACCTTAGACAACCTTCTTCACTGTCCACTATACCACCAATTTTGGTGTCATCTGCAAGCTTAGTAATCATGCCCCTTACATTCACATCCAAGTCATTAATATATATGACAAACAACAGAGGGCCCAGCACCGATCCCTGCGGCACACCACTAGTCGCCGGCCTCCAATTTGAAAAACAACCCTCCACTACCACCCTCTGCCTCCTATCACCAAGCCAATTTTGTATCCAATTTGCTAGCTCACCCTGAATCGCATGTGTTCGAACCTTCTGGACCAGCTTACCATGCGGGACCTTGTCATAGGCCTTGCTAAAGTCCATGTACGTCCTGCCCTCATCAATCCTCTTGGTCACCTCCTCGAAAAACGCAATCAAATTTGTGAGACATGATTTCCCACGCACAAAGCCATGCTGACAATCCCTTTCAGACCATGCCTTTCCAAATGCATATAAATCCTGTCTTTCAGAATCCTTTCTAATAACTTTCCCACCACTGATGTAAGGCTCACCGGCCTGTAGTTCCCTGGCTTAAATGACAATTGATTTTTTTTTACTAATGTTGGTTGAAGGAGGAATGGTAACCAGGATATTGGAAAAACTCTGCTCATCTTTAAATAGTGCTTTGGATCTTTAGCATCCACTTGAGCTATTAGGAGAAGTAGACCTTCTCAGTTTCACTCTCACTTGGAGGACTCTGTCTCTGACCGTACAACACTTCCTCAGAACTACATTGCAGGGTCACTCTTAATTATGCATCCACAAATCTGGAATAGAGCTTAAACCCAAAGCCATCCGACTATGAAACTTGTTTCAAACGTGTCAGCTTGGTTTTGTTACAGTCACTGCTCAATCGAAGTGCTTATGAGTTCAAGTGCAGTGCAGACTTTAGAACATAAACAAAGCTGGCACTTTGGAGCAGTACTTGGAGAATGCTGCACTGTCAGAGATGCCATCTTTCGTGTAGATTCTGTAGAAATAGAAATGATCAATAGGAAGGGCACTGTCGCTGCCAGCAGTTCCTGGAGTAGGAGAGCGTACATCTCAAATTCTACTTTACTGTAATCAGCATTAGAAATTTACGGAAGGTTACTTGTTAAAATCTTATGCTGTGGAAACTGAGTGTTTTGAAAACTTGAACGGAAATTCAGTTTTCAGTGAGTTTCTGTTGAGATAGTAAGAGTGAAAGAATGTTTTTCGCCCTGTAATAATTCCATCCGTGCCTTCCTCTCTCCTCCATCAATTTGAGTGTATACTTAATGGGTGGTTGATTGTCGGCACAGACTCGGTGGGCCGAAGGTCCTGTTTCAGTGCTGTATCTCTAAATAAATAAATAAATGTTACGAGTCTGAAACCAGATAAATATCAAGTGATGAAAATTGTAGAGTGCAACATTTGCCCCATGCTTTACTGCCCTCTGCTGGCTATATTTCTATCTTATAGAGGGCATGTCAGTCAAAGATGAGTGATTATGATATGATTAATTAGCAGTTCCAGGAAATTACCCTAACCTGATCTTCCTTTCTTTTTAGTAATTTCTGTTTGTATGTGGGTTTCTTTTTTATAATTCTATGTATCTATTGCTGCTTAAATTCTGAGGTTAATAATGTCAATATTGTTAGGGATTGGTGGGGAGTATTTCCTTAGCCAGACAAAGGGAAGGAAGTGAATTGATAGTTATAACTGATGCACTATGGGTTAATTAGTATTTCTACTGATATAAATTCAGCTCCCTAGAGTTATAGATCTTCTTCCTGCCCATAACCTGTCTTCCCAGTGATGTTATTTGTGTTTATCCTGTATCTGGAGCCAGCCTGGAGGAGCGTTCTCATCTCTGTGTCAGAAGGTGTAGTATACAAACACTGTTCTAAACAGTCCCGCATATGGAAGATAGAGCTCTGGCTTAGAATTCAAGATTGCCATCCAGCGGGATAACTGTGTCTGGTGGTTGTGGGTTCCCCCCGACCCAACTTCATCCTATGAGTTGTGAGAACCCATTTAAAAACTCACCAGCTGTATAAGACTAACCACCCAATCGTCTGCTGTAACGAAGGTTACAATTATGGAAGGAACATTCACATTGTGGCCTGTCAGACTGTCAATCAGCCTGTGAATCCTTCCACTACTTCACACTCTTCCCTTGGAGAATAGTGTGAAGAGAAGAAGACAACGTCCTTTAACCAAAGTTGTTAATGTGTGGAAATATTAGTAATGACATTTGTGATTGAAATGAGGGTATTAAGTTGCAAACCTATTTACATACGTCAGACTGTGATTCAAAAATACTATTTATTTCATGCCTATAACATGAATAAATGTCCTAAGGCACTTCACAGATGCATAAGGAAAAGCATGCACTCAGCCGATGAATGACAAATTGGGAGGATTGACAAAAATCTTAATGAGAGTGGTAGGTTATAATGAAAGTCATAGGAAGGAGGTAAAGAGAGGGAATGAAGAAGTGTGGGGCTTTAGGAAGGGAAGGTCATAGGTGTCTGAAAGTTTGGCTGCTAATGGTGAGTGGGATGGGCAGGGTGTAAACAGAAGATGCCAAAGTCAGTAGAATGGCGAGCTTAGGATGGGGGAGGGAGGGTGAGGTGGGATAATTGTACGGCTGGAGGAGGTTACAGAGATCATTTGTGGCAAGAACTTGAACTAATTTAAACATGAGGATGAGAATTTAAAATTTGAGACGTTTGGGGACAAGGAAACAATGTTATCATAGAATCATAGAAATTTATGGCACAGAAGGAGGCCATTCAGCCCATTGTGTCTGTGCCAGTAGAAAAAGAGCTGTCTAGCCTAAAGCCACTTTCCAGCTCTTGGTCTATAGCTCTGTAGGTTATGGCACTTCAAGAGCATATCCAAGTGTTTTTTAAATGCAATGAGGGTTTTTGCCTGCACCACCCTTTCAAACAGTGAATTCCAGACCCACACCACCCTCGTGAGTGAATGAATTTCTCCTCAACTCCCTTTTTAATCATTCTACCAATTACTTTAAATCTATGCTCCCTGGTTATTGACCTCTCTGCTCAGGGAAATAAGTCCTTCTTCTCCACTCCCCTCATAATTTTAAACAGCTCAATTAAATCCCTCTTCATCCTCCTCTGTTCCAAAGAAAACAACCCCAGCCTATCCAACCTTACCTCAGAGCTAAAATTCTCCAGTTCTGGAAATATCTTTGTCAATCTCCTCTGTACCCTCTCTCGTGCGATCACATCCTTCCTGTAATGTGGTGACCAGACTGAGCGCAGTACTCTAGCTGTGGCCTAACTAGACTTCTATAATGTTGTCGCATAACCTCCCTGCTCATATATTCTATGTCTAGGCGAATAAAGGAAAGTATCCGTATGCCGCCTTAATCACCTTAACTACCTGTCCTACTATCAGGCACCTGTGAACATGTACTCCAAGGTCCCTCTGCTGCTCTACACTTCTCAGTATTGTACCATTTATTGAGTATTCCCTTGCCCTCTCCTGGTTAGCAAAGACAAGGGTGATGGGGAAACAGGGACGGTGTGGGACCGAAGCAGAATTTTGGATGTACTGAAGTTTACAGGGGGTGGAGGATGGGAGGCCAGGCAATATGGAATTGGAGTGATGAAGCTTGGAGCTGACAAAGGCACAAATGAGTGGTTGTGTGGCAGATGGGTTGAGTTAGGGGCAGAGTTAGGTATTATAGAGACAGACTTTATGATGGAGAGGATATGAGGTCGGTAGTTCAGCTTGGTGTTGGTAATTCAGTTTGGTGTTGAATACAATTTTCTGAGCACTGGTTTAGTCTACGACAGTGGCCAATGAGGAGATTGAAGCCGGTAGTCAGCATTTAGGAGTTTGTGAAGGGGCTGAGCACGATGTCTTCGATCTTCCCAGTGTTATACTGGAGGAAATTACTGCTCATCCAAAATAGGTTCCATTTTATATCTAGATAGGTTAATCTAATTCCAAATAAATAATAGATTTGTGTATATAACCACTAATTTTGGTAATGCAGTTTTGGAACCTTTGAAGGTTCTGGTACAATGACTGACTCGGTCATGGGTCTGGCTGCAGTTGAGTGGGAAGACAGGGCTGTAAAGTCTTCATTCTGCCCAGGTGGAATATCAGAATCTGGATCGCTGCTTCCTTTACACGTATATTTGTGGGTTAATTCTACAGCTTTTCCTTTTATTACAAAAAAGAAAAACAGACTCTGAGATGAAAGGCCAAGGCCCATTGTGCTCAACATCAGCAAGGCTGTTAAGAGTAGGAGAAAAGATGGGCTAAGTCATGCTGTTATGGTAAGGTGATGTTCAGCTTGGATTTTAAAAACAATATGTAACTCGACTATACAGGTCAGGAAAGTCACCACTTTGAACCCAGTCTGTTCTGAGTTTGCTGATTTCAGCAATGCATTCCACCTAATTTGAGCGCCTTGGCTGGTGGAGTAGTGTGAGCGGGGAGGGGCAAGAAGAGGAGGAGAGATCACCCGGGTTATTGAGCTCAGCTGCGATGCCTCCCACTCTTGGATAGCCTTCCGATACTCACTATCTACACCTTCACATGAATATTGGTGACCAGGGTCAGCTCCAAGCAGACAGCTAGTAGCCAGAAACCATACTCTAGCATGACTTAACACCTTCAAATGAGCAAAGTAGGAAACTGGAGGAGGAAAAAGTAAGAGCTCAACCACAATTGAGTTGTTAAACCTTTTATAGTTCACATGCTGTGGCCTGAAGTATGTTGCATAAATAATAGAAACTTTCAGAATTGCAATTGTATTCACATAGATCTGCAATCATTTTAAACCACCTGGATACTGCACCCAAGTCTTCCGCTTGCACCTTCTGATGGATGTCTTCCAGTCACTGAGTATAATTCATTAGGGATTAGATCTTTCAATCTGGCTGAACTCCAGAGGACCCATTTATATTTAGTCCAATGCCAACTCACGCGTGCTCTCTCTCTCTCTGCTCCCTCTCATTGATTTATCTAATTTCAGTCCTTATCTGCTGTGTGAGAAACGGTAAATTACAGAACCATTCCTTCGTAGTCAACTGTTTGCAGTAAGCCAAGTGCCAGCGTCCAGCCTAGCTGCAGTTGCTTCCATTTAAATCAGAAATCTGCTGAAGTGTAAAGAAAGAAAAAAGTTCCCTATCTGCAGTTTTTGGCCTGTTTGTTGCAGCGATACTATCTATTCTACACATGTCACTATCTGATAACGACCTTCATTTATCAACCCTTATGACACTGACTAGCAATGTGTGTTCCGGACAAGAGCTTGCAAATACTATGCAGGCCTGACAGGAAGGGTGTATTTGATAGAATGCACTAACTCTAGCCAGCTACACTTTGTGGTGTCTCAGTGGAAGGATGTGACACTGCTTCTAAGAAACCTTTTTAATGGTGAAGGAACCCACAGTAACTTCTGTTTGTATTTAGATACCTGGAATGAAAAAATGATACCATTTCTGCCACAGTGACAAAAATCTTGCTTATCATAAAGACTTTGTATCCGCTCAGATGCTCTTTTTTAACTTTTGTAATTCTTATTTCTCATCCTCCACTTCTCCTCCCATGTTTCTGAAATATCTTCCCTTCCCCTCCAAGCTTCCAGTATCACAGCTACCCTTCGTACTTTGTTTGGTAGCTACACTTTGCCTTTTTCAGGGCCATCTCTTCCTTTGACCCCCTCCCCTTTCCTCATCTTCGAAAACCTCCCACCTCCCATTCTAAAACTAGCATCACTGCTGATTTTCGCAAGTAGTATATTCGGGGTAGGTAGGACTGTTCAAAATATATGAATGGAAAATACTAATAAGTGAGCCCCTCCAAATATGAATCCTTCACCACAGTTATCTATGCCTTTGTCTGTAGATTTGATAATTTGAATTACTGTTCTTCCTATATAATCACAATATTTCTGGAATGTCGACCAAAATGTTGCAAATTCAACATTAATGTTTAGTTCCAGCAATGCTTAATAAGATTAACAGCTGTATAAATATGTTATGAAATTCTGTTGCACGGATTTTCTCCAATTAGTGAAAAAAATGGAGTGGCAAGCCACTTGCCTATTGTGGACAGGACTGGGTGATAGGTTTTTAAAGAAGAGAAACTGCGTATGCCAGAACCTTGGAATAAAAATAGGTCCTGGAAAGTCACAGCAGCTCCTGAGTTTAAATGAAGGGTTTCCATCCAAAACATGAACCTGCCTTTTCTCTTCCATATGGTGGTAGATCTGCGGTGTAGTTCCAGCACTTACTGTTTCTATTTCACAGGCTGTGGCTTGTCTCTGTCTCCCTCCTCCTTTCTCTGTCTGTCTTGGGAGGATGAAACTGTGGATGTAGATAGTGTGATGTGAAAAAGAACAGAACCTTTGAAGGGGAGGGAGCCAAGTGCAGCCGATACAGTTTTTTATAGAAAATTCTCAAGGAATTCAGGGAAACAGGACAGATTTGTAAACACACAGGCTGGATTTTTAGCAATGCAGAGGGGAGAATGTACATGTTAAGTGTTGGTTAACCTGTTGTAAGATAAATAGGATTCATCAAAATATCACTATGTAGTGTCAGAGATGTTGGAGTACTTGGATAAAGTGCACAGAAGATGCTAACTGACAAAGACTAATATAGATATTGCTTTAAAATATTTGATATAACCTGATTGTACTAATATTTGTGGACTTGTCACCCCTCTGGACAAGGCAGTTCTAGTTCAGATATGGAGATGTCTACCTGGGAACTGTCATCACCTTCAGCAAGAATCCACAGCAAATGTCCCAGCAAGGTGTCATAGCATGTTGGCTTGTGACTTGACTTGTCCCAGGGTATTGCAGGCTAAGCTACCCCTCCATGCATGTTCCCTTGGATATTTTTCTAAAGTTTTTTCCTGTTGTAAATATGATTCTGTTGTGACGGAAATCCCTCATGCCACATGGAAAATGTTAATCTCATCGTGTGGAACATTGCATGAGACTTTTTAACTGGACGTTACGAATAACTTTAAAAAAAACAGAACAGCTACAGAGGGCCACGCACAATTTGCATATGAGAAGCCTTACCTAGGATGTTTTTTGTCAATAGTAGTCATCAAAAGCCTCGACACCCATTGACTTTGAAAGAGCCAAACACCACCCCTTCCCCACACCAAGTATGTTTGCATAGCTCGAGAGAAGAATTCAATTTCACAAAACCTTCCAGAAGCTTCTGTTTTCAACAGATGTGGTCACATGACATATCTGCCTGTGTAACTCTGAGTTTGTGAATTGTACCTCAGAAAGAAGGAGGACAGTAACTGAACAGCAAGGAAAGAACATCTCTCTCCCCTGTCTCCCTATCCAGCAAAGTCCCAGGGGGACCTTGGCTGCAACTAAACCTCAAATCTACAGACCCTCACAGGCAACAACCAAGAGGACTGATAAAGCCTCTCTTCGGTCTTCCAGAACCAGAGAAGCAAGCCCGAATTGTGCATGTGGCCCCAGCGAGGACTTCAAGACTTTAACTTCAACTAAGAACATTGAAATTCAATATTTGATTCCCATGTGTTTCCTTCAACCTCCCGACTTTTTTCCCCTCTGTAACTATTTGTGTGTGTGTGCGCGCCTCTTGTACGAATGTGAGCGGGGATGGTCGTGTATTTTAGTAATTTTAACCAGCTTAGATTGATAAGGTTAATAAACTTACATCTTTCTTGTTTAAACTCAAGAAAACCTATCTAATTGGTTCATTTGTCATTATATTCGAGGAACAGTGGGCAAGAGCTCACTGAGATAGTAAGCTGTGCTAAAAGAATAAACCCGGTTACGAATATGCGAATTAGGAGCTGGAGTAGGCCACTCAGCCCCTTGATCCTGCTCCACCATTCAATAAGTTCATGGCTGAACTTATTACTCCACATTTCCATCTACCGCTGATAACCTTTCACCCCCTTGCTTATCAAGAATCTCTCTACCTCTGCCTTAAAAATATTCAAAGACTGCTTCCACCATCTTTTGAGGAAGAGAGACCCTCAGAGAAAAAATGTCCCCTCATCTCTGTCTTAAATGGATGACCCCTTATTTTTAAAGGGTTGTAGATTCTCTCACACGGGGAAACATCCTTTCCACATCCACCTGTCAACACCCCTCAGGATCTTATATGTTTCAATCAAGTCGCCTTAAACTCTTCTAGATTCCAGTGGATACAAGCCTAGCCTGTCCAACCTTTCCTCGTAAGACAGCCCGCCCATTCCAGGTATAAGTCTAATAAACCTTCTCTGAATCACCTCCAACACATTTACATCCTTCTTTAAATAAGGAATCCAATACTGTACACAGTACACCAGATGTGGTCTCGTCAACGCCCTGTATAGCTGAAGCATAATCTCCCTACTTTTGTTTTCAATTCCCCTCATGATAAACTATAACATTCTATTAGCTTTCCTAATTTTGTGCTGTACCTGCATACTAAACTTTTGTAACAAAAACAAGAAATGCTGGATTCACTCAGCAGGTCTGGCAGCATCTGTGGAAAGAGAAGCAGAGTTAACGTTTCAGGTCAGTGACCCTTCTTCGGAACTACTAAACTTTTGTGATTCATGCACTGGGACACCCAGGTCCTTCTGCATCTCAGAGCTCTGCAATCTTTCACCATTTAGACAATATGCTTTTTTTATTCTTCATGCCAAAATGCACAATTTCACATTTTCCCACATTATACTCCATTTGCCAGATTTTTGTCCACTCACATAACCTATCTAAATCCCTTTGTAGCCTCCTTATGTTGTGGTCAAGCCAGAGAAAAGGCGAGAAAGGAGCCTGAGACCCCTTCCTCACCCTGGTTGTAATAGAAATTTGGGAGCTCTAGTCCGACATTGGACCCACAGACAAACGAGAGATCAGAAGTAGGGAATCAAATTGATCCCATTCAAAAAAAAAAAGACTTCAATACAGGTTTTCTTGTGGTTTGCGTTGCTAGAATACCAACATGTTCGCATCCGAAGCCAGTACCTCCCCAAGCCAGGGTGAAATAACTTGGGATAAGTTAAAGGCACTATCTGTGGGAGAGTTGAGGAATATGGCTGAGCAGTGTGGGATCACTTTCCTTGCCAAAGCTAGGAAGTCCAAACTTGTGGCCAACCATTTTTCCTCAAATCTGAAGAGTCAGAGGCAGGGTTGGAATTAGATTTAGACAGGGTAACAGTAGCAAAAATACAATTCGAACAAAGGAAACTCGAATTGGAATGTCAGAGAGAAGAGAAAGAGATACAGGAGGGAGAGAGAGAGAACTATCCAGAAGGAGCGGGGGAAAGGGAGTTAAGGCGGCTTGAGTTAGCTAGGGGCCAGTATGGAGGCTGCGCTTAACCCAGGGCCATGTGCTGAGCTTTTAAAATTCTCCCAATTGATCCCAAAGTTCGATGAGGGAGATGTGGAAGCATTTTTTGTCACTTTTGAAAAGCTTGCAAGACAGTTAAAATGGCCGGCTGAGAGCTGGACACTCCTCCTACAAAGCAAGCTAACAGGAAAAGACCATGAGGTTTCTTCCCTGTGGCCAGATGAAAGTTCATCAAATTATGAACTGACTAAAAATGCTATCCTCGGGGCATATGAGCTAGTACTGGAAGCCTACCGCCAGAAATTCTGAACCCTCCGGAAACAAGCTGATCAAACTTTCCTGGAGTTTGAAAAGAGTAAGCAGCTGGCTTTTGACCAGTGGTTTAGGGCCCTTAAAGTTCAGGCCAAGTATGAAAACCTCAGAGAGGTGATTCTTCTCGAGGAATTTAAAAACACTCTCCCACTCTCTATAAAGAGAACAAAAAGTGCACAGAACGAGACAAGCCGCAGTTCTGGCTGATAAGCTTGCTCCCATTTACACGTCCTTGCCCCAAGGAAAAACCTTTCCTAGTCATCCCCCAGTGTCAAAAAGGACAAGAGGTGGGAGGTAATAGGAGTCCAAACAGTCCTGGGAGAGAAAAAAAAGTGGGACACTCGGGGGGCCCTCAAGCCAAGAAAGATGGTGCTGAAAGCAAGAGTGAGACCCGGAGCCTTGTGTGTTTCCATTGTAATAAGGCAGATCACCTCAGAGCTGACTGCTGGAAACTACAGGGAAAACCTGTCGGGTTAATCAGGCACACCTGCCCAGTGCAGGAGAAGGGCCCCTGATGGAAAGCACAGCAGAGCAAGCTGTGGCTTTAACTGCAACAGCAATAAGACCCAGAAAAAATACTGCTGTGGATGCAGGAAAATTTAATGAGATCCCTGAAGGCTATAAGGATTTTGTGTGCAAAGGGAAAGTAACCCCTCGAGTGGGGCAAGCAAGCCCATCGTCAAACTCAGGGATGCTGGGAAAAGGCATGACCTTTCCCCCAGAGAGTGCAGTGAATACCAGAATGATAGTGAATGGTATTGGAGGGCACTGCATGCCCGTACCTTTACATCAGGTGAACTTAAGAGTGCCACCTAGTTTTGGGACCGATGACCATAGGGATTGTCCCTAGTTTGCTTTTGGATGGGGTTGATCTGCTCCGAGGTAATGATCTGGAGGGGGCACAGGTGGTAGCTTCTCCAGGAGAACAAAGAGACAGGACAGTGGCAGGAGACTGTCCCCTGCATTTCCCCTGATTGTGTAGTGACTTGGGCCATGGCCAAACCAGCTTCCTCTGAGGAGACTGAACTGGCACTGCAGATAAATGACCATGCTGTCTGGTTGTCTGAAACCTTCTTTGGGGAGTTAGAGGACCCAGGGAAAGGGTTAAATGAATCTTCCCTACTTGATGCTCAGCAAGCCGACCCAGTATTAAGAAAGTTAGCACTGACTGGCCAAACTGAAATTGAAGCAGAGGGAGTCCCTGATTGCTACTATGTAAAGGATGAGGTGCTGATGAGATAAATGGAGTTCTCCTCACAGACCTGAGGACAAAGAGTGGACAGTGGTTCACCAGCTAGTCGTGCCACCGAGTACCAGAGAGAAATATTAAGAATGGCCCATGATTTGGTAAGGCTGTACATGTCAGTGTTCAAAAACCAAAGGTCACATCAGGCAGCAGTTTAATCGGCCAAAGCTATAAAGATATAGTGGAGTACTGTAAAACTTGCTGCAGGTGCCAGGTTGAAGGGAAGCCCCAATTTGCAGTGAAATCTGCACCCCTAATTCCTGGAGGACCCTCCAGCTGAGGGCTGGTGAATGGTGAGGGATCCTTGCCGAGAACAAAAGGGGACAGACAGGCACAGGTCTGGCAGATAGTTAGAGAGGAAGGGGATGAAAAGGACAAAGAGGACAGGTTAAAAGAGGTCCAGGAGGATTTCCAAATGAAACCCCCTGTTCGGTTTGCCAACCCGAAATGTTGGAAAAATTAGATCCTACATCCTCCTACATAAATGCAGACAACAGAAGCACTCCACCAGGGCTGCTAACAGCATTTTCAAGAAACTTGCAGAGACCAAGAAAGTCCCTAAAAGGGCAGAGAAACCGTGAAGGTGATACCTCACCTTATCAAAGTGCTGCAGGGAAGTGCAGTGGAGTCTGGGCAAACACCTGTGAGCAGGAATGTCCCAGAGGCTATGGGGGAGATTAACAAAGGGCCCCTCACCACAATTAGGAGAAAAGAGAAACAAAAATGCCCTTAAATGAGTAACCCTTGTATGACTCACCAGAGCACTGCAAGTGAGGTCAGAGCGGATCCATCCACTGCAGACTCCCAGGATCAGAGCTCAAGCCCAGAGCTAATTAAATCCAACTACCTCCCTTTAACCTCCAACAAGAACAAAGACTCAGAGGAAATTTCAAACACCTCACAGGGGTTTAAAACCAATTTATCACTTACTACTACCATAGGGAGAGAAATTAACAAGGTACTAAAACCTTAAGAGTTAGAGCCACATGTTGCCGAAACAACAGCTGAGGGGGTAAAGCTTGTGCACAAAGAAGAACTCGGCCTAGACAATTAAGGAAATTTGCAGACACCAAGTTCCCCCAAAAACCACATGTTTATTAAGATGCGCATCCCCAGCTTTTTGTAAACTGATACTAAAGAAACTTTGAATCCATTGGGCAACACCTAACCATCTCAGAACAACCTCAAGGGAAAAGGGCAGTTACTGCAGAGAAAAGACGAGCTACAACAACTTTTGTAAGATTTCTGAATGAATGAGAGAAATGCATGTGTTTTCCTATGTTTTCTCTTTTTAACTTATAATCAAATACTCCCCATTATTGCATTTCATTAGGCGTGGTATGGAGGTGAGACGGAAATCCCACATGCCAAATGGAAAACATTAATCTCGTCGTATGGAACGTTGCCTGAGAATTTTTACTGGACATTACAAATAACTTTTAAAAAGCAGAACAGAACAGCGAAAGATGGCCATGCACAATTTGCATATGAGAAGCTGAATGCAGACATTCTAGCTAGAACAATAAGGGTGCACTCTGATTCAATTACCTAGAGTGTTTTTTGTCAATAGTGGTCGTCAAAAGCCTCGACATCCATTGACTTTGAAAGAGCCAAACCTCCCCGCCCCTGCCACACCAAGTATGTTTGCACAGCTTGAGAGAAGAACTTCGAATTTCAAAAACCTTCCAGAAGCTTCTGTTTTCAAACAGTGGTGGTCACATGACATATCTGCCTGTGTAACTCTGAGTTTGTGAATTGCGCCTCAGAAAGAAGGAAGACAGTAACTGAACATCAAGGAAAGAACTTCATCTCTCTCCCCTGTCTCCCTCTCCAGCAAAGTCCCAGGGGAACCTCTGCTCCAACTAAGCTTCAAATCTACAGACTCTCACAGGCAACAACCAAGAGGACCAATAAAGCCTTTCTTCGACCTTGCGGAACCAGAAAAGCAAGCCCGAATTGTGCACGTGGCCCCAGCGAGGACTTTAACTTCAATTAAGGACACTGAAACTCAGTATTTGAATCCTATTTATTACAGACTTTCCTTCAACACCCGAATGTTTTTTCCCCTCTGTATCTATTTGTGTGTGTGTGTGTGTATGTGTGTGTCTCGTATGAATTTGAATGTGGATGTGTCGTGTATTTTAGTAATTTTAACTGGTTTAGAGTGATAAGGTGAATAAACTTGCATCTTATTTAGCTCAAGAAAACCTGCCTAATTTGTTCATTTGTAATTATATTCGAGGAACAGTGAGCAAGGGCACACTGAGGTAGTAAGCTAAATCACTTTGTTAAAAGAATAAACTCTGCTGCGGTCAAACCAGAGAAAGGGCAAACGAGGAGCCTGAGACCCCTTCCTTACCTGGTCGTAACACTGTCCAAGTTGAGTATGTTTGCACTGGATAAATAGAACACTTTCGACTTTAGACACCTGGTATAAGCATCAAGCACGGCCAGGTGAATTATGGTATGGTTTGAGAAAACCAAGCAAAGTGCAGAGCAGCCCGTTGTATACTGTGATTTTCCATTTTACACGCCCTCCGTCCTCTGGCCTTTCTAAGTGACATTGTCTGTTTGTGCCAGTTTCATGATGTGGGCCCATGAGCATTAGGTGCTGAATTGAAATGGTCCACACTCATTTCTTGTGGCATCCTTACAGCCAGTCCGCAGAAGAAGCTTCTATTTTGGAAGTCTGTGCTGGGTTTGAACCCAGGTCTCTGAGGTAAAGAGGATAGTATTTAATCACTCAGTCCCTGCTTTTCCTCCAAATCAGCACAATTTACTACCATGCTCAGCATACCCAATACCTGTATTTTGTGTGGCCCTCCAAACCCCACCCCAGTCGATTCTGGGGAAGGAGAGTCAGAAGCAATAGTTTCCAGGTTTACTGACTGTAGGCCATGGGCTCATATCCTAGCATTCCTTGACATTTGAACCAGTTTGTTTTATGTTTCAATGTCTGGTACAAGCTGCAGTTTCCCACAGCAAAACTTCCCTCTGGCTTCCTGACTATAGAAGGACTTATTGTCTTGAAGCTGAGCAGTAGTCAGTGGTTCACTAATTTACCCTTCCAGCTGAAGGAGGCTGCTTCGAGGCCAGAAACCATGTAGGAGATCGGATGTCGCACAAAAATTTGAAGCACGAACTTAACCCTCTTCCTGCCTCCCACTGCCAAACTTGCACTTTATGGATTGTAAAATTGTATGATCATTTGTGGTGTGTAGGACAAAAAATCAGGATGAATAATTCATGCCCAAAGTGAAATCCCAGCTTTGTTTTGTGACTCAGAGGATTGTGTGAAACTATAGGGGCCAGGCATGATCTAAATCTTGCCTCTCCAAGCTGTCAGATGATGGTTTCTTTGGGTAAAAATATTTCTTTTCACTATTTCCTACATTATAAGTGACTACACTTCAAAAGTATTTAATTGGCTTTAAAATGTTTTAAGATGTCCAGTGGTCGTGAAAAGCGCTATGTAAATGCAAGTCTGTCTGTCTAGTTACTGGTTGCTTTATATTGTGCTGCATATGTCACATTCAGTACTTACGTGAATGGGTTGTTAGCAGTAATTGTGTGAAAGATGCCTATATACTGCTGTCACTTGTTATACCCAAGCTGTTTGAATGGGTGATTCAATCACTTCTGGCAGTTAGTTACAAAATTAATGACCTATTCATTCTCACTACAGCAAAATGTCTCAGAACTCTTTACGATAAGGAGGAAGATAATGTGATGGACAACTGATGTGCAGGGAATGGAGATCTTAGGTTGGGGCAAGAAAAGCATTGCCTAAGAGGGGGTGATTCAAAGCAGGGAGGGCGGTCAGAACTGGGTAGAAAGTTCCACAATGTTGGTATGTAGAACTTGAATGAGCAGTTGGCAATGACGAAGGAAGAGGGTAGTGAGGAGAAAGCAGTGTTAGGTTGGAGAGTGTTCATATGGACATAAGGCAGGAAGATATCACTGAGGCATGATGCGGTGAGGCCATGGAGGGATTTCGAAACTGTAACCAGAATTTTGAACTGGCCATGTTGGAGTAGTCGATGCTACTGGAGCTGGGAGATGAGAGTGAGGATGTGGGTTGCAAAGTTGTCAATGAGTTGAAGCCTATGAAAGGTTGATGTTGGTGGCGAGCAATGAGGACACTAGAATTTCATCCTTGAGGTGGTGAAGGCATGCATGAACTTTGACTTTTGAGGGTGGGTTGAGGGAATAAAAGTTGATTTTAGCAGTGGTTTTGAAGCTTCAAAAGGGAATTCCAGAGAGTTGGTAGGCTGCAGGTTTGATGCTTCTATTCAGCTCCTTCTATTGGGTTATGTAGAGCAAATGGACACTGTGAAGAGGTCATGGCTTAATCTTGTGGAGTGAGTGGGGAGGGAAAATCAGCAACAGGTGTTGTCACCTCATTGCCTCCTAGAGGCTAGGGAAAGAGAGCATTGGCATAGCTGTAGAGAACAGCCTGCTAATTAGCCCTAATAGCTTCATACATGCATGAAATTAAAGGCGCTGGATTATTACATGGAAAGGAAGTATGTGCAGGGCTACAGGGAGAAGGCAGGGGAGTGGTACTAGGTAAAATGCTCCTTCGGAGAGCCAGCGCAGACACGACAGGTGGAATTGCCTCCTTCTGTGCTGTAACAATTCTGTTATTCAGTGTTTGGGGAGGGGGAGTGGGATGTTATGTCTTTAAAGGGTGGGTTTTCTCTGGAACAGAATAAAACATGAGTCCATATTAAATGTGATATGTACCAAACTGCTTACAGTATTTAAAATTTATTTTGCATGATAGTTGCAAAGTTGTTAAAGTATTTGGAAGGTCATTTGGAGATGATTTGTTTCCAAGACATTGCAGCAGCCCAGCATGAATGTGGTGATTGGGTCCCTGGGTAGGACACACCCACTGTTCTTGAATGTGACAAAAGCAGCAACCAAATTTTTAAGACATTATTCTGTGTTTTAGTTGGTCACTTGTGAATCTAATTACACCAGTGTGATGAACTTCATTGTAAAGGGAGTGTCCCCTCCTAGTGGTGGGAACTGAGTTCTACAGGCAGTAAGGTATTCACAGATAAAACCATTTCTCTACACACAATATGTTTGATTCATCTTACTCTGGCTTACTCTGGTTGGGCACCAGAACTGGAACATGCTTGATCTGACCCCTCGAAAAGGAAAGCACCTGATCCAGTGTGATAGGCGCAGGGAGACCAAATCGGGGGAGGGGGAGACGAAGAACTTGGTCCTTTATATTCCCCATTGGAAACAGTTAACCGTTGTTTGCTGGGGGTGGGTAGCTGCATAATACATTCGTCTATGGAAAATCAATAACTTGCTCATTACCATCCAGTACAATTTCTCTAGGTTGCCTGTGTGATTGGACACTTCTATTAAGATGCCAAATCTATACAGAAGAAAAATTGAATTAACCATTTTTTAAACAAAAAATTCTTGTGTAATGGAATGAAGTCTGTGTAATCCCCAAGAAAACAAGTGCTGCATTTCTATCTAGTATGATTTTCCTTTTGCAACCATTCCAGAATAGAGTTTAAGGCATAAATTCAGTCATCTACAGCCACCTGTACACTGCAGCTATGATGCCTACAAAAGCAAAATACTGCAGATGCTGGAAATCTGAAATAAAAACAGAAACTTCAAAAAATCTGTTCTTCTGATGAAAGGTCATCGACCTGAAACGTTAACTTTGTTTCTGTCTGCACAGATGCTGCCTGATCTGTTTTTATTTTATATTATATCTTCCCTGTTGTTCTCTGAGCTTTCAGAATGCTCTCTAACCAAATTTTACATAACTTAGAATCTTTTGTGTGTTTTCTGTATTCCAGTTCTTAATGTGTCTTGTCCTATCACTTGCAGTTTTCCACTTTGATATTATTTTGACAATGGACTTTAGCTCTTCACCTAGTTTTTTCAGTAATTAAAAACATTGGAAACATTAACAAATTGAACAAAACTTGTTTCCCAGTGTGACATATTGTAGTTAGAGGTAACTATCAATCCCGTGACATCCCATTACACACGTAGCATATATAAAGGTGCAGATATTGGTTCATAGAGGACTTAGTCTATTTATAGTAACTACCCTTCTGCTGTGAGCACACACTATGTTCTGCACTTTACAATGTGGCGGACGTAAACAGTGGCGGTCCCCCGTACAGACCACACCTCGCGGAGCTGCCGTGATATTCAGCGTGGTGGCTCGTGTAAATAGCCGGGGCGGACCACCCACCCTGATGACGTGGAGGGGGCGGACGGTCCGTCCCCGGCAATGGCATCAGCAGCCTTTGCGCAGGCGCTGACGCCATTGTTAAAGGGCTCTGAGTCTTTCCATTTAATTTCAATAGTTAAAGAAACAACTTTCAAAAAATTTTAAAAACATTTAAATTGCCCCTCTCCCATCCCCCGCCCCACCACTAACCATGCAATGCATTACTTGGCCTCTCCTCACCCACAAAACGTTTTCCCTGCCCACCTGACCTCCCCCCCCCCCCCCCACCCCACCAAGTACATAAGCTTTAAACTCTAACCCTTTCCACCATCCCCTAAACCAATGTGATTAGTTTGACCCTGCTACCCTCCCAACCCCCCACCCCACCCCCCACACTGAAAAACTTACCTGTCCCCCCCACCCCCCTTCCACCCCCAAACCAGTGTTACGCCTCGGTGCTACGGATGGGAATCGGAGGGCGCGGGTGTGCCTGTGGCGGGCCTCTGCCAGAGGCATTTTCCGGCTCCACCCCCTGCCATGACTCCCAACTTCGGGGAGGGGGTCTGTAAAATTCAGCCCTATGTGTTATGAGACAGCCATAATCATAACACTTGATGGCACATAAAGTGGAATAAATATAGCCTGTACATCGGAAAAGCTGTTTAAACTTTCACACTACTTGCCATGGTTTGGCTTTTGATTTCCGCTGTGAGCTGAACAATTCCAGTAAAAAGCTGCTGTTATTGAAAGGAATGTTTTCAATGGGTTCCCAAACAGTCAGCAGCTGAAGAAGGAGTTTCTCCATCACTATAAGAACCCTGGTAATGAAAATGAAGTTCAGCAGCAGAGAAAAGTGCCAGCCAGACTAATGCTTGCTTGCCTCAGGTTTTCTCTGCCCTCAGTCGTTTTTGGGTGTGGTCAGAGCATAACTGGCACCTTAGCCCCCCAGAATGGTAGGTAGAAACAGGCGAAGTACTGCATATGTCAGCAAGCTCCTTACACAAAGGCTGGCACATGCACTGCTTATAATCATTTTAAATTTGAATTTGGCCTGTCTCAGACTAGGAGGAGTCAAGTTGCTTCAAAGGCAGTTTTATTATGAGAAGGGCATAAGCAGTGGGTGGATCAGTTTGTGGGAGAAACTGTTTGTTTTGTCCCTTCTGTTGGTAAAAGTGCCTGACAGCACAAACATGGCATTGTGTGGAGCAGTGTAAAACTGGAAATACTGGTTATAGTGTGTAAAAGACTGTTCATTTATCAGCCTTAGTACAAGGTAGTCCAAATACGTTTTGAATATCTGTGTTAATTAACATGGTCATTTTTGTACCAAACCTACAGGAATACGGAAGACTATGTAACCTGGGTGGACTCCTCAAAAATCAAACAGCATGTAATGGAGTACAATGAAGAGGTAAGAATTATATTCTAAACAACTTGCTCGAAAATCTTTTGCATGCTTTTTTTTGTGATTGACTTGTGCCTTTAATTCGATGGGGCGGGGGGCGGGGGAGGATTTGCCCAAGGTGTTCTTTTGGTGGATTTTAGTTTTCTCCTTTAGCCTGACAATTGAAGCTAACGCACTTCAGAATTTGAAATAAAAAAGAAAATGTTGGAAATACTCAGCACGTCAGGCAACATCTGTGGAGGGAGAAGTAGAGTTAATGTTGAATTTCAGAATCTATTGTGCACTATGTCACAAGTCACTCCAATACTATAATTTATTCTTAACTACCAGTTTAAGTCTGATTCTTTGGCTGGAGCTTGACACTTGTCCTGCCAGATGGAAATGATGACTTGGTCAGGGTGATGTAGAAAGGGGCACAGTGCCTAGAAGCAGTGCTTGCTTTGGAACTTGGTCATATAGACCAGGGAGGTGTCATGGTGAAACAGTGTTCCATGTTTACTTAACTGGTCAAGGAATGCAGTGATGGAGACACTAATTTGGCTTCTTTGGCCCCAGCTGAAAGTGGGGTCTGTGTGTGATTGTTGGACGAAGACAGAACACAGAGGTCAGACGGCAGTACGTGGGAGAGTCTGGACAAACCGCTGACTCTGGACAAGCTGATAAAGGCTGTCAGGTTCTACGAGACGAATAAAACTTCCGAAAGCAACAGCTTACCAGCCGGGTTGTATTCAATTCTGTGGGACTGGATCAGCCGAGTCCTCTGGAAGTTTAGGAGAGTATGCTTCCATCAGGCAACATATAAGAATCCATGAAGAAAAGCATCATCGCCCTCATCTCCAAACAGAAGGGGGAAAAAGAGGAAATCAGAAATTGGCAGCCCATTTCACTGCTTAACGTGGATGACAAAATTCTGTCCAAGATCATAGCCAATTGGGTCAAGTCTGCTCTGGAGTTGGTGATCCACCCTAATCAGACCTGCACTGTACCTGGCAGGAAGTTCTCTAGCTACTCAGGGATGTGATCGCCTATGTGCAGGAAGGAGGGGTAGACACCTGCCTCATTAGCTTGGACCAGGAGAAGGCCTTTGACTGAATATCATGCACCTACATGATGGACGTGCTCTGCAAAATGGGTTTGGGGGAGGGTATCTGTAATGGGATCCAACTGCTCTGCACAAACATCAGTAGTTCTGTTTCAATCAAAGCATTCTGATCAAATCTGGAGTCTGGCAAAGCTGTCCTCTCTCCCCTGTCTTGTTCGTGTGCTGTATCGAACCTTTTGCTGAGTCCATCAGGAAGGATGCGGGCATAAGACGGGTGACAGTCAGGTCAAAGCCTTCCTGTACATGGACGACGTTGCTGTCTTCTGTTCGGATCCACTGTCAGCTTGCAGCCTGATGAGCATCTGCAACCAGTTCGAATTAGCTTCAGGAACCAAAGTAAATAGTGGAAAGAGCAAGGCCGTGTTCTTTGGGAACTAAGCCAACCAATCCTTTGTCCCCTTCATCAGGTCAGACGACCTGAAGGTGCTGGGGATATGGTTTGGTGGGGCCAGGGCATGCGGCAAAAACTGGGAGGAGCGTAAAGCCAAGGTGAAACAGAAACTGGGCATGTGGGAGCAGCGCTTCCTCTCCATTGCAGGTAAGAGCATGGTCATCAGGTTTGAGGTGCTTTTGATGGTGCTGCACATGGCGCAGGTCTGGCCCATACCCCACTCATTTGCTGCGGTGGTCACCCATGCCATCTTCCACTTTATCTGAAGATCAAAGATGGACTGTGTCCCTGGGGAAATGATGTACAAATCTCCAGATAAAGGGGAGAAAAAACATACTCAACGTTGCCCTCATCCTGGTGGCCACCTTTGTTTGCAGCCGCGTCAAGCTGTGTGCAGACCGTCAGTACGCAAACGTCAAGTGTCACTACATGCTGAGGTTCTATCTGTCCTCAGTGTGATGAAGGATGGGTCTGACCATGTTGCCACAGAATGCTCCATTTATTTGGACCTTGCTGTGGAAAAGTGTAGAACAATACCTTTGACTGCAAGTCCATCAGGAAATGGTCCACATGTGACGTCCTCAAGACCCTGCAGGAAATGATGGATCCTGTCAGATGTTTCCCACTGAAGGCTATCCTTGAGGCAACCTCAGTGGGGAAGAGACTGTCGCCCACCTCCTTCTGGGATGTTCCTTTGCAAAGCGATGCAGTGGTTTTTGTTGAGGTTCATCCCGAGCAGATCTGTAACGCTGTGCTCTACAGCTGTTCCCAGAGACGCGCACCGAGCCAGACATAACTGCTGCTGAAGGACCATGAACTCGAAGAAAGATGCTGTTTGGTCTGCCCTAAACTACTCGTTCTTCCAGTGCAAAGAGCTGTCTATGACCGAGTGTTGCAGACTAGCAACATTCCAAGGTCCAGGACTAAGTGCTGAGGGATGCGGTAAAGGTTGGGGCAGCTGCGGCAAAGGCTCAATGGGGAAAGGCCACTGTCGAAGGGCACCAAGGGGCTGGAACCCGTGTAAAACCCTTCAGGCTGTATGTTTGATATGAGATGTACAATTGTCAATATAACCTGTAATTGAGGTATCTCACTACATTTAGAGTGCCACATACTGTAATGAAAGAAATTGAACTGTATTGCACTTCATACAGTGCCAAATTTGAACTGTTATGCAATGTACTTTTACAATTTTATGAATAAAGTATATTTTTGGAAAAAGAAAAATGAAGACAGAATATGGCAAAACTATGATGCTGTCTGGAGTTGAATAGCCAGCCAACTCTTAATTCAATGGTAGCACTCTTCTCTGAGTCAAAGGTTCCAGCCCCACACCAGGACTTGAGCACATAATCAAGCCTGAAACGCCAGTGCTATTTTGAAGGAGCACTGCACTGTCTTGAGATGTGTGTTGAATAAGATGTTAAACTGAAATCCGATCCACCTTTTTGAATTGAACATAAAAGATTTTCTGGCAGTATTTAAAGAGGAGCAGGGAGTTCTCATGGGGTCTTGGCTAACATTCCTTCCTCAACTAATTTCACCAAAACAAATTAACCTGTCATTTATCTCATTTGCTGTGTGTGAGACTGTGCTGTGAGCATATTGGTGGCCACATATTTGCTTACATAACAACATTGACAGCACGTCAGACAGTAATTAATTGGCAGTTTGGGCATCTGAGGCCATGATATGCATTATATAAACGCTGATACTTTCTTTAATAAAGCCTGGGACTGAAACCAACTCAAGGTAAAACAAAAAGGGCCATTGTTGGAAATTGCATTGATAAAGCCTTCAATCCAAGGCACTTCACAAAGGTGTCAATAAATGGATACCGAGCAAAACATAGATTTTAGGAGGGGTGACCAAAAGCTTGGTCAAAGGGGAGGATTAAGAAGTGGAGGGAGCTGGTGAAAAGTTAGCATTATGGGGGACTGTTTTTGAACTTGTGTTTCTGATGAAGGGACACACTGAAAATATTAACCTGGCCACCTGTGCAGTTCCAGCATTGTCTCTTTTTATGTATAATGAAATTTTCAAAAAAGTTTTACATGTTTTTAAATTAATCTGAAATATCTTTGAAATGTACATTTGTTGATTGGTGTAACAGGCTAGAAGATGTGCATTAATTTTCCTTTTTGTTTTCTCTTCCCCAGAGAGATGACTTTGACCTGGTTGTCTAGTTCCATGTCTTTGTGCTGACTGCCCTATACATTACTTCATTTAAGTAAAGTTGAATATCGCCTTTGGTGGCCTCTGCTGACTGCAATCACCACTGCTGAAACACCTTAACTTCAGACTATATCTCAAGGCTGTATGATGGAGCTGAGAATTATCGATTTATGAACTCTTGATTGGTTATAATCAGCCTAAAACAAATGCCTATTTTATCTCCACCCTTATACTTTTGATATTGTAATATATTTTATAAAGCCTTCTAATTTCCCAACTTACACTCTCACTAAGTGGTTACAATAAGTCATTTTACCATTTTGACATAATTTGTATCAAATCAAATTTATATGCTCGGCATTGAATGGATCCTGGGAAGTGATGATCCAGTGTATAGTCTTATAATTGCCTGCACTATTATCACAGTTTTACTAAATTGATAGGAATACAACTAGACTTCAGTTTATGTAAACTGTCTCTTTAAACCCACCATAACCTGTACACGGATCTGATTCTGAAACAACTACTCCCTGACGGCATGTTCACTGTGTCAATGCAGTCCCATCATTGATCTATTATGGTTCTGAACATTGTTTGAAGTAAACTGCACTCTCCATCTCTGTCTCCCTGATCAGTCCAAACATACGCTTGTATTAAAGAAAGCACCAGAAGCCCAGATTTATTTGTGATGAAGCAGAGAATTCTATTTGAAGTCATGGCACCCTCTCTGCTCGATCAGCTGATAAGTCTAAGTGAGGAGATGTGAACATTAACCTTGTCCCACAGGGTTTGCAACAGGTGAATTCTGCAAATTCAGAACCGAATCAAAGTAGCCCCCTGTTCTCTTTGACCCTGAGGATATAAAAAGCATTCCAGCCCCTAAATTTGAATTTATATCAGAAGATTCTTTAGAAGAAAAGATTAATTTTACTTTAAACACAGTTCCCAGATTCCTGGTTAAGCATTGTTCTCTTTGGGGGGAATGAAACGTCAGTGGATTCCAAATGTTGATACCACTGAAATGTTGTTGTCCTAATATTGGATTTTTGTAAAAGATAATGGATTAACTAGTCTAACCTCCTTTTTGAGAAAGTCTGTATGGTGTTTCAGCTTTACAAGCATTTGTTATCCCTGGTTTAGCAAAGGGTAACATCATCTTCTGTTGGTGTTCCTCAATTTAAAAAAAATTTCTACAAATAAATCCAAACTCTTTGATATTTTCCATTCTGACTGGTTTTCTTTTGTGAACAAAAGGTTTCTTTGTAGTAAAGACAGGCTTCGGGTTGTCGTTAAGGATCGTAATTTTTAAAAAAATTACTGGGCTGTTGAATAAGAGGGAGCATTTATAGGGTGCTAGTTGCAACTTTTAATAGAAAGATCCCTGTTTGCTAACCATCGGAGCTAATATGCAGATGTGCCAAAATTAAAATAGGATCATAAAATAGTGAGGATTAGGTTTGTTAACCATGGCAGCAGATTCTAATCTTCACTAACTCAAGTGACCAATTCATTGAAGTTTTGCACTTATGTGATAAGGAGGGAATAATAACCGACATTTTGTTTGTACTAGGGAGAGAAATCCAGGTGTCAAGACAACTTTTAAAACACCGCTAATCATAATCTTCAGACCCTTGTGCATATGTGGGGGTCAAGCCACAAGGGTCAACATATATAATTAAGAGAAACAGTAAAATGAGCCTGCCATTGTTTGTTGTAGAGCTGGAATTAACTTTTGACATGGCTCTATAATCTACTGGAATGTGTTGGAAGTTAATTTTTGGAAAAAGTAATTGAATTAACTGTAGGGATTTTCTTCAATATATGCACATTTTTAAAAAATGTTTAGATTTCTGCTGAAGCTTTACTTCTTCAATTCAGGTTTAACCTTAAATTGAATGCCTGGCTGAGCACTTTCAACTTGCTGACGCATTGAAGAGCGTAAAAGAGATGAGGTAAATTAAAAAGAGGTGATTGGGTGAGGCCAAGCTTGCTTTTCAGAAGCCTGAAGATTGTTGCAGGAAGTGAAGGCTGAGGAAGTAATCTATTCCAATTTTTGAAGTAAGCAACCACTTGACGTTAATTGCATTTTAAAGTAAAAATAAAAGATCCATGTAGATTTGGGATTTATTTTGAAGATTAGGCATTTACAAAATTTTGCTCAATCAATAAATTTTAGGGAATGTTTCACTCCCTGTTTATACATGGAAGTGTTGCAGATGAATGTTTACAACTACAGAATTTGCAGTCTTTTTTTGTAATGTCCTGAATATTTTTCCTTACATACCTTCAACCTGCAAATGTCACTCAACTTTGAGAATTGGAGAAGACTATCTGGAGCCAGTCAGATGAACTACAATGGGTTTTTTTCCACAATCATGTACATTCTTGTCTTTCTCTGATCTAAATCAAGTGGTTAGTGAGCACCCTGATAACCAATTGAGTAAATTCACTGCCCAGTGCTGTACTAAGCACAACAGACCAGGTAGTCTCCAAGTTTGATCCTAGACAAGTTGAGTTATCAGATCTTAGGGCTGTTATAGATATTCTCAATGTCCTTAGGTTGGTGAGGGATGAGGTTAGAGAGTAGAGGAGAATTCCCTCACTTGGGATGCTGCCGGGGTTCCTGTACCAGATTATCTTCCATTGGCAACTATTATGTGAATTTTGCTTGAACTCAGGATCACGCAGCTGCAATACACTCCCCTTTCCCATTCCCAATGGTGGAAAATCCTTCTCAACACTGTTTGGACTCATATGAAGATTGCCAGTTACGCAAGGTATGAGCTGCCAGCGTCCATGGAGCCGTAACACAGCCTGAATTCCTGGTTTGGGTGGCAGAAAATTAAGTTGATAATTATATTGTTATGTTTCTAATATGTTTTTTTGATTGTTCAGGCGAAAACAGTAATTACCTTGTCATGAAGACCCCACCTGCCACGAATGGGGCATATTAATTTCATCATATAAACATTAATTTTAAACTCTTTCTGGACTGAAGAGATGAATTGTTTAAAGAAATCAACAGTGGCTGGAAAAATTTGCAGTCTAAGAGACAGTTGCCTAGGAAAAGACAATGGAACTGCTCCCTGATCCAGTTAACCCAAATAGATTTTGATCACCAGACACTGAAGGTGGACCAAGCCAGTATTCCAACTTGGAGGTTTGAATTGTGTTCACAGGACAGTTTGAAGTCAGAGACTGCTTTGAAGACAACTGAGAAGGAAGATCTCTCTTCCTGGTGCTCTCTCACGAATTTCCAGATCCACTGAAGTCACTTAAACCTCAAGAGAGAAGCCTTCTACATCGAAACAAGTTTGAAAGCATGCACTGTGCCCCAACGAAATGGCAAGATTTAACTGCAATTAAAAACTCTACATTGAACTCAAAGGACAGTAAATGACCTCCAGCTACAGCTTCAAACCTTTCCCCTGAATTCTTGCTCCTTTTCTGTCTCTATCTGCGTGTGTTTTTATCATGTATGCATGCTAGCATAGTCGCATAATCATAGTCGTTATAACCGAATTAGTTTTTTAAGGTTAATAAACTTACACCTTTCTTGTTTAAATCTAAGAAAACTTGTCTGGTTGATTTCTCTGCCTTACAATTGGAGAGCGGTGAACAGGATTCACTGAGGGGGAGCTAAAAACAGTGTTTTAAAAATTAAACCCTGTTACGGTCAAACCAGGAAAAGGCTGAGCGGGAACCCCTGGACCCCTTTCTCATCTGGTCATAACCCCCATTATGGTAATGATAGTCGGTGCACATAAGTGAGCTATTTTTCTAGGTACAGTAGTAGCACTGTCACCTTTGAGACAGAAGGTTGTGGGTTCAAGCTCCAGTCACTTGTGCACATAATCCAGTTTAACACTCCAGTACAGTACTCAGGGAGTGCTGCATTGTCTTTTGGATGAGATGTTAAACCAAGGCAGGCCTTTCAGGTGGATGTAAAACATTTGTAGCACTATTTGAAGAAGAGCAGTGGAGTTCTCCTGGTGTCCTGGCCAATATTTATCCCTCAACATAAATCACTAAAACAGCTTATCTGGTCATTTATCTCATTGCTGTTTGTGGGATCTTGCTGAGTGCCGTGTTTCCAACATTACAACAGTGAGCACACCTCATTGGCTGTGAAGTGCCTTGGGATATCTTGAAGTTGTGAAAATCGATGTGCAATATTTCTCAACTTTGAAACAATGAGTTAGTGTAGCAAACTGCAGTGAGTCCTGATTTCAACACATTAAGAATTTGGAAGGAGAGCAAACAATGTGTAGAATGATGGTTAAAAGGTTGAGAAGAGTGCATGTGATAAATCACTCAGTCCAGGAGTGTGAAAGGGTATTAGAAGACTCTTGCCAGATAAGAGAGCAATATTAAAGTCTTGGAGGGCGTTAGGCATCAGAGAGTGTTGAGAAAAAGCAAAATGTCTGATCTGAAAGAGGAAAGCGAGCTTCTTGAAGGCAGATTTAGCAATGGAAGTGATTATGGCAGTTTAGTTTGCGGTCAAAAGAAATAGGGAAAAAAGTAGAAAAATGTGGAGCCAAGTAAGATTACATCTAAGCGAAACATAAAGAAATTATGTCTTTCAAGAATTGGAAGAGCAAGACCTCGATTGTCTCCAGAAAAGCACGGAGAAGATCAAGATGTAGGCATTCAGCTATTGCACTGCAAGAGGAATAGAATGACGTGCTTTGAGGATGTGCAGTCTGAAGGAAGTTGATAAATTTCAAGTGGAATCATCAGCAAACAAATGGATACAGTTGGATTATAGTGGAAAGATGTAATTGATATGAAGAAACAGAGTGAAAAGATGAGGCCCTGAGGAGCTCTAGAATTATTGAAAAAGGGTCAGAGAATGAGCCACAAGCTGCAGCATGGGTAGGGCCATTTGATGTGTACTTCTAAACCTTATGGCATCCTAGCATGAATAACATATAATGGTAAGTTATTTACGAGCGCACAGTATCAGGCCTGGTCAAAGACAATGGCAAATGCTTCATCAAAGTTTTCAAGAGTACATGGGTAGGAAGGTCACTGGTGGAATAACAGGTGACCATGGATTAGGCCAGGATTTTCAAGGTGAGGGATAATTAAGAGCTTCCTTAACTTTATAAAGTACCAGTATAACAGTAGCTTAGAAGTTTGAAGAGCAAGAGGGACCACATTACTTGGGGACAGAGCAAATTTTCATTGAGAAGTAAAAGTGGACTGAGATCAAAATAGTAGTAATATTTTGAAGAGGTGCATTTAGAAGCGCAAACGCTGAGGAAAATGGGATGGATACCATCAAGACCAGAGATGGAACTGGGAGTCTAGAAAAAAGAGCTTACAATTATAGAATCATATAATGGCTACAGCACAAGGCCACACGTCCGTGTCGGCTGTGTGGAAGAGCAACTCACCTAGTCCCACTCCCCCACCTTTAGCCCTGCAATTGTTTTCAGATAATTGTCCAGTTCTCTTTTGAAAGCAATGATTGAATCTGCCTCTACCACACTCTTCTTCTTTCTTCTTTCTTTTGGGCCTCCTTATCTCGAGAGACAATGGATACGTGAGAGTGACCTCTCCATGGCGCATGCCTGGGCAAGTTTATGGAGGTTGAGAGTTGCCCAGTCGTCAAAACCCCCCTCTCAGCCTTTCTGGTGGGGTCCAAAGGAGTGCAGGGCACGACATTTGGCACCAGTATGGCTGCAGGAACTGCTGGAAACATGCCAAAGGTGACACATGACCACCTACGGGGTTCCGCTCCGGATTATCTGTTAGGGTTTACTCCCTTAGCCTTGGTCTCTCCCGAGATGCCCACAAGGCAGTGGGGTTGTTGGGGCTTGCTGCGTAAAAAACAGTTTTTCCTTATGTCGCCTTTGCTTCTTTTGCCAATCACCTTAAATCTCTGCCCTTTGGTTCTCGATCCTTCTGCCAGTGGGAACAATTTCTCCCTATCTACTCTGTCCAGACCACTCATGATTTTGAACAGCTCTATGAAATCTTCTCTTATTCTTCTCTTCTCCTAGGAGAGCAGCTCCAGCTTCTCTACCCTATCCACGTAACTGAAGTTCCTCATTCATGGAACCATTCTCATGAATCTTTTCTGCACCCTCTCTAATGCCTTCACATTCTTGCTAAAGTGTGGTGCCCAGAATTGGACACAATATTCCAGTGAGGCTTAACCAATGTTTTATAAAGATTCATCCCAATTTCTTTGCTTTTGTACTCTATACCCCTATTTATAAAGCCCAGTATCCCATATGCTTTGTTAACCGCTTTCTCAACTTGCCCTGCCACCTTCAATGATTTGTGCACACAGACTCCCAGGTCCTTCTGCTCCTGCTCCTCCTTTAGAGTTGTACCTTTTATTTTATATTGTGTCTCCTCGTTCTTCCTACCAAAATGAATAACCACTCTTCTCTGCATTACATTTCATCTGCCACTTGTCTACCCATTCCACCAGCCTGCCGATGTCCTCTTGAAGTTTATCACCATCCTCCTCACAGTTCACAATACTTCCAAGTTTTGTGTTATCTGCATGTTTGAAATTGTGCCCTGTACACGCAGGTCGAGGTCATTAATATATGTCAGGAAAAGCAGGGTTCTTAACCACTGACCCCTGAGGAACCTCACTGTATATTTTTCTCCCGTCCAAAAAACAACAATTCACCACTATTCTCTGTTTCCAGTCACTCAGCCAATTTTGTATCCATGCTGCTAATGTCCTTTTATTCCATAGGCTCTAACTTTGCCGATAAACCTGTTGTGTGGCACTTTATCAAATGCCTTTTGGGAATTCATGTATACCACATCAACTTCATTACCCTCATCAACCCTCTCTGTTACCTCATCTGAGACTTAAGCAAGTTCGTTAAACATGATTTGTCCTTAACAAATCCGCACTGGTTTTCCTTATTTAATCCACATTTGTCCAAGTGACTTAATTTTTGTCCCCATTTTAAAATTTGTTTTATGGGCTGTGAGCATCGCTGGCAAGGCCAGCATTTTTTACCCATCCCTATTTGCCCTGAAGGAGGTGGTGGTGAGCTGCATTCTTGAACTGCTGCTGTCCATCTGGGGCGGGTACACCCACAGTACTGTTGGCGAGGGAGCTCCAGGATTTTGATCCAGTGACAGTGAAGAAACAGCAATATATATCCAAGTCAAGATGATGTGTGGCTTGGAGGGGAATTTGCAGATGTTGGCGTTTTCATGTGTCTGCTGCCCTTGTCCTTCTCAGTGAAAGAGGTCATGGGTTTGGAAGGTTCTGTCGAAGGAGGCATGGTGACTTGTTACAGTGCATCTTGTATATGGTACACACTGCTGCTGCTGTGTGTTGGTGGTGGAGGGAGTGAATGTTTAAGGTAGTTGACGGGTTGCTGATTAAGCGGGCTGCTTTGTCCTGGATGGTATCGAGCTTCTTGAGTGTTGTTGGAGCCGCACTCATCTAGGCAATGATGGTTTCTAAAAGTTTTTCCACCACTGTGGTTAAACTGTCAGGCCTGTAATTGCTGGGCTCATCCTTACACCCTTTTTTAAACAAGGGTGTAACATTTGCAGTTCTCCAGTCCTATGGCACCTCACCTGTAGTTAAGGAAGTTTGGAAGATTATCACCAGTGTCTCTGCAATTTCCCCCCTTACTTCCCTCAGTGTCTCCGGATGCATCTGATCCGGTCCTGGTGAGTTATCAACTTTAAGCACAGCCAGCCTTTCTAATACCTCTTTATCAATTTTTAGCCCAACTCATGTCTCAACTACCTCCTCTTTCAGTATGACTTTTTCCTTCTTCCTTGGTAAAGACAGATGCAACTACTCATTTAGTACCTCAGCCATGCCCTCTGCCTCCATATGTAAATCTCCTTTTGGGCTCCTAATTGGCCCCACTCCTCATACCACCCTTTTGCTATTTATATGCCTATAGAAGGCATATAGATTCCCTTTTATGTTAGCTACCTGTCTCTTCCCATTCTCTATTTGCTTCTCTTATTTGTTTTCTCACTCCCCACCGCCACCGCCCCGCCCCACCCCCGCACCCCCCGAAGATGCTATATTCAGCCTGGTTCTCACTTCTATTAACCCTCTGACACCTGTCATATGCACCTTTTTCTGCTTCATCTTATTCCCTATCTCTTCATTATCCAGGGAGCTCTGAATTTGTTTGTCCTACCTTACCTTCCTGTCGGATTGTACCTTGACTGTACCCAAACAATCTCCTCTTTAAAAGCAGCCCATTGTTTCATTGCAGTTTTTCCTGCCAATTTTTGATTCCAATTTATCTTGGCCAGATCTGTTCTCACCCCATTGAAGTTTGCACTCCCCCAATTAATTATTTTTACCTGGATTGCTCCTTGTCCTTTTCGATAGCCAACCTAAACCTTATGATACTACGATCGCTGTCCCCTAAATGTTCCCCTACTGACATTTGATCCACTTGACCCACCTCATTCCCCAGAACCAGATCCAGCAATGCCTCCTTTCTCATGGGACTGGGAACATACTGATGTAGAAAATTTTCCTGAGCACACTCCAGAAACTCTTGTCCTTCTCTGCCCTTTACAGTACTACTGTCCCAGTCTGTATTAGGATAATTAAAGTCCCCCATTATGACTACTGTATAATTCTTGCACCTCTCTGCAATTTCCTCTATCTTTTCCACTAATTGATGGCCTATAGAACACAGCCAGAAATGTAATGGAAACTCTATTGTTACTTAGCTCTAAAAAAAAAATAGATTTTGTCCTTGACCCCTCTAGGACCTCCTCTCTCTGCATTGTAATATTGTCCTTATTCAATACTCCTACCCCTCCTCATTTTCTTCCCTATCTTTCCTGAATACCTTGTATCTAGGAATATTTAGTACCCAGTCCTGCCGGTTTCTGAGCTCAACATCATATTCCTACTTGGCTATCTGTGCCTGCAGCTCACCAATTTTTTTTTACCAAACTCTGCGCATTCACATCCATGCACAGTCGACCTAATTTAGACCTTATTACACTTCCTCTTACTCTGACCTTACCTAATAACTTACTGTAATATTACTTGATCCTTTGGTATGTAAACTATTGTACAATTCACAAGACTCTAAGTAAAATCCAAAGAAAATGGGGGTATTTATTCGATAACTAGAACATGTATATATAATATAGAGCTACTACAGGAGCCACATCTACACACATCTCACTCTATTGGGCTACACCCACAAGTCCCTTCCTTGGGTGACCTTCACTTACAGCTTCTTAAGGTCGTCCCACAACATCCCCTTTTTTCCAAAGTTAGAAACATATAAACAATATACAATGATGTTGCGGTTCGGACTAACTATATGTGATTAAAACAAAATATTATTTACAAGTAAGCAAGTTTAACATTCTAATGCATAGAGGAGGTTTGCTTATTTGTCCCGATCTTGTTGTCCTAAACCTGTTCCCAGAGCTGAGCTCGTATTGACCACTTCTCTGAGACTCTAGTGATTCATAATCCTGGTTCGCATGTTTTTCCTCTGTGCTCATAGCCTCTGTATGTACATATTCACGTGTCTTTGAACGTGTCCGTGATGCCACAGGGTTGTTACGTGTAGTGTTGTTGTACAGCTCTCTGAGTTTACTTTGGTTCTGTCTGAGAGTCGCACTATTGAGTGTCTGGACTTCATGCAAACTGCGCTGGTCGCATATCCTAGCAACCTCAGCAGGATACCAAGTTCCCAACGCGTGATTGAGGACTCTGACCTTCTGATCTACTCACAATCGAGCCGATTCTGGTCCTTTTTCCTGTCATATGATGCCTTTATCTTCCTTTGTTTGGAAAGAAGTGTATCTTTTACTGTGGAAAACTTGGAGAGATGATGACCTCTTTTAGAAAAGGGTAGTTTTTACCTGCCTTCCAGAAATCATCTCTACAAACGACGGTAAGCCCATGTCCGATGGAGTAGCTCAGAGGAGCACCATTGCAACCTTGAGATCTTGTCCCATCTGCCTACACTTCAATATTAGCGATTAGATGATGCGCACCATGCGTTCAGCCATGCTGTTGGACTTTGGATAATGCGGCGATGGTGTCACGTGACGGTCTCCTCACCTGGCACATGTCTTGGAACGGTCTTACTGCATATTGCAGCCCGAGAGGAGATACGGTGGCATGTCAAATAGACTGAACCGAATACTAACCATATCAGCAACCGTTGCACTTGACATATCTTGTAACCGTTTGATAATCAGAAACTTGGTGAAGTAATCTGTAACAAGGAGGAAATTGAACATGAAATAAATCCGTGCTGATCTTTGCCTGTGGATGTGAAGGTGTTTCATGTGAAATTAAGGGTTCCTTCTGTTGATTGGCTGACAATTTAGACATGCTTCACAGGATTTCACCACAGTCCCAACATCACTGTTGATTCCTGTCCAGTAGGCTGTCTCTCTGGCAAGGCATCTGCTACGTTCCAAGACTAAATGCCCTTGATGCAGCTGAGTTAGAATATCAGAACTTCGGGTATCAGGACTTGTTTTCCTTTGAAAATCAACCCTTGTGATATACCGAGCTCATCTCAATATGGCCAGAAACAGCGTAGACGTTCAGTTACTTCCTGTATGGCGTCAGGCCATCCTTCCACAACCTTTCACAACAACGATAGGGTAGGATCAGGTGCCATCTCATCTTTTAGTTGCTCGTATTTGTGGTTTCCAAAACTCATGAGGTCGATCTTCAGGACATTTGCAATCTCCGTATCTACTCCATGGGCATGCAAATCTAGCAAGATATCTGCATCTTTATTCGGGTCATGCAACCTCCTCAGGGTATACGACGTTATTTTTGCTGCCCAGTTAAAATGGACATCATAATTGTAGCCCTGGACCTTCACCAAAAGTCTCTGCAACTGCGGAGCAGCACTGGTAAGTAATTTGCGCCATATGGTTACAAGTGGCTTGTGGTCAGTCTCCTTGGTAAAATGTTATTTGAACAAGCAGGTGTGAAATCTAGCAATACCAAAACCCAGAGCTCAGGTTTCACATTCGTTGTTAGCATAATTGGATTGGTTTGTAACAAACTCTTCACGAAGTCAATTCCCTTTCCCGTCTGGGATGCCCTGACCTTGAGCATGGTCTCTTTGGTCCGGTCAGAATACTGTAGCATGCT